>NW_026712346.1:24979285-25291785 GCF_030504385.1 Musca domestica
TAGGTTAGCTTTCCAACTTTTTCACAACAACCAACGAGAAACGGCAGCAGCAGCAGTAGTTGAAGATAATCCCGGTAATAGCCTCCTTTAACCAACACCCAGTTTCTTTTGCCTCAACAAAGACAGTGTACTGTCAAGCAATTGTCACTGACAATTGCATTTTGTATGCATGTCCCTTTCATATACACCGGCAAGGATTTCTCTGAGCCGAGGAGCAAAACAGAGGGATGACGTACCATGCCATACTTTCAACAAGTTTTCTTCAACTTGCAGCCTCCTAGATGAGTATATCCTTAACTATGCCTTATGTGCGCAATTTTATGTTGCATCGCATTGCTTTGGCGTTCATTATGGCACAGAGAGAGGACAGTAAAAATTGTATTGTAAGAAGAAAAAAAAGACATTGTCTTTTTTCCACAGCTGAACAGAGGACTCCCTTTGGTAGGTTGCATGTTGTTGTTTTTTTTTTGTGCTTCTTCTGATTTGTCTGTCTCCATGTGTAATGCAATGTTCCATTTTGCAACCAGTGCACGAGAACGATGTCGTCAACGCTCTCAGACAAAATTGTGAAATGGTTGAAATGTGTCCCAAGTCCTATAGTTGCTATGTCGGAAGGAAAGTTATTTGTCGCAACATTCCTTTTGTGCTACAGATTAAGTGCATCTACAACACGTATTGTTGTGACAGATTTCACAAGAGGACATTTTTATCTTTCTGAATTCTTAGCGAGAGAATTCGCAAAAGCAACAAAAATATGATAAATAGCTGCAGACGAAGACGAAGAAGATGTCAGCTAAAAAGTAGAGGATGCTAAAAATCTAGGTAAGGATAGACAAGATGCAAAGGCAAAGCGAAAGCGAACAGGATACTGAAAGGGGATTCGCTATGTTTAAAAGTGAGACAATTAAAGTACAATGGAAAAACTATTTACATTTGGAGGAAAACGGAAAATGATGGCATTAATGAGATGCCATAGAAAGTCATCATTCATTTAGTGGTCTGAAAAAACGCATAGGCGAAATCAGACCAAAATGTTTATGTACTAACTGTAAAGATACAACAGAAAGGAAGAAGCAACCAAATTATATAAAATGTATCAAAGAAGTCGTTCATAAGTTTGACGGAAGAAAGAAACATTTTTGTCCTGACAAAAAGCAGCTTGAGGTCGAAGTATTTATTTTATTTTTAACTTACGTTGTTTGAATTATGTGCCCAACAAATTTCTGGTTTACGTTACTTGTGATTTGTTTACATTATTTTGTAATGATAAATGTGACTCATGTGCTTACCAATTCATTTATTGGACTGTAACTCTCGATTATGTAGTTTGGTATTAACAAAGTTTAATTTTGAACTGATTCAGAAAATTGTAACACAACAGATGTCAGAAGACAAGTCAATTGAATTAATCTGAAACAACAACACGAAATACATAACCAACGAATCTAGGAAAATAAAAATAAAACCAAAGGAACAGAAACAAAAATACAATGAAGTAATATAAGAACATGTAGCGATAGAAAAATCAACGTCCAACTCGTAATTTTTTTGCTTTTGTTAGAAAAAAAAGATGTTGCAAACAATTAATGTTATTTTCGCAACATGTCTTTTTCCAAACTGTATTCGTGTTTTATTTTCTATTTTCATTCATTTCTTGTTAACTTCCACTAAAAATCTATTCATGTGGAACTTGTGTTTTGGTAAAGTGTATGTGATACCATATACCAAATAACTATAATAACAGATCTAAAAAAAAGACAACTAAAGTATCCAAGTGGGATCTATATACAGATTTAAAAGACACAGAGTCATGTGTATGTTTTTCTTCTATACACATGTATATCTACTGGTTGCAGTATGGAATATGAGGAAACTCCAAAACTCTGTGATATACACACATACAAATAAGGTAGAATAAACTACAACAATTTCTTCAAAAAATAATAATAATAATAATAATAATAATAATAATAATAATAATAATAATAATAATAATAATAATAATAATAATAATAATAATAATAAATAAATAAATAAAAAAATATAATTGATATTAGACATATAATAATAAAATGTCTATTTTACACTCGAGCCTCACGCTGAAGGGAAGGGCCGAACTTTTAACAGCCTCCAGCATTTGGAAATAACTTGCAAAAGGTTAAGAAAATCTTGTCGAAAATAACGAATATCGGGAGGTATCGTTGTATGGTGGCTATACGAAGACGTGGACCTGATAAAGTAATTTTTTGTCACAGGCAATTCCGGTCGATATCCGAAATCCACCATAGTATGAAGAAACAAATTCAAGTAATAGCACCAATATTCTTTTAAGCCCTATATTAACCAACATATTTTTACAAAATAATTGTTTATATTATAGGTTGTTTCTTGTTCGAATTTTTGGATCAGTTTTTTTTTTTCAATACATTCCAACACTAAACACGTGCAGGGAGTTGAAAATATTTGTAAGTGCGGTGATAAGATTTATAGTTTAATTTAATTGTTTGGTTCCTCTTCTGTTGGGATTACGTTCTCGTCACTTGGGTAAAAAAGTGTTTATCATAAATATTTTAAAATAACTCCTAGGGAAAATATCCCCAGACAAAAACAAAGGGATGAAGTTTGGTGGCTCTTTCCGAAACCGTGGTATTTCGAAATTATTGCATGGAAATTATATTTTCGAAACAAATGCTGGCAAGTTATGCATACAATTTACTTAAGGATTAAATTGTTTTTTTTTTTTTAACTCAACAACGTCTCACTACTGGAAGTTTAGGGGTACTATTTAACTTTTGGGAAAAATACTACAAAAAAGGAGACCCTAACGTTTTTATATTTGTGTATCTCATATACTATATTAAAGCTAATGTTAAATGTATCTATACTAACTATACTATCAGGCTTTCTCTAACTAAAGATGCAGCTCTGTCTAGGAATTTTAGAGCGCTTGTCATTAGAAAGTTATCTGTACAGCTTAAGTCGATGGTATTGTGTACTACCCAATTGGGCGGTAGACACCATATCTTTTATTGGCCTTAGTCCCAGGCAGTACCTAAGAATCCGTCATTCCTATATGCGAAGTCTTTCCATTTGGTGGGAAGAGATCCCAGACAAATAGGAAAGGCGTATGCAACTAGTGCCCTAATAATCAGCTTATAGATTAATTACCTAACTTCCCAGTCAGCCCTCCTCTTCTGCCGATGGAATATTGAAAGGTAAGCTCGTCGGCCAATATCTTGTTGAATTGTCGTTTGCCCATTCTTCTGTGGTTGAAGAAAGTCCGTTTAGGTCTACGTTCCGGTTTGTCCCCGGATTGTGATTCAGAAGCGGTCCTGCTCGGTCCGTCTATAGGTAGTACATTTAAATCTGGACAGGCGATTAAAAAAATCTAAGACTATCCTCCCTTGAAGTCTGTCCCTTCAATAACTTTCTCAGATCTAGCTAAGTTATATGCTATTTATGTTGAAAATATTACTTGGCCTACAGTACATAGCCACTGCGTACAATGGTGACCCGCAGGCCCTATAGATTCCAACACAAGTACACTTGATGGATCCCAGATAAAGTGGTACTCATACATTTTAAGTTCCCCCTGACTAGTATAACGGTTAATACCCAATGTATCTAATATTTACCAAAAATTACTCTTCACATTCGAAATCAATTATGGGTTACTGTTTGCTATAATCTTCTACAGTTCTGATCATACCATACTCGTTTGATGACCAGCAGCATTTAATTAAACATCAAGCACCATAAAAATTCTCACACAATCGCTGTCGTTTTCAATTTGTTGCTTCAATACATTTTGAAAACGTTTGTCAGATTCAATAGTACTGCAAAGAAACCGAACACAGATAACCAACTGACTATCAACAATTATATACAATTTATATGTGAAGATCGATGAAGAGCAACAACAAACATTGAGCTGGCGATAATACAAGCAACATTTCAAATGAAGTGGAACATCGTCATTTGTCTTGATGCCAATCAACGGTGACATGGGAATGTCAATAAATTCTGACCCTGGACCAGGGCCGTCAGCGAAAGGCAGGCAAACAGCAACAATAACAATAAAAGTCATACAGTCATACGGAACGGATCTGCTATAATTATGGTACACCACAAATGTTGTTTTATTCGCTAAATATTTAACTTCTGTGGCACAATTAGGATTAGACGATTTCTTTTACAAAAACAAAAAATTACATGGGTGAGCTATATGTCTTATCAATTAAACCACAAATAAAAATATATTTTATTTCTATTAACATCAATTGCCATTTTATTAAGAAATTGATTCATGTTCTCTCTATAAACCCCAACCTCTTTAAGTTTTATTAAATATGCATTTGCAAGATAATTTATGTTTGTTTGTGTATTTAAAATTAACAATAATCATAAATTGAATATGCACATCATTACATTTAATTTTATCAAAGCCATGTTATTCATAGATTCGGCACACACCAGATTTTATAAGTACACAGAGAGAAGAGAATGTTATTATTTCATGGATATAGTGTGTAATGAGGGAATTTATAAACTTATTTGACATGGCAAATCTTGTTATTGCCATAAAGGTCATATTTCAGATCGGTTATAGGCTTAAAGATCGGTTCACGATTAATCGATTTCAAAACTTTGGTGTAGTCAACTGTGAAGAGTAAATTTCTGCCTTTCCTGGGTGGGTAAATCAGAGGTTTTATTAATTTAAATGTCCACAATCTACTCGTGTTCAAATGCCAAAATAGAGTTGTTCAGTTCATATTTATGATCGGGAATTCGACATTTACTCGTGGGCAATTAGGGATTCAAGGCTTGATATGTAGAGGGTGAATGATTTGTAAATAATCGGGAACTATAATGTACTGATGTCGGGTTGTTCACGATTGATACTCGGGTTGTTGAGGAATAATGACTATTCGAAATTAATCGGAAACTCGAGAATTGTCGTCGGATGTTGACAAATGAGGGTATAACGATTTTTGTGTTTGGATTGACGTCGGCGTACGGATTGTTGACAATTTGAAGGTCAGCGGGAACTTTAAAGAATGTTCGTCGGGGACTGATGTGTGGTTGGTAATCAGAATGTACAATGTTGGTTTTCGGATTGATGTCTGTGTTTAGAATGTTCAAGATTTGAAGAATGATTGTCGGATGTCGACGAGTGAAGAAATTAGGAATTACAAATTTGTGTTCGGATTGATGTCGGCATGTTGACGATATGAATTTCATTGGAAACTTTGAAGAATTTTCGCCAGAGTAGACAATCAATAATAACGATATTTGCGTTCGGAATGCTGATGTTCAGGCAGATCGAAAACTCGTCGTATAAATATTTGGGTTTGGCTGGTTAATGTGGATGTGTTTGGAAGCAGATGTCCAAATTATCTATGGTGGATCGAACTTGTTGTATAATCGTTCATGTTCGGCAGCCCACTCTGAACTGAACACCATCACCAAGTCAACGAGAGTTATTTGCCTTATCCGGTAAACGGCGTACTGTCGAAAGCTGCTTCGGTAGCTCACGGTGATGCTATTCGCGAGTATCTGAATCTTCAAAGATGGAAACTCGTTGTGTAAAAATGTCTCCTGCACATTTTTAAGATGGATTGGAAACTCGTATTATCGTTCGTGTTCGGCAGGCCACAGAGTGTAAAGGGTTAGCCATTTGGGTCGTCTAGAATGACTAAGAAATTGGTGTAGCTACCTCTACAGTTAATTTACCTCTAGTTCACTAACAATATTTGAGGTACGGTTCGTGCAACAACGAGCTGATGACTCCTGTGGGACAACGAGCCAGAGATTTTGTGGAACTACGATCCCAAGATTTTTCTAAAGATACTGTTAGTCGGAGGACAGTAAATGATTTATAAAATCACTAACAACCCCTAGGGAAATCCCATACAAGAGTAAGCCTCCTTCATTCCTGCTGCTGCCCTTGTTATACGTGCAACTATTGATGTAATGGGTGCGATCGTATGTTCTGACTAATGCAGGTGACGTAATCATCCCTCAAAATTATATACTCTGAATTTGAAAGGGATCAGTACAAAATGTGCGGGTAATACCTAAATCTTGGAAATATATATAAGCAAATTTAAACTGGGTTTGTTATAGGAACTTATCACTCAACATTTATGTGAATGAAATCAGTCCATACTTATTTAATTTCGGTGAAAATTGTATATAGGTATTTTTCTTCTTATATTTTCATCAAGTCCCATTAACTTTGGACAACGACAAGAATGTGTGACTTTGTCGTGCTCCGTTGGGGATTTCGAAGATGTTGGCCCTTTTCATTTGGCATCACGTATTTCAATAACTAGCGGTTCACAATTAATAGATTATTTTAAAATGTATTTCTAAGAGTGTATACTGGACCTATAGCGCTGTAAATCTCGGCATACTATTCGTACGAACATCGATGTCCACTAACCTTTGGATTCCACTTTACCCTATTGCATTTAATGTCCTCTTTTTTCGCATAATTTATTATTGCGGAAAGTAATTTTATTTTAATAAACATTTATTTTTGCCTTTATCATGTTTAATGTTGTTGTTGTTGCACGAATTTCTGTTTGCTGCATTAAGCATTTAAAAACGCTCAACACGCACACATGCTAACAAACAAACATGCCACACTATGCATTTCAAATACGTAAAGTATGACCTCAACCTCAGCTGTTAGTCGAAGGACACGTTATAGGACATGCATACATGCCATGGCACAAACAGCATAACATGTCCTGTGTAAATTTTCTATATTCGTGTAAATCTAATGGCAAATAATACAATTTTGTTTATTTATTATAGGTAAGTGTTTGTAGAAATATGTACGAATGCCCATCGACTATGTGGATGTATGTCTGTGTAGAAATTGTTTATTTAGATGTATTTGTTTTAAAGCTTCATAAAACCACAAATACATTTAACACAATATAAACAACATAACACAACGAACGACAACAAACATAAACACACACACCCAGCAAAATCAACGGAGCTTTGGATATTTCACATGGGTTTGGTTATATTCGGCCCAGAAAGAAGTATCGAAACGTACGCATATGTAAGAGTGGGACACAAAAACCTCATCATATAGTATTAACACAAAATACAAGTAGACAAACACACTTACACAACAAATATTAATTAAATGTGTAATTTATTGTCAAAGGCATTTTTAGTATTATATTACAAATACACGGCAATATAACAATTTTCCCACTGCTATACAATTACGTAGAGGCATGTTGATGATGTTTTTCACGCGTATACGTACACAGGGAAAAAATTGAATTAATTTTTGAAAAGCGTTACAATTTTGGGTCTATTGAATGTGATTGTACCTTCAGCGCTTTCGGGGAGTACTTTTTCTCCAGTCAAAAAAGGTATACATAGAGTGTAGCGGAGAGAGAAAGAAAGAGAGAGAGAGCTAGGATTAATTGTTACCATTAACACTGTACAACCCAAAAAATAAAAATAATTACAGAAAAAATCAACAAATTACCAAAGTAGAGCTTGAAATAGAGGGCACGAGTTTCGGAATTTTAAATAGAGGGGGCAAGTTTACCACCCTTGCACTTTTTTCGAAATTTTCGAAATAAATTAAAGAAAATGTATTATGGGTAGAAAACATTTCGACAGAAGGTCATTAGAAAATTGTACTATAATTGTACGAAAAGAAATAAATGGTACTAAATTCTATATTGAGTGGAGGGATAGGACTGAAAACGTGAAATGTTATATTGCGATAACTGTTGGATTCTAGGATTCAGATATATAAGGGGTTTTGCAAATGAGTACTAAATTTCACGAATTGTACTAAATGTTAATAATGTAATATTGGATGAAGAAAAGGAGCTAAAATCCTGAAGTTTGATGTATATGTTACTGTTGGTGTATGTGGTTAAGGTATGGAGGTGGTTTTGCAAATATGAACTATGATTGTTCGAAAAGTAATAAGTGGGACTATATGCAGGGTGAGATAAAAAAAATAGCAACAAAATCAAACACCATAATTTTTAATTTTTTTTTTTTCATTTTATTGAATGAAAGCAAACAATTTCGGAAATAGCATCAAATTTTACAATAAGTTTAGATTTGTTCGAATTGGTCACCCTTGGCACGAATTATGGCCTTCAAACAACCAATGAAATCGTCACACCCTGGTCGAATGTTGCTCTGCGGTATTTTGAGCCATTCCCGGCGAAGCGCTTGCTAGAGGTATTTTTTAGTGCCAATCTTGCTTTCCAAAATACTCCAGACACAAAGGTGCAACGGATTTGTAATCGGAAGTTTTGGTAGCCATTGTGCGCTGGAAATGAACAATTTTTGTATCAATCTTGGGAGGCGCGCGCTGAGTGCGATGGCGCTGAGTCCCGTTGAAATGTCCAAGGTCTGCGGACAAAATGTTTGCGTACCTAAGGCTTTAATACACCCTCCAGAATATTTTCTCGATAATATATTATCGAGTATTCGGCATTTATTCTGATGCCACGGTCAATTAATACGAGCAGAGAGCGACCATCAGCTGTTATGGCGGCCAACACCTTGCTTGAGTTCTGGTGGCCAACCGAAGGTGCACATTTTCAACTAACCTCTTTGACAAGTAAACACGATCATTTTGGTTGATTACAAACTGCTGGACAACGAATGTTTTCTAATCGAAGAAAACCAAATTCGGCATTTCACCCCCTTGCGGCCAAGCGAAGCAATTTTTAGCTCCTTTGAGTCTATTTTCTTTCTGTTGCGGTGTAAGTTCTTGCACTTTTTGGAATTTCAATGGCTTTAACCCGAGCTCATTTTTCAATATATGCCGAATGGAATATTGCGATATGTTCAGCTCACGAGCCATTTTTCGGCCTCTGCGACGCGGCTTTCGACCAGTCGCTTCTTTACTTTTCGAACCATTTCTGCTGATGTTGCTGTTTTCTTCCGTCCTCTTCCTTGATGTCGGGCTACGATACCAGTATCTCGGTAACGAGCGATGGTACGAGACACAAAAGATTTATTCACATTTAAATGCTGGAGTGCTCTAACGATAGCCACTTGTGGTTTTCCAGCCAAATATAAAGAAATCACACTATTACGCTGGAATTCCATCACGAATAATCTTCTTATTATTTTTTGCGACAAAGGAAAAATTTGAGCAATATATGAAACCTTGAAAGCCTGAAAATTTTGTACGATATATGAAGTTTTTATTAAAAAAGTTTGTCAAATTGAACAAACTGTGCATATTAAGTACTAAAAATACTAACACGAATTTTAAGGTGGACTTTTCGCTGACGAAGAAGCGGACACTTACTGTACGGGCTAGTACTTATATAAAATCTCTTCTGTCGGAAGGAAATAAAACATCGATTTTAAAATATGGCTACAATCCTTGCAGTAACTAAAGTATGGAGGTTTTCTTTAATAAGTGTTGCGCCGAAACGTGGCGATAGTAGCGTTTACATATGACAAGAACTCAGAATACTAAAGCTAAACCGCAAAAAGTACATGAAATCGTGGTTTATGTAAAAATGGGATTAAAAGGACCACTTTTTTCTAATGAATCAAGAAGTAATCCAACCTTCTCAAAATAAATTTGTCTCGAAATAAAATGGTCCCTTGTATATTATAAAGGTATTAACAAGCTTGGAAACATTTTTGAGTGATTGATCTACAAAAAAATCCACTTGCAGTTTTTCACAACCCAGACTTGCTATTGAACAGAAAAAGATAAGAAAATTTACAGCGAATTCGGAAAAAGTGCGAAATATGTTTGAAAAAAAGAAAATAATATTTATATGGTTCATTTAAAAAACTCTCAATGAAATTTAATGTAGAATGTTACTCTTTTGAAAATTTTCACAAAAAAAAAATATATTAAGGGAGATTGTGATCATTTACTTGCATAACGTTCAATATATCTACGGTAGGATTCTCTAACTCACTTTTTGGAATTACCGATATTATAATTTCAAATATTAACGAAAATTTTTAAACGATAATAACCCAAATAAAGTTTTCGTTAGGTCCTTAATTCTCATTTATAATTTTGCGTTTTCATTTTACCCACATCTGTCGGTAACTCAAAAATGAGTTACAGAATCCCCCTACCGAAATGTGATTTTATTTTCCAATTTCCTCCGATTTTATTTATTTAATAACTACTAGGTATCAATTTTCTAAGTGTACGTTGTGGCAACTTAACTTCATGCCACCATCCTACTACTTTCACCCGCCCCAATACCCATTTAAATAGTTAAACATGCTAATTTTCAATGCGAATATGTGAAAAATAAAAACCAACGAATGCTGTTAAGTAAAAATAGTTTTGGTAGTTACAAAGAAAATTGATTTACACATTAAAGTATTGCATGAAAATTGCTTATTAAAAGGTCAATCAGATGTATTTAAAACTCATTTTTTGTGAATTTCATTACAAGTCAAATAGAAATGGAAGTGGGAAAAAACATTTCAACAAAAGACTAAAAAATATGGCATGAGTTTTAATAGGATCTTAACATCAACTTAAATACACATTACACTAATGAAAAATAAACATTCTATGTAATTGTAAAATAACAGAGGGCAAAAAAAATACTACTATGAGAAAAACATAAACCACTTAAGATGTGACGAGGGTGTGAACGAAGAAATTATCGAACATCCTCTGCTATGTTGTGATATTTTTTCCTCATTTTCATTGCCGTTTCATCGGCTGTATAGTATGTAGACTGGGGGTACGTAAAAAATAATAATTTCTAATTATTTTGAAAATAATCATAAATTTTATAAAGTTCATACAATAGAGAGAGAGAGGAAAATAAATTACAATTGTAATGAGACAATGTAATAATGATTCGCACAATATTTTGGGGTTTATAAGATCAGACGATTTCAATTAAAACAAGTAAGCAAAGGCTACAGTCGAGCGGGGCCGACCGTTGAATACCCTACAACACTATAATAAACGATACAGTTTATATATGCGAGATACTCGAAAGAATTCCACAAGATATTGTGACAAACAATAAAAGAAAACCATCAGGTTTCGCTCTCTAGTTTTCGAATAATAGCAATTTAAACTAATTTGCTCCTTTCCAATTTATTGGTAGATGTTGCACTTAAATGGTCTTCCTAGATCTGGAACCAATATTTCCCAAAGACCTATAATCTCTCAGAAGTGGCAAAAGATTAACATTTATTTTTGGTTTTTGTCTGAAACGCATCTATATGAGATACAGACATTTGACTATATTCTTCAACGAAATCAGCGTTAACGAAATAGTCAGAAGTGCGTCTTTCCTGTATTTGTGAATTCTCTAAAAAGTCTCTGAAATGGACATTTTCGTATTTTGTCTACAAAAGTTGGCAAACTCCTTCACACATTGAATATTTTTGGATGGCCTTCCAAAATTGTTTGTATAGAATGTTAAGAGTACCAGAAACTGTAAATTCTACGTAAAAATTTAGAGTTACACCCGAAAGAGAGAGCCTTGAAATAAACTGCCCAATACCCAATATGTTGGTGGATTTTGATAGAAGAAGGTTCCAATATTTTTCCACTCCTGCAGTATACCTCTCTAACAAAAGTTCAGAATTTAAAGAAAGGCGTATTGATCGAAGGTTTCCGATGTACTTTAAACCATACCACAAATGTTCCCTCATTCACTCGGGAGCATAACTTACCCATTCGACAGACATTAAAAAATTGAGTCGTTTTACAAACGGACAACGCTTACAAATCATTGAATTTTACTATCATAGCCCACTTCTACCATTTCATAGTCAAGCAGAATTCGGGATGTTTAACTGAATATTAGCCAGAAGCGTTGCAAAAGAAATTACAGTTTGGGGGTATAATTGAACCGTCAAAGATGCTGCGAATCTTAACGTAACTGGAAATGGTGAGTGCTACAGTAAGATGAAACTTAATTTTGTCTACCCAAAATGCAGAGCTTGACTTGAGGTTTCAAAATTTTATTTCACGTTCGGCACCGGTCAATTGGCTGTAAAGATCGTAGAATTTAACGTATTAGGAAAACCCAAATTGTGGGTCTGTGTTAAAGCTCATGTCTATACAGAAGAGGCCGCTTCGATTGACACATTGAAGATAACATTGAATCATTTATTCGTGATATACCGCCGAAATATTGGAAAGGATATGCCAAAATCGGACTAAGCGAACGGACCATTTTTTTCGTATTGCTCTTAAATATAAAAAAATAGATTTTTCTTTTCTTTGGCATATTCTAAAATTATAGTTTATTTAACGACATTCTTCTTGAATGACGCTTTGTAGAAGATTTTCGCAAAAACTCGCAGGAAGAACGTTTTTTCACCCTAAAATGTGTGTTAGTATTTACGAATTGCTGCCTTTTTGGGTAAGATTAGGTTTTTTGATGTCTTCTTGAAGTATTGTAAAATTGTATGACAAATTACTCACAAGAATATTTTGTTTTGCTACGGTCCTTTTCAACAGAAATTTTTAACTATACTTTGAAAAACGGTAAAAAGAACCCTCTAATGGCTCGCTTGATATTTACAAAATTTTGGCGAATCAAGCCTCGTATCTTTATCACTAATATTTCCCTAAACTATACACCCAAAAAGGCACCGATTCCAAGGAATCTTAATCCGAAAATTTCAAAAAATATGGAAGTAGCGGGAACTTGCTTACTATTGCAAAATATTGTGTATTATATGGAGCAAATTTATTTTATTTGTGATTTACTTATTTTTTATTTATTTAATTTTTTCTTTATAATTATTTGTTTATTTATTTGCTTATTTTTTATTTATTTATTTTTTAATTGAAAACCTAGAATTCTTCATTTAATTCAAAATTTTATTTCGATTTTCGAAAAAAAAAGTATCATTCTTATCTAATTAATCAATTCATATAACTATAAACTCCCGCAAATTTAACGTCGTTACATTTATATTTTGACAGGATGATATATTAAAAAATAAACCTTTTTTATATTTACGATTTTTTTGTAAAAATACAATTTTTGTTAAAAACAATTTTACAAAAACGACCGCCACACTTGATTTTCAAAATCATAAAATTTGATCTCTAAAAGACAACAATAAACAACATTTATCCCAAACATTATAGTGGCCTCTTATATAAATTCATACTCATTTAGATATAAATAATCCATGAATTGCTTTAATCATTTGAAATTTCATGCTTGACCGCAAAGTTTTAGGGCAAGCTTATTTATACAAAATAATATCTAGGACATTAAGTAGTCCTGTTTAACATACTCTGACATTTTATGTTTATTGTGTATTTAAGTGTGTGTGTGTGTACATGTATGTATGTGTGCAGCGCATGGATCTACACTAGTAGAGTTGAGTGCCACCATGTGTCACGTGTCTGGTCTGGTTTTTGTACTTAAGTATTCCATATTTCTTGTAGTCAGTTCTCCTTTCGGAAAGTGCAAGAATATGTATGCGGTGAGTGTGTTTGTGTGTCTGTGGTTTTTATGGCACAATATGTGAAGTGTATTTTTGTGTTTGTCTGAATGAAAGAATTTCTCCAAGTTCATTTCATTTGGTAATTAAATTAATTAGAAAAATAGTATGTGAGTTCTTGCTTTCCATCTTTCTCTGTATGTATGTATGTCTGTCTGTCTACCTCTCCACATACACACATGTATGTGTGTATGTCTGCCTGTAAATTTATCTGTTTGTCTCATTGCTACTTGTTCAGTTGGCTGCCATTGTGAGTTGTTCTTCGTTTTATTATAATTTCATTTGCTTAAAATGCGGGAGCACACAAAAAAAAACACAAATGCCACATTAAGAAATGCCAAGAAGACAACAACAGCAATAACAGAAAAAATGAACTCAAAAAATGCCAGACACTGGGGAATTTCTCAACTAATGTTCTGAATTACTTTAACACATAATTCCTGACAACTACGAAAAAGGAACGAACACAACAAAAAAAAAAAAGAAAACAGTGAGTGACAAAACAGATTTCATTAAAGATATGTAGGGAAGTATGCCATTGTTTGGTGTATTGAAAATTATTTTTTATTGAAAAAAAAACGTATATTTTTCATATAATAATTCAAATAGCCCTTATAATAATTAATTGGAGTAATAACTTGGTGTACGTATTAAGTTTGGAAACAATGAAAATAAAATGGATATGGATATGAAAATAGTTTTAATAAATTTGCCAGCATTACTCGGGTGAGTGCAAGTAGTAGTAGAGTGCATCGTAAGTAAAAACAATCCAGATGCATTCATCGAAAAAGCCTACATCAATGTAAAACAGGTAAAATGTTAAGACCTGTTAAATTATAAGACATTACTGCCTTCTTGAGTATATATCTATTTCTCATTCCTCGTTCATTCCTCGAGCTGGAAGATATGTTCCTCAATAAAATATGTACAACATCCAAAACGATATTTTGTCGAGTTCGCTGTCTTTTGTTTGTATTTGACCGACAATTGTCGATATTTTTATTATGGTAGCCAAGCCCCTCTTTCGGAGCCGATTCCGTTCCGTAACACCCCTAAATATTCTAAAAATGAGGTACAACGTTTTCGTATAGCCCCCTGGTGGAGGGTATATGAATGCTTTCTTTATCTCATGTTGGAGGGTATTGAAAGCTCGGCACGGCCAAACTTAACGTTTTCTTACTTCTTCTTGATTTTTTTAAACCCTCCACAATAATATGGAATGCATATTAAGTTTGTCACTCCATTTGTAACACCTCGAAATATACATTTTTATCCCCACAAAGTACATACATTCGTGATCTATATCGATTT
Organism: Musca domestica; assembly: GCF_030504385.1. NCBI lineage: Eukaryota > Metazoa > Arthropoda > Insecta > Diptera > Muscidae > Musca > Musca domestica. The sequence goes on from NW_026712346.1 coordinate 24,994,082, forward strand.
AAAGATGTCCTACCGTCGGTCTGTGTGCTTTTCCGTCTGTGGATATCACTCTAGCTTCCGAACGAAGTGAAGTAGGTTGATGCAGTTTTACTCTTCAATTCACGCATTCGGTATTTTGATGATTTTATCGCCATTATTCACCGTACTTGTCCCTAGTTTCGCATTTGAATATCGTAATGGACTATGACAAAAACCGCATATCCACGTCTTCGTATTGGCCCCAATATAACAGCTACTTCCTATTTAAAGGTTTTATTTTTTGAAAATTTTGAAACTGATTCGAGGGTATTCAAATTTCGGCCCGGCCAAACTTACTGCTTTTTCCTTTTTTTGCTTCTTCCTTTTTTATATTCCTTTTTTTATATATCCTGCTGAATTTTCTATAGCAATGACATAAATACGCCAAGATTTGACGAAATTCATTTTGAGAAAATGGTTTGTAGTTACAATATGCAGAGAAAAAATTTCTACTAGCACAATACAATTATAGAACAGATTTTTTTTTTTTTTGTTTTTGTAGACAAGAATCTAGTTCCAGGTATGTTAATATTTAAACATGTCGTAAATTACAGGACCCTATAAAACTTTAAACCGCAGCTGGCAAGACACACAAATCAATTTAACTTCCCAAAACTTCAACTGAAGATTACCCAAAACATCAGTCTTCCGTATCTATTCAGTAATTAAACTATGCAGACGTAGATATAGGTCCGTTTCTCTACAATCCCACTGATTTAACAACCAGCGTTTTCTATAGCTTCGTTACAAAAGTTGCGTAATTTACGTATACCATTAGCCATATGGCAACAGAGGGTATCATTTGATATACTCAAATTATTTAAATAACGGAGTTAGATCCTAGCCCTCTTTGGACAAAATCTGCTTCAGGACATTTGGAGTCAATCTAGGGGTGTCCCTCCGTCCTTCCGTCTGTCTGGTATGTGCGCACTATAACTTTCCAAGGAGATCGACCCACTCCTTCTTGTACCTCCTCCACAAAACAGAAGGTCAACATTTACACAGAAAATAATATACCGTATAAAACAAGAAACGATAACCCAATTTTGTGGAAACTTTGCAAATACTAATATTTTTATCCATGCTAGGTCAGTGGCAAAATGGACAACATCGGCCATCTTCATCAAGAACCTACTCTCTATTCCCTCTCATAAATTGTGAAATAAGCATTCGATTCTCCTCAAAATTTACCTATTGCAACAGTGATGCCAATTTGGTGGGTTTCCTCTACTTGTGGTGATTTTTGACGCATAAACCCATTGTTTAATAATTATAATTTTTCAAATCGATAGATACAGCAGCAACTTTGGCTGTTTAATTAAGCATTATCAGTATTAGATAAATTGGATCACTTCGATCCCCTAAATCTGGCTACACAGGCACATTTTAACAGTTTCCAGAAATTATTATATATCTTAAAAAAAAATTAAGGAAATGGTGGATTTATCTAAATCTGACCCATTGTAATATTTATATTAGACTGAGGTCAGCCAAAGATCAAAATGGACAATATTGCCCTACCACTTCCTTTTTAGAGCCTAAAAGTCTAATAACTATTTTTTATTCCTGCACATAGTATCATCCCTTAAAAGTCGAAATTATCAAAAACCCAACATAATTTCAATCCAGGATGGAACCTTCTCCTATCATGACAATAAGGACACATGTAAAGAAATAACTTGCAGACTCGACTCATTTGTTCTTTCGAAATTCACTTCTTTCTTCCCTGTAATAAGGAGAAAATAATTTTCAATTCATTTCATAAATTGTTGCTGCTGCTGTTGAACATCAAGCGTTGCACAAAGACATACTAATGAATCGTAACACATCGGACGATTATGTTGTAAATGGCTGTTCGCTGGTTTTTTTCTTTTATTTGAGATTTCCGACTCTTCTTTGCCTGTACGCACACAAACATACACTTGAGTAGAAGTGTTAAGGTATTGTCTTATGGACCAAGAGGAGAGCACACGCTTTTATATTTTCATTGAAAACTTTAGCTACAATAATGTAGAAGGAAAATCTCTTCTTTTTTTCTGACATAATGAAGAAGAATATGCTTAACTACCGGCTGTAGAAGTTTTCGCTGATTTTAATGAAATAATCATACAAATTGTTGAATGTCATTGTTCGCATAGCAAGCAGGCTGTTGCTGTCTACTGGAGGTGGTGGTGGTGGCTGTAGTTTTAGCTGAGGAGCACGAAGTTCTCGATGAAGATGTATCTGCAACTATTTTCTCTACATTTTTCCCAGCATTAACTTTACAAATGACATTTTCTCAGTTAAAATGAATTTGTTCAGATTGAGAATGAATGGGGAACAAAACGATGATGTCTGTTCCTTAGTTTGAGATTTTTTGCGTATTTTGTTTGCCGTTTGCATTCTTTAGTAAAGTTAAGCTGGCGTTCTTGAAAAATTTTGATATAGTTTATATATTTTTCTTTAATAGTTATTGGACAGATGTTAAGCACAAATTTCTAGAAAAAATCGCTTTAACTATTGAATTTGAATGTATTTTAATACTAAACCATAGAGTCATTAGGCTGACCCCCATTATAATGTAACTTTCGGTAACAAGGTAAATTTTTTATTAATTTATTTAAGCCGAAAATGACCTCTTAACTTAAACAGAGATATATCAAAGCCTCTCAACTTAAACAGAGATATATCAAAGCCAACTCTATGTATCTACCTATGCCCGATATTTCGATTACGTATGCGGTGCATTGCAAATATTTATTAAGCCACATTTTGGTTTTCGACATTCGTTTTTGTAACCATTTCTCTCTTCAATAATGTTTATATTTGGTTACCAATATTCACAAACCACTGCAACTAAATTATTATACCCATCACAACATCCTGGCTAACGCAAACTCACAACTCATTTGTATATGAATCCATCAAGCATATTTATGTATTGAGTTTGTGTGAAACTGAAAATTATACGCACAATACCACATACTATCAAAAGTAACACATCCTCAAAGTCCATCATTAGAAACGTACTAGAGAGCAAATGTTCTTGCTCTACTCCATGAGAAAGCTGTAACGTGCTGTCCATGATCATCACGATGATGATGATTGCTTATACTTAAAACTTTCTGATGACAAGATTTCTATCATTTGTGAAAAAGTTCTCCTTCAAAATTATGTTAAAATTTGTGTATTGGACCAAAACCCATAATTTATGGCATGTATCACACAATATTTCCTTCATTGTAAAATGGGGTTCATTATTTTAAGAGTAAGTTTTGCCATACAACCTTTTCTTCGCATACTATGAATCAATGTCTATTTGTAATAATTAAATTCAGGAATAACATTTTATGGAAGATAACTTTTATGTTTCGGTAGAGACATTTGCATTAAATCGAAACATATTGAAATGGGTTGAATTTGTGGTATCCTATATGACGATGATAACTTATATTGGAGCTAAATCGGTAGGCTTCGAAATTCCTAAAGTTGTGGGGATATCATTATGGCATTCTAGACATTCACAATTTAAATATAAAAAATAAACCTACTTGACTAAAGATGAACTTAGAGCCTAGGAACGCCTAACATCGGGTGAAACCAAGCTTATGTCAAATCTTAATCGAATATTGAATTATTCCTAGGGGATAAATTCTCATTCAACAAAAAACCAATATATTCCAATCCGGTAAGAAATTGTGGGTGAAATCTGAATTATTGAAAAGCCGATTTATGCGACCTTAGAATGAAAGTCGTTTGAACGCAACTTAGATCATAAAATTACGGCGGGATCAAAAAATACATGTAGTAGAATCCTATCGAAATCGATCGAAAATACATGTAGTAGAATCCGATCGAAATCGAGCAGATTGCACTCGTTTCGTTTTTCAAAGTTAATATATCCTCCTTTCCAAGGTGGAGGGTATAAAAACATGTGACAATGTTGTTCCTTTCGTTATTTCTGTACTCAATATTCATCGGCCCACTGCTTACACATTGCTTACACACAAATCAGCAAACAAATTGTTTCGACGACTCTTACTCTATTCGAGTATTTTTACTTCAACTCTTTTTTTAACTCGCGAGTGCTCTCACATAACACACAAGAGTAGAGAGTGAACTTATTATAAAATTTACACTCTTTAAGTAATTTGCTCGGCAGAATGTTAGACTCGCAAAAAAAAATAAAAAATACACTACTCTACAATGCATAAGAAACAAGTAAAAAAAAAAGTTCGCCGTCCACAATTTGGAAAAACCTCATGTAAAAATATATCAGTAAAAGTTGAATCTCTAGTGTTCAAGGATATCCGTCACTTCTGTTATTAGGAACGTCCATTCCAAATTGCAAACAATTCTTTAAATAGGTTGGCTACAATCATCAAAATACCCAATACCAGGATGGTATGGGTTATAGAAAATAGACGACTTAAATATAAATTATTCGATATAAGCAGAAGAACATATTACAGAATTCAAAAACTGAATTTTAAGTAATTCCGTCAGAAAATGTGGATAAAATCGTCATGAAATGGAAACAAAATACAGAATTTAAAAATGTTTCTTTAGAAAATGGGGCTAAAATCGTGAACATTTCGAATATCGGGAGGTACAATTTTATGGGGGCTATACGAAAAATCGGATCTATATAGACAAAGTTCTGCCACAGGAGGGAGAACATACTATGAACTCTAAATACCGAATTTTAAGCTAATCTAATAAAAACTGAAGCTAAAATCAATAAAACGCTGTACGAAAAAGTTAACCGATATAGCTCATCTTTGACCTTGATCGGACTGTAGACAATAAACAATTCTGTACAAAATTTAAGCTTCCTATCACTTGATTACAACGGACGGGCATGGCTAAATCGACTTAGATTTTTCGCTTATAAAGGATATATATACTGATATGTGGTCCTGCGATTATAGTAACGTATCTGCAAGTACCAGAAAAGCCACATAACAAGCATTTTGGAGTAGAATTTTTAAGAAAATACCGGACGACAAATGTTGACAAATACCGAGTATTGGACGGTAGATCATATGAGGCGAATGCGGCATATTGGCTATATTTTGCATGAGGGTTAGGTACCGAAACTCAGATAAATTCATATCTATATGGTAACGTTATATGGGAGCCACAAAAATACAGGAATCCATATGCCTATATATAAGCAAAAATTTTGCCTTCTATCGCAATCTTGAAATTTTATAGGCGAGTCGGGAAATAAAATCGAAAAATCTAAGCCCCAATTAACAGTACTGCATTTTTCGGTAGATTTACCTCATCATCCCGAATGTAGACTCTTGGTATGGTCATTTTCAAGGGTTCGCTTTTCTTCTTGGTGTAGTGTATTGAAATCGATCAAACCGGCCAAACTTTATGCCATTTTACTTCTTTCACTTAACTTCAATTACACATATCCAGAATCGATTGAATCTAGACCCTGCAATATTCATCCTCCTCCTTCTCCAGTGTTTATATTCTAAGTATGCACACAATAATACTCCATCAAACTAACATTTTGGAAACAGACCGAAATGGTAATTTAAAATTCTTACCTACTTTCGCCATTAATGTGTCCACCTCATGCGTTGTTGGTTTACGTTGGCTAGGGACAACAGCATCAAGCATTTGCTCGCACAACAGCAACAAATCTAAATTGCTGCAGCCATCTCAGGCATAAAGTTCAAAGCTTTGCCATTTGGCAATGGAAGCATTAAACAATTGTTAGCCGCCTGTTTTGTTGGTTGACTAGAGTTTGGCTACATTAAAGATTGCCATGGCAGATGTTGTGGTCGCTACAGTTACTGCCATTGCTCTATCTGTGCCATAGCTATGTTTGTTGTCGTCGTTGTTGTTGGTGTTGTTGCTGCTGCCGTTCCTGTGTCCAGCTAGCGACCTGTCATTCATCTGAAATACTGCATTTTGCGTACATGCTTCATTGTTGGACTTAATGTTTGCCTTTCTGGAGGATGCATGCATGTGTCAAGTTGCAGCGTTCGCAATGTCGGCCGGAGTGATGTGATTGTTTGTATGTGGGATAGAGTGCATCGGTAGGAAGGTCGGATGGTATATAGGTAGCTAGTTGGCTAGCTCCCTATGGACCCACCCTGTCATATGCTTTGTGCGTCCCATAATAATGTATTTATGTTTAGATGCAACCAAAAAGGACATTTCATGCAGATGCGTACAGCGACCACGTCTGGTCGAGAACTCGTAGTTCGTCCGTTGGTTGTTTGTGTAGCATGTATGTACGTAGGTTTGTGGCTTATGTAGGCCCAACACCCTATTGTAACCCGATGCGAGCAGCAATTAGAGGACTCAATGTGTGCGTGCGTGCGTGTGTGTGTAATGCATCATCTCTATGGAGCAGCCAGCCTTTTATATTTGCTTGTTTGTTTGTTGCAAAACAAAAGTAAATTTTGTCATGTATACTCCAGCATGTATACGCCAGCTCCCGGCATTCTTTTCTTCTGTAATACCATAATTTTCCTCAAGGTTTACTCGGTTCTCTTCTATTCCATATATGTTGTTTGTTTGGTATTCTCGTCTCAGTTCTGTAGTAGTGCAATCATGGCTTAAGGGTTTCGGCTATCAGCAAAATGTTGGCCTCAAAATTAAAGTGTTGGAAACAAGTTGTTTGTCACAATGTGAAGATGGAGAGTGCCTCTGTCTGTGTGTTTGTGTGTGTGCGGGTGTGTTTTCCTTCAACTTACATATGCTTCTGCTTAGGACTTAATAAGATTATCACATGGGGACAAATATCATTTGCCACAAAAATTAAATGGACAGGTTTGATGTTGCTTGGTTGCATAGAGACAATTTAGAGCTAAGCTTGTTGTTTTCCACTTACATTGGTCTATCTTTTACAAACATCCGGTCATTCGGCCCTATAAAACTCATTTCGTATTTAGATTGTGGCATGCAGAATGTATTTTTCTTCATTCTTTTTTCTCATTGTGCTGCAACACAAGGCAAGCCAAGTCAAGATTCTCGAGCTAAATTGACAATAAAAAAGGAACACAACAACAGCAGCAGCAGCAGCACAGAACAACCCTCTCCACGGTGTGTCAACGGAGATGTAAAGGAAATTGCATTGGAAGGCATAAAGTGTTCAAGCAGAAAATTGCTTATATTTACAGACAAATTAGAATAAACAGCTTTGAACCGATAAGACTAAGAATGCTTATATTAACACAAAGTAAAATTACAATCTTTTAAATTCAGAAATCGAAAGAAATCATGGTAGGATTTTGTTTTCTTAAAGCGTTTGAATTATTTCAAACATGCCTTTGGTTTAGGAAACAAATAAAAAATTGATAAAACTATACTTGCCATTCAAGGGGTAGAAATCGTCCAAAGGCTAAAACCAATCGAAATTATAGTTTGTGTTTAACTTCGACTTACCTAAAAAGAAAAGAGGGGAGGCGTTTATTAATTAAACATAGACCATTTTATGAGGAGATATAAATTATTGTTAATATTTCATGATAAAGTATAGCGGAAAAAGATATAGGATTTTATCTCAAAAATAGTTCTAATTCATTACTTTGAAATCGAACTTGAACTGAGCTGGTGTCGTTAGGATGCTGGTTTTTTTGTTTACCATGATAGTAAAGGATGGACATTGATCATTTACCATAATCTCAAACAAAAATGATATACAAACAAGTTAAAAAGTATCAATCGGTTTTGCTGACGATATATGCCCTCAGTCAATTATTCAAGCTTTTGATCCTTTGTGAGGGTTATAATTATTCAAAATACTGACACCTTGTGAGGGAGGTATCAGAAGGATGGGCCAATAAATGCCATATTCACATCTGGTGTCTGGTTGAGATAAATAATTACATAAACCAAGTTTAAATGTAATAGCTGACTGACTTGTTATTATTCAAAAATGTTGACCCTTTGTGGGGAAAGTACCAGAGGGAGTGAACCGATATATTCCATCTTCATACCAGATCTTGTGTTAGTGGAAAAATTGGAATGTGTGCACCTTAGAATAAATGGGAAATAAGCATTTTATAATCGATTTGGTTATCCAAAATTTTAACCCTTTATAAGGGAATGTACCATAAAAGCTGAGCCGACATCTACACCTTCACAACAGATCTTGTGTTGATGGAAAAATTGAGATGTGCCTAGTTTGAAAGGAGCTGAATGCTCATTTCGCGTTTTATATGCTTCATGGCTATTCAAAATATTGATCCGTTGTCGGGGACGTACCAGAAGAAGTGAACCGACATATCCCATCTTCACACTAGATCTTGCGTTAATAAAAACCAGTAAAGAAAGTCCTAAAGTCGGGCGGGTCCGATTTTTTGATACCCTACACCACTTTGCTAATTTAGTTGAGCTCCACTTAATAATTAAAAGTTTTTATGGGAGAATTCAATCATACACGCTATGATTATAATTATAATTTAAAATTCAAAGGACTTAATATGCCGAAGCATTTGTATCTTTTAAATTCGGACTTGTATTGCCCATTTGGGGCAAAATTAATTTGAAATCGGATAAAAATATATATGGGAACTATATCCAAATCTGAACCGATCTCGATAAAATTTGGCAGAGATATTTCTGAGCTGTATTTGATATATTTCCCTGAATATCGTTGTTACGGAGTGCATATTTCGGTTGTGGGTGACAAATATAACAAATCGGATGTATAATATATATGGAAGCTATAGCTATATCTGAACCGATCTTCACCAAATTTGGCATACTACCTTCTAGACTAAATTCGGTCGTATGTGCCAAATTTCATCCCATTTGGACAAATATTAGACGTTTGGTGCACAATAAATGGTAAATCGGACGAAGTTATATATGGGAGCTATATCCAAATCTGAACCACTCTCGATAAAATTTAGCTAAGGTATTTCTGAGCTGCATTTAATATATTTCCCCAAATATTGTTGTTACAGAGTGCATATTACGGCTGCGTAGGACAAAAATAACAAATCGGATGAACAATATATATGGGAGCTATAGCTATATCTGAACCGATTTCGATAAAATTTGGCATACTTATTTTCAGGCCTAATTTGTAGGTGCAAAATTCCATACTATTCGGGCTGATATTACACGTTTGGTGCACAATAAGAGGCAAATCGGACGAAGATATATATGGGAGCTATGTCTAAATTTTTACCGATTATCTCCAATTTCAATAGGGTTCGTCCTTGGGCCAAACAAATGTTGTTTGCAAAATTTCATCTCAATCGGATAATAAATGCGACCTGCATTTTGTTCACAAGAATACGTGGACGGACGGACGGACAGACGGACTGACATGCATAAATCAACTCAGAAAGTGATTCTATGCAGATCATCAAAAGGAACTATGGGTCTATCTCGTTTCCTTTTGCCTGTTACAAACAAATGCACAAATACATAATACCCTGACCACCTTGTGGTGTAGGGTATAAAAATGGGATGTAAGAAATTTGAAGACAATCGGACTCTTATTTCACTTTTATTAAGACTTATAATTATTCCAAATTTTGTACCTTTGTGAGGGAGGTACTTGATTGGGCGAGCCGATATTTTCCATTTTCGCACCTGACCTAGCACTGACAAAAATATTGGAATTTGCAAAGTTTTTACAACAACGAATGGTCCTTTCTCATTTTATGAGATAAATTATTTTCTTTGAAAATTGTGACCTTTTTCGGAAGAGGTACCAGATATCGTGCATCGGGAGTTATTGTGCGTACCAGGCAGATTAACACCCCTAGATCGACTCCATATGTCCTGAACCGGATTTGACCCAAAGATACCTAGTATCGAAACCCGAAAACACAAAAACATAAATTTGTTGTCCACATTTTTGAACCAAATATCCTTCATTCGAGTTGGGTGTAGATTGACATTTCTGATACACAGTGAATTTGCCTCTATATAATGGAATATTGTTATCTATTTGAAAGAATACCTAGAGTGGAGCTGGGTTATTTTTGTGTTATTGTGTAGAGAACTCAACTGTGATGCATGGTAACAAGAAAAAAGGTATCTGCTGAATTTGCAAAAAGCGGTAGTGGGTACTCTTTCAACTTCTTCTTAGAAGATTATTTTAATGATATAAAATACCTCAATAATTTTAAACTATTTGTGCAGACTGATTTCAAAGCGTTTCACTATTTAAAGCAACTAGAAAGTCATTTATAAGATCGTTTTGTTAATAAAAAAAGCAAGCAAACTTTGCCGAACAAAATTCGGCCGACCTTCGCTTTCCACTGTTTGACATTAAGGAAACTAATATCCTTTTCTATAAACAAAAAACAAGTATCATGCTTAAAAAATTATAAAATTTCCGTTTTCATAAAATTTTCTCGAGAACATCTGTTGCTCCTCCCTAAATCATTGAATGACGAGGTTATAACTGTGAACCCACATTCAAATAATCCGAATAATAGCACTGCACGCAAAAACTAATTAAATGTGAATCAGACGAAAAAAAATATCAAAAATTCTTTCATTTTCAACATCAATTCCTCCAACTTCAGTAAAAAGTTCAAAAATATGTTAGAATTGAAAAAAAAATTACAGTAATTTCAAAAAGTTCCTAGCATATTTTCCACTATTGTTGATGGTCTCAAGCTTGAGTTGGAGTAATAAAGTTATTTAAGTTTTTCCTTTTCCATTAGGTTTGCTAAGCATGTCATAAACCCAATTAAAAGCCATAATAGACTTCATTTAGAGCTAATCACACTATTATCCCAGTCAGAGGGTGATGGAGATAGATAGGTAGAGGGAGAAAACCTAAAACAACGCCATCAAAAGTTTGTGGATATATTCTTGGAAGTCTCGTTTTCTTATGGATGCCCCTTTTTGCGTCCAACATTCACAGCATATGGTATACGAAGACAAACGGACATTAATAACAGAGGGTTCGAAAACAAGAAAAAAATGAAAAAAGCAGAAGAAAACTTTTCTTCAGAGCAATTTAGAGGGAAAGAACAAAAGAAAGACAAACGAAAACAAGAACGGGAATGAAATGAAATTGAGCAAACGAAAAACATGACAAAACTTTAAAAAGCTACTTAAAGTGAAAAGAGCCGCAATTATTTACTTTGTTAAGGTTCAAATTCAAGGCGCCACAACCACAAACGAAGAAAGTGTCGAGTTGGGAGTAAATCATAAGACGGCATAACCTGGAGTGGAGGGGAGGTGCAGCATGTGTCTTCGAACCACGCTGGCAGTTTTCAATACCATTACTTGTTTAACGCCATTTCAATTAAAACCATTAGAGATGAGTGCAGCTTTGAAGCGTGAAACGAAGCGACACAACGGTCATGTGACATCCCAGTTGCAGCTTGGCAAAACAAAAGCACAACATTACATCTAGTATTTATATGAAGTTATTTGTAAGAACAGACAGACGTGGTCCTCCACCATGAAGGGTACATCATAGACACAGCATTATACCTCGGGGAAATTCAGTGTCATATGGCATAATGGCAGCGTTAGCAGTAGCAGACACAAAGACAATAACTGCTGCAGCTACGACTTTCCTCAAAACGAATAACGTGCCACCCTACCCCATTATGCCCACAACTGGTAATCACATAAGTAGGGCTATCATTGTGGACTTCTTTGTCTGGCATTTTCCGTTTCGCCTTAAGCTCAGGGGTTGGACAACTTTAACCGGGGAATAAGAAACAAACAAGTTGTCGCATTATTTTGCCTTACTTCTACATTGGCCAAGTAGAACATTTGCTGTGAGTTTAAATAATTTCCCTTGTGGTACTTTTGGCCCGTTAATGTCCATCTATCTCCCGGTCAAATGTCTGCTGGGGTCTGCAAAGCGTTTGATGGCTGTCATTAGCACTCCCAACTAAGTTTGCCATGTTGAAGTTTTTTTTACTTTACGGAAAAAGTTTTGTGCCACCACCTTTGGCCACACTCCCCTCTCTATCTCTCTCGCCCACTTCCCTTCTCTTGTTTTAAAAACAGCTGCGAAGGCGATCACCGAAAAAGCATATTGTGCATGAAATTTACCCTCATTTGCAATCAATTGCAGCATTTCTTGCAACAAGCCACCAACCAACTAGCCACTACACATTGTACACTGTTTCCGATGACTTTAGATTACAGTGGCAATTTCTCTCCCCTCCCTCCCTCCACACTCCCATCCATCGTTCCGTGTGGCACACAACAACTTTCCGATTAACGTTTATTATTGTTTTATATGCAAGTGGCAACTTGCAAGCAATCAATGTTGATGCCAGCTATTGCTGATGGACAACGCGCAAACGGAAGGTTGTGAGTGAACCAGGCAGACAGTCAGACAGACAACGATTGCTGACACAGCCTGAAGATAGACGAATGCGTACGAATTCTGTGCACCGGACACACGGAGAAATACTTATACTGCATGCATTGCGAAATATACATTTGACCTGTGCGCGAGACAGTGGCGCATAGCTGGATGCCACTTAAAATTTGCTACATTATTAAAGCTAAATATTGCAGTCGTCGTTCTACCCTTCCTCCGGCTACGTATTCTTCGGTATGTGTGGTGTCCGGTACGGATATGTCAGTTGAGTTGCATCGCTAATGATTTTGGTTCGTTTAAATGAACGTATAAGTATTATATCGCTCCCACACACACACGCGGGCACACGTACTGAGAACTTATTATTATCATCATCATCATCAATTCTCATTTGGATTTCCATGTTTCGGCAATGTTTTAAAATTGTAAAGAATTTTTAATTTCATCCATTGATATCAAGTTGAGGACCGTAGCATAATGAGAAGTGACAAGCCCGCCACAGGCCGCAATTATGGGTGTATCCATCATCAGCTAGGCACAATAACAAGGAGACTAAAAGTAACTAACGTTTGGTCCAACTGATGGCTGTAAAAACGACATTATAGCCTCAATTAGTTTGGCAAAAAAATTGGATTTGGATAGCATTAGTGCTTCTTTTTCAAAACGATGTTTAAGGAAATGACAGGAAGTCAACCGGCACAATAATTGTTATTGGTGTACAAATTAAAAAATAATAATTCAAGGATATAAAAAGGTAAGTTGTGGATTATAACATTTTTTTTTCTCATTGTTCTTGATCAAATCCGATTTGGACTTAATTCAATGCAGGAACAATTAATGAATATTTTTTCAGCAAGGTTTTTTACATAACCATATGCAAATTTCAATTTAAATATAAATACCATGGTACAATTACAATCCCTTTATTGTCAAATGTAAAATTTCTAGTTCTTAATTAAGTATGGGCTTACCGCTGGTAAGAAATTGACATTAATTTTCGAACAAATATTTTTGTTAATTTTCACGCCTTTTTAGAGGGTATAAAAGTCAAAGAGGAATATAATTTAAATCAGGAAACTAAACTAAAAATATTAGTCTGATAAGTCATGTAAAACTTATTTATGGAAAGGTTGAATTTGGGTTCGCTTTGGACAAGTATGAAGACCATATCACGCCTTGTTTTCCAAAATACTAGTAGAAAATTGTCATCTCCTATTTTCAGTTAAATCGACATTAAATTTATTACAAATAATTGTTTAGTGTGAAATTCATATAGCAGGTATTGTGAAGATTTTGGCAACATTTTTCAGCTGGTATATCTGGGTGTTTGATCCTGAAGTCGGACCTAAATTAAAATGTCATTCGAGACCTACACAAGATCTAACATCACCGAAAACGTTTCCTTAAGATGAAGGGGTTGAAATCTTTATCTTTATATGTTTAAGTCCACGAACAGATAAATAAACGTAGTAATCCTTAGATATGGAACGTATACCGGGCGAGATAAACAAGAGTCAACAAAGTCAAACGCCATAATTTTTACATTTTTTTAATTTTATTGAATGGAAGCAAAAAATGTCGGAAATAGCATCAAATTTTACAATAAGTTTAGATTTCTTCGAATTGGTCAGCTTTGGCACGCTGCTCGAATGTTGCTCAGCGGTATTTTGGCCCATTCCCGGCGAAGCGCTTGCTTGAGATGATCGACACTCTGGTATTTTTTAGTGCTAACCTTACTTTCCAAAATACTCCAGACACAATAGTCCAACGGATTGGTATCCGGAGATTTTGGTGGCCATTGTGCGCTGGAAATGAAGCGAGGAACCTCATTTTGTAACCTTTCTTCGGTGGCGCGTGCTGAATGCAAGGGTGCTGAGTCCTATGGGAGTGTCCAAGGTCTGCGGCCAAAATGTTTGCGTGCCCAAGGTTTTAATACACCCTCCATAATATTTTCGAGATAATATTCGGCATTTATTCTGATTCCACGGTCGATTATCAGTTATTATCAGTTGTTATGGCGGCCCACACCATCACCATGGCCGGCGCTTGAGTTCTGGTGGCCAACCGAAGGTGCACATTTTTAGCTGAACTTTTTGGCAAGTAAACAAGATCATTGTGTTTGTTTACAAACTGCTGGACAACGAATGTTTTCTCATCGGAGAAACCCAATTTGGCAGTTCACCACTTTCGGCCAAGCGAAGCAACTCTTTAGCTCTTTTGAGTCTATTTTCTTGCTGGTGTCGTGTAAGTTCTTGCACTTTTTGGAATTTCAATGGGTTTACCCTGAGCTCTTTTTTCAATATTTGCCGAATGGAATATTGCGATATGTTCAGCTTGGTATCCACAAAGATACCGAGATATTTGCTCATAATTAATATTGATATCCATTCCAAATTTACGATTTGGCTAATTTACGTATCCGTTAAGCTAAAGATGAGCTGAACATAAAAATAAATAAACCCACGATAACTTTTCTCCACGAAGCACACATTTTGATAATAATATTCAATGATTTGAAAGCGTTGCAAACTGAACACATTTGATAGTGAAACAAGACCTGGTACCAAAAAATGGCAATAGCTAAAGGCGCTAAAAATATACTTTAATAGTGGGACAACTAAAACAAGTAAAAAATCAGCTATGTTCGGCCGGGCCGAACTTTTTATACCGTCTACCATTTGGAAGAAACTTGAAAAATATAAAAAAAAAAAAATCCGTCGGAAAATACCGCTCAAATGAAAACCGCTATACGAAGACATGGTCCTGCATAAATAATTTGTGTCATAGGCTGTAGTAACTGTTCCGAACTTTATATACGAAATATGAAACAATTCCGGTGAAAAACGTTGCAAAATTCATCAAAATAACAAATATCGGGAGGTACCGTTATATAGGGGATATAGGATATCGTAGACCTATATAGACAATTCTCTACCAGCGGGTAATGTACTCACAAGGAATTTCTTTTTAAGACAATTCCATTGAAAATTTTGGCTGAAATCATCAAAATACCGAATATCGGTGGGTATCGTTATATGGGGCCGATACGATATCGTAGACCGATACAGATAAATCTCTTCCAGGGGATAAAGTACTCACAAGGAACTCCTTGTGTGGATTTTCAGACAATTCCATTGAAAAATGTGGCTAATATAATCAAAAGAACCGAATATCGGTAGGTGCCGTTATATGGGGGATATACGATATCGTTGATCTATATACACAATTCTCTTTCAAGGGGTAAAGTACTTAGAAAGAACTCCCCGAAAGAATCCCCCCGACATTCGGTATTTTGATGATTTTTCTTAAATTCCGTTATATGGGGGCTATACGATATCTACGAATCCAAATTTAACTTGATCTTGTGGAGAAATTTAGCACTGATATTTTGTGACCTCTTCCAAAATAATAGTCAATGTAGTTGCTAAATTTTTTGTGTATTAATCCTTTTGACACGGAAATTCTAATTTCAGTTTATAACTTGAAATACTTTTTTCACGAAACTTAATTTGAAACTAAAGATGTAACACTCTTTGCGTATATGAGCGATATGTACATAATTCCATGCAACTAGGTGACACATAGAATGACAGTAACACACGGAGCCCCTCTCAATTGAAGCAAATTACCCGATTCGATTTTTAACATTTATTTGGCTAAGAAAAAAAAACGTTCGATCGCCTTTAATTCAATCCATTTGACTTCAATAGTCATTCATCTACAGCATTCAAGTATATTTTTCCAATACCAAAAACAGTTAATCTATCAACAAATCAGCCATAACGAAAGGACAGTAATTGAAGAAGAGGGAAACCCCCAAGTCTAGGGATAGAATTACATTTGAGTTGTTTTTCCATTCTATCATCTTTACGGTCTAAGCCTTACATATTTGTCGGTGAAACCGCAAATGCTGGGGCAAAAAAAAGAGAAAATGCAAACAAATAGAAAAGTGTTTCCCACCCTAACAACCAACAACTAATCTGAGAGAGTTTTTTCTCGTTGAATTGTCGCTGCGAAGTTGTTGTGTAAGGCAAAAGGAGGCAACAAAAATCTTACTTCATTTGTACAGTTCTTTCAATAGATTTGCTGTCTTCGCTGGTTTGTCAGTTTCAGGAAACATTGCAACTGATTTCTCCTGACATATAGTTGTCGTTATGAGATTTTGCAACCCCATCTCCCTTCTCACCCCTCCCCCCCTTACTTCCATCCGAGACCTTGTAAGCTTTTCGCTATCTTTAAGTGGTTCAGCTTCAAAGTCGGTTGATGACGATGATGATGATGATGATTCGAAAAGAAGTCGTATAAGCCCACGTGCAGAGATAGACATTAAGAAAAACAACTCAAAATCAGCAGGAACAGGAGACAAATAAGAAATATGGAGATCTGTGAAAAAGAGGAAGAATAAAACAACAAAACAAAAACAACGTGATGCCAAAACAACTTTAACGTAACAACACCAGTGTTGGAGGCAGAAAATTGTATTCCTGTTGTGGCAAAACATGCTTAATCGATATCTACACAAGTGTTGGTAATGGCTCAAATACCCGTCTAAACCGATGTGCAAGGTTGCTTGCCATAAACAGAGAGAGAGAGAGAGAGAGAGAGAGAGAGAGAGAGAGGGACAGGGACAACGACACTCTTCTCCCAATCCTCTGAACAGAAATTAAATGTTTAGCGTAAAAATCTTGAAGGCAGCAGCACCAACAACGCCAACTTCAAGCTCCTTACACTTCTCTTACATATGTATGTCTTCCTTCAATGCCAAGTTTTCCATCTAGTGGCGTTTATATCTGGTGTGTGTATGTGGGTTTGTACATGTACATATATTTGTCTGTCGGTTTGTCCGTCTGTCTGTCTACGTTTCCACAAAGATTTATCGGTTTGCATTTATCATTTGGTGTTATTACGTGGTGGTTGTGCGGCTGTTATTGTCGTCAGCAAAAGATTAAACTGCTCTCGCTGTTGTCGTCTGCATTATTTTGCGGCAATGTTGCCACTCTACACGTGATAAGGCCGATGATAGATGGGATGGGGAGGATTTTTTAGTCTATTGAACACATTTTAAGCCAACTTAAACGTGTTTAGGAAAATTTAAGATAAAATCAAAAAAAAAATATATTTATGATTGGATAGGAAATAAAAGGTTGTGAAAGGATGATCAAAAACAAATGGTTTTAAGAGTGGGACAATTTTTGTTGTCAAACATTAGATATGTTAATAAAATAATAAAAATAAATGTTAACAAAAACTTTGCTGTGAAAAAGATCTGCCAATAGAACTTGAGTCGAACCTGGAGAGTTTCTAGTGTATAATTCGCATATGCTAATTTGCAATAAGTTCGAAATATATACTACTTTCCAGAGAACGGCCCTTGTAAGCCATCATCCACACCAAATATGCCTGATGAGCCGCTTAACCAACGGCGAAACGCGTCGCATAGTGGTGAGTGTGTGATAGTGTCTATCTGGCTTTCCTTTTCACTGCAAATTTCAGATCATTAAGCTCGTCTCGAAAGAGAAAACAAACACATAAATCATAAAACATATGATCTTCGCCTTAACAAGGCAAAACTCAAAAATTCAGCCGAGCCTGGCTGTGGGATTTGAACCGCGGACCTCGGTGTGCAGCCAACTAGAAGTTGCCGTCTCTACGTTCAGAGCCATTAACCCGTCTTCCTAAAGCAGCACTAAAACAAGTGTATGCATTGGAAGCAATGTAGTTGTTGTGGACAAAAAATCCATCACTACAAAAACAAAAACTTTGCTGTGAAAAAGATCTGCCAATAGAACTTGAGTCGAACCTGGAGAGTTTCTAGTGTATAATTCGCATATGCTAATTTGCAATAAGTTCGAAATATATACTACTTTCCAGAGAACGGCCCTTGTAAGCCATCATCCACACCAAATATGCCTGATGAGCCGCTTAACCAACGGCGAAACGCGTCGCATAGTGGTGAGTGTGTGATAGTGTCTATCTGGCTTTCCTTTTCACTGCAAATTTCAGATCATTAAGCTCGTCTCGAAAGAGAAAACAAACACGTTAATCTTTTTTATTGAACGTTTGATATACTTTTTCGATAATTACAGGAACATTCGTGTAGATTTTTAAAGTAGAGCCTAAAATAGAAGACACGTGTATCGGCGTTTTGAAAGTTAAACAAACCAAGCTCCATTCTTTTCAAAATTTTTGTTTAAATTTTATTAAGACTTCCTTACATTTTACGTACCATGCGCCGAAAAAATACAAGGATGATTTTGGTAAGCAATTTTGATCTTCAAGCGAGTCACCAAAGAGTCTTTTTGGTTCAAAATATGACTAGAAACTTCTTTAAGGGATCGTAGCAAGTCAATGTTACTGAGTTTGGTATAAGGATAGATAGAGCTGAAATTCTGAGTTCTGAAATTTTATATTGAGGTCACTTTTGGTTACTGGGCTCTACACATATAAAAGATTAAATAGTTTTGGACAAATAAAATAAATGTAAACTTCCAAATGAAATATTTGAAACTTTTTTGTGTAAAAGGTAAACTGAGCAAATTGAGCATTTTGAGTACCAAAAAACCTTACAAAAATTGTTGGAACGAATCTACAATTTTAAGGTGGAATTTTCGGAGACGAAGTAGCGAACACTTGCTAGCTTGTCATAAGGTTCTACAAAAGGTCCTAGAACGTAATTACATTCGAACTTCATTTTTTGTGGAAAGTGTGAAAAAAAGAAATATTCCAGATCAAATATCATCAACAACAAAAAACCTTTTTTTTTATTTTCAGGAACTCCAGCACTTGTGCCGAGTTTGCTGCAAATTGCGTCATAGCTTCACTGTCCAATAAGCAGTTTAGGTCGTGGAATTTTCCCGTGAAGTTGACAGTACTCGTTTCCGATGATCAACCGAAATTAATTTCGTATTCTTATGTCAACATTTTTTAAATATAGCCATGCACATATACAAAAGGGCGTCAATATGTTGAGATATATTACGCAATATTTAGGTCTGGCAATGTATAGAGACCATTGGATTCGTTCTCCAAACGACGAGTATTTGTTCGGTTTGATTAATAAAAGAATTCATGTATATGACCCCAAAAATTTATTGCTTTTTAAAATATTTGATGCAGAAAATTAAAGGAAAATTTTAAAAACTAAAATTTTTACGAAAACAAAATTTCAAAATCATATTTCCTTTATTTACTACACAGGACCAGGGATGCTGAAAACTATGTTGAAATTTCCCACAAATAACAACAGGAACACAATTGTTGTTGTGGTAACCACAATACAACAGGAATATTGTGGTATAAAAATCTGTGATAACAACAACACCAACACCAACAACGGATATGAAATATTAACGTGGAAAACGGAAACAGCATCGCTAAGAATAACAAATGCCAAATGTTGTATAACCAGATATGAGAGGCGGCAATAAGCAGTGTGCGTGAGGAAAACTTCTTACCGGAAATAATGTTAATGAATATTTGCTTAGGATTCGTTTAAGATAACAAAACTGCTATATGTACACCAAACATGCTCGGCGGAGTGAATGTACAAAAATAGGAACTTGTTTAGCATTCTACGAGCTATTTGTATTTTGGTGTGCTATTTAATATTTATTAATGCCAATAAATCAAAGCCAAGACAACGTCCTGTTAAAGGATAGTAAAAACAGAAATATATGAAACAAACGAATAAAAAAAAAAAACATTCTTAGGTCTTTGTATAGATGTCATGCCGTTGGGGGTATCTTTATTTATTTATTTTTATTTTCGTTTGCTCTGTGGATGATGAATTTCTGGCGATATTGATAAGATGTTGGTTATATTTTATTTATTACTTCGTGCTAATTTTGAAAATAATATATTGCAAGTTTTTCGATGTGAAATGAATTAAGGATTTCTATTGTCTGTTCGACCTTTGAAAATAAAGTTGTTTCTGATCGTTATAATATACAATAAGAAATATCTGGATTTAATGTTTTTAAACTTATGATAATATTTCGGAGGATGATAGGTAAACTCGACTATCAACGTAAAATTAAGTCAATTGGAAGACTGCAACTATATAGTATCCCAAAAATGAAAAATTTAATAAAAAAAACAAAGTCAACCAGAGGATTTGTGCCAACAGTAATGTATTTTTATGAGAGGAATATTTGGGCACCATAAAAGACATCTTCACTAAATCAAGTTTTAACGTTGCAGTCGTACCGACAAATTTTAGGTATAATTAACCGAAGAGCCTTTAATGTGATATTTTGAGGGCATTTCCTATAACTTCTATACAATGGTAGTACTAAATTTTAAGAATATATAAACCTTTATTAGTAGTATACAGGGTGAGATAAAAAAACTGCAGCCAATTTCAGACTGCCGTCATTTCTAAGCTACTCGTCCGACAGCTGTTAAAATTATTCAAGTGACAGTTTATTATATACAAGCATACAAAGGCATTTTGGTGAGAATACTCAAGAAAAAAAGTTATTCGTGATGGAATTCAAGCGTGATAGTGTGATTTCTTTATATCTGGCTGGAAAACTTGTTAAAGCACTCCAGCATTTAAATGTGAATAAATCTTTTGTGTGTCGTACCATCGCTCGTTACCGTGATACTGGCAGCGTAGCCCGACGTCAAGGAGGTGGACGGAAGAAAACAGCTACATCAACATCAACAGAAATGGTTCCAAAAATAAAGAAGCGACTTGATCGAAACACGAGTCGCAGTGGCCGAAAAAATGGCTCGTGAGCTGAACATATCGCAATATTCCATTCGGCAAGTTTAAATGAGCTCGGGGTAAAGCCATTTAAATTCAAAAAGTGCAAGAACTTACACCGCATCAAAAAGAAAATAGACTCAAAAGAGCTTAAGAATTGCTTCACTTGGCAGAAAGTGGTGAACTGCCGAATTTGGTTTTCTCAGATGAGAAAACATTTGTTGTCCAGCAGTTTGTAAACAAACAAAGTGATCGTGTTTACTTACCAAAGAGGTCAGCTAAAAATTTGCACCTTCGGTTGGCCACCAGAACTCAAGCGCCGGCCATGGTGATGGTGTGGGCCGCCATAACAACCGATGGTCATTCTCCGCTCGTATTGATCGACCGTGGCATCAGAATAAATGCCGTATATGATGGCGAAAATATTCTGGAGGGTGTATCAAAGCCTTGGTCACGCAAACATTTTGGCCTTGGCTTTCAACACTCGCCACCCAGAATGGTTACAAAATGAGGTTCCTCGTGTCATTTCCAGCAACATTTGGGCAGCCTGTGACGGCCATAATTCGTGCCAAAGATGACCAATTCTAACAAATCTAAACTTAATCTAAAATTTGATGCTATTGCCGACATGTCTTGCTTTCATTCAATAAAATTTAAAAAAAAAATTAAAAATTTTGGTGTTTGACTTTGTTGCAGTTGTTTTTTTTTTTTGCCCTGTATATTTTCGGTATTTTTGTGGTTTCGATCTCCAGGTTGACTGTAATTTCTAAATGATAATGTCAATCATGTTAATTATTCGGAATATATCAAATTGTTTAGCCACGTGACTCTAATTTAATAATTTTGAATTCTAATAGGTAAATCACCTCGATCACAAATGATATGGCTACGTTTTATAATGTAATGGCAAAACCCAATGTTAGGACGGAAAAGGTCGAAGTTTTCTAATTTATAAGGATAAGGTTTTGAAATCCTTATGTCTAACTGATAGAAAAACATCGTCCGAGGTATTTAGCTTTGTCCAAACTCAAAGCTCTTTTATGCCCTCCATACTATGGGGGTATATTAATTTTGCTATTCAATTTGTAAAACCCCAATATTATATTATATTTGTATTCAGATGGTATACATATTTTCCATATCAGAGTAAGATTCTATGTCGATGAAGTTTCATTGGCGTCAAATCACACGAACGCGGAGGACAATTCAACGATCCATTTCTCGAAATAATGTTGTCGTTAAAATGTTGTCGCATATTATGATTGTTGGCTTTAATCCCTGCACCAAATCCTTTCAATTGAACTCTGTTTTGAAAATAAATTTCCACGATTTGGGAGTGTTGTTCTGGAGTTAACCTATTCATGACAATACTGAGTAGAGACGTCACTTTAAACTGTCAAAACAGCTGTCAGACAACAGAGTGATTCAAATAAAAAAAAAAAACTCATAAAAACAACCTGTATAAAACTTGATATTGACTTCACCTCTTGAATTAAATTCACGGAAACTACATTTGTTTCAGTCCTATGCAAGTTACCTGAAATCACTAAAAACCTCAGCTGAGATTGTGTTATTCACCACAAAGCTCAAATATCCAAAATGTTACATATACATAGGCTGGAACGAGAATTTGGAAATTTTAAACACTGATATGAAGATGCAACTCTGTTCTTCATCCTAATAATTCGGGATCAAAATATCAGAGAAAACGTAAAATATTGCAAATTAACCGGTATTATTTAAAAAAAATAATTTTTTTCCACTTCCACATATTTGCCTATATTCTAAAGCCATGTGGGGCAAATAGTTTAAAATTTAAATTTAATTTCCCTAATATATGTGATTGATAGAACACATGACTTCATTATTGGAATTACAATCATTTTTATGAATATTTATTACAACCAAAAGAAAAACAGCTCAAACCGATTTTTTATAGTTCCATTTTAATTGAAAAACGGTTGAATAAAATTCCAAATAAATATTCCTGAATGCACGCATAAATATGCCAAAGGAAAACCATTGCAACTTCAATCGAAATATGCCATTCGCGAAATTGTATATTGTCATTTATTGACAGAAAATTTAAATGAAATTATCACGAAATTTAGAGTTCGCAGAACACCCAGCTGCTGCCAAAAATATTTCGATTTTTTTTTTTTACATTTTAAAAATGTGAAAATAATGACGTACAACAGGCAAAATGTTGCAGCTGCTAATGATGCTGTCATTCTGTTGTTGTAGTGCAGCAGCTACTCGACTGCTTTTGTCATTGTCATGTAAAGTTGCATTTAATTTTAAGAGCAGGAGCAGCAAAAGTGGCAATCACTCTTTTCGCAGCGGCAGCATCATCACTACCAGCCACTATAGCAACTGCAGAATCCCTACAGATGATTGAATTTCTGAACTCGAATGCCACTTAATACTCTATGTGTCACTATCATATGTTGCACAAGCAACATTAGATTATAAACGAATGCAGCAGCAGCGGCAGTGAACAAATAAATGCACGAATGACAGACTAAATGAACGCTTGAATGAAGAACTGAATGATGATGATAATGAGAATAATAATTATGGTAGTAATTTAATCATCATTATTAAATTGTCATTTCAGTTTATGGGAAATAAATATTTTTATACTACGAGGGTGGAGCGAATTGGAAAAAGTGTACACCTATTGGGTGAAATAAAAAACATAAAATAATACTAAACAATACTTTTATGTATTTCCTTTGATCATTAAAAAAAAACGTATAATAAGACTGTGAAATGCAAAAACTAATTGCCGGAAAAATACAGCAGGTTATGAAAATGGAGTGGGCAAGTTCCTCCTTTTTACACATTTTTCCAATTTTCGGATAAAGAGTGTGTTCGGCAATATTACTGATAATAATGAGGGCGTTTGGCCTCAAGCTGTCGTCGGGTTTTTTTTAATATATAATAAATATATATAATAAAAATGTATTTGCCATAAAATTCAACGATAGGTCCTAGAATAGATGGAAGGTCTGAATTTTACCTAAACGCCAAGACTTCATATAAAAATCGTGCTTCGCGTGATTTTATGCGAAATTGTTCTATAAAGCTTCATTTTAAAAGTATGACAATAAAGATAAAAATATTCTTTATCAAATCTCTATTCCCATTATATATCCAAAAAAATATTCGCTACAATTTGCAGTTGAAGAAAGAGTCAAAATGTCACTATAAAACTCAGAATAAGTCATTTATCTAGGTTTAATGGTTTTAAGAAAGGAATTTTAACCAGAAACTAAAATATTACAAATGAAATTTGCACAAAAATGTACATGTTTACTACAGTCTTACAATTTGCTGCAAATATTTTTTTTAATTTCATTGTCCAATACAGTCTGTATTGTGGAAAATTCCAAGTGGATTTGATAGTACTAGGTTTGTAGACCAAAGCTCCAAAAAAGTTTCGAGTTCTAAGGCAAAACTTGTTTGAATTAAATTATTTTTTCATGGGCCATTGAACATTATTTTAAGCGACTCTAATTTTCAAGAAATTTATCTGTTAATTTTTTAACTAATTTTTAAGAACTGTTTTCAATGTTTATACCCTGCATTTATTGTGCGATTGAGATAACATTTTCCATAAATCATTTGTTTGGCCCAAGGTTTGTTCTTGGAAATTAGTGAGAATCGGTCCAAAATTAGATATAGCTCCCTTCGTCCGATTTTAATTTTATTGTGCGCCATATGTGTAATATTCCTTCAAATAGGATTTAGGCACATCCGAACGAATTCAGCCTAAAAGCAAGTACTTCAATTTGGAGAAAAAATGTCCAGATATAGCTATAGCTTCCACACATATGTTTTATCCGATTTGGTGTTTAAGTCCCAAACTTTTGTAATATACACTCCACAACAATGTTATTTGGTACCAGATATCAGATACAACCCAGAAATACCTCTCTCAAATGTTGTCAAATTTGGCTCAGATTTGGATATAGCTCCCATATATATCTTTAAGCGATTTCATGTTTCTTGTTCACTAAACGGTTAATATCGGACTAAATGAAGTGGATGTTAGCACATATGGCCGACTTCAGACTGGGAGCAAATACTTTAAAGTTGCGGAAAATCGGTTAAGATATAGATATAGCTCCCAAATATATGTTTCATTGTTTAAGTCCCTCACATTCGTAATATGCACCCCACAACAATGGTATTTGTTAGCAGATAAAAGATACAACTCAGAAATACCTCTGAATACCCCAAATTTGATCGCTTTTCATTTGTTTTCGTGGTTCTTGTTTACCATAAATATAATATCAGACCAAATCCTACAGATTTTTTTCACATTCTGCCGAATTCCATTTGGTGGAACTCGGATCCGATTTTTTTAATATAATCCTTCTCGAAGTGATATCATACACTCTATGGCAATGTTATTTGGTACGAGAGGTACAAATCCAGAGATGGATTTAAAATAAATATAAATTCTCAATGTAAATGTTTATTTGTTACGGGTAGCTCTATTAAATATGCATAATGGTGTAGGGCCCTAAGCTACTATTGATCTTTCTTTACTGGTTTTTTACCGTTTTCAATGACTTTAAATTTTTGTTTTGTAATTATTTCTTGCGACTAAAGAACTCTTTTTATTATTATTAGTTGTAGTTGTAGGTATTTAAAAGAATATTTTCCAATTATCCTGAAAATCTGTGCATTGTTTTAAATTTATTGTCAAAGCACTGTTTTTTAGATTAACAGTCTGTTTTTGTGACAAATTTAAAAGAACACGAGAAAAAGACCTATCATTTCGAACAGAATTTAGTCATTTCATACAGAACTACGCCAAAATTGCACAACTAATAATGAAATTAAATAAAAAACCTAACAAAAATAATGGTTACGAAAACACTGACATATCAAAGATTTTCGGAAATTGGCGTGAGCTTTCAAAATTTATATAAAAACCCACATTAAAACAAATACGTTTTAATACGTTAGATTCGAGTGAAGTTTAAAAAGGGTACATTTATTTTAAGTACGTATTACAGTTCGGAAGAACTGTATTTTATTTATTTTAATTAATTATGTTTCAAGTGCTGTTTAAACGATGACTTTTTATAAACTATGATTTTTTGGCAGATGAATTTAATTTTTTTTTGGGGAACTACAATTACTCTAGATTAAAAAGATTAGGACTATTCAACAAAATGTTATACAGGGACTGTTAAAGTCGTTATGTGTTTTGAGAAATATTTTTTTCATAATTATAGAAACAATCCATTATTTAAAAACTAGTTTTTAGGTCCTCCGAAAGTCACATTATCTGATTTTGCAAAGTTAGGCTTCAGGAACTTTACAATAAACGCCGTAGGATATTTAACAGCTATAAGATCTGTTGTTTTTAAAAAATTAAGAACGCAAAACCTTGATTTTTGTAAAAATGTTATTTAGGGATCATAAAAGTATTTTATATAATTATTTTCTGTTATTATTTGTTCATATCACCCTAATATTTATGCAAAATATTAAATATAACAATAGTCACCAGCCAGCAAATATTGCTAAAACCATATTCGAGAGGTTTTATCGTTTTTAAACATTCATTCCATATATGTTTATACGTTCATCAATTTATGTATGATGTATAATTTATGTTTGTTTGTATGTCAAAAACGTACATTATTCCGTTTGCTCCCCATACTCCGCATATACAAATGTACATTCATATAAAAATTTACCATGTACACTTGATACATAATAGCCACAATATGCTAAAGAGCGGCAAAAATACAATCATCTATCGTCATCGATGCAAACCACTTCATGCCTTGCCCATCCCTCACGTCACCCCACCCTTTAGTGTACCACATCAAAATACTATACTCATTTTGAGACCTTAAGTGGTTACTTCAGAGTATAAAACCAATAAAATGCGCAATGCGTACAACTGGAGAACACATAGCAATCATTGTTAGAGTAAAAGCTATTTCAATAGGATTGCCACCGTTTAAGGAATGTTGCAAGAAACCTGATTCGTTTCTAGATGCTCAGATGATTACTCTGGCAAATTATGTCCAATGGAAAAGGGCTAGAAACTATACACTTTCTTTATACCTCCAGTCATAGAAATTTTTTATCGCAGCAAAATTTTGGGATTCGAATATCTCATTACAAGGTAATGTAAACAAACTTCCTTTTGCATTACCAGTAGGTTTTTTGACTGTAATTAAAAAAAAAAACGAACAATTTTGATTCTTCTTGTGGATTATTTTTATTTGGTCTTTTAGTTCTTTTACATCAAGTCGAGAATATGATGTCCTATAAATGGCCCCCGTCACAATTTATTGTCATTTGAGCCCTTTTTATGACATCTTCCATTACTTTGGCCAAAATTTCCGGCGATAGGTCCTTACATTCTTGACGGATATTATTTTTAAGAGCTGAAATGGTCTGAGGCATGTTGACATAAACCCGCGACTCCAAAAAGCCCCACAAAAAGAAGTGGGGCTTTTTTGAGTTGCGGGCAAGTGCAAATCGACAAAACGGGAGATTAGGCGACAGGTCCTCACATTTTTGACGGATATTGTCTTTAAAGGCTAAAAGAGTCTGAGAATTGTGAAAAAGGAGTCAGCTGCGGTCAAATCAGGCGGTTTTACGGGCCAGTGCAAATCGCCAAAAGGGATCCTTCAGCGTATCGATTGAGGCACCTGCAGTGTGTGCCGTTGCACCATCCTGTTGGAGCCACATGTTTTCCAACCCAACTCATCAAGTTGCGGCAAAAAGATCATTACCTTGTAGCGCTCACCATTCACAGTAACCGTTTGGCCCGCGACGTCTTGGAAGGAAAAGGTCCGATGACACCTCTAGCGAAAATAGTACACCATACAGTGACTTTGAGCGGGCGTAATGGCTCTTTGTGGGTTACTCGCGCATTTTCAGTGCCCCAGAAGTGTAAATTTTGCTAAATTACGTACCCCCTAAGCTTGAAATGGCTACAGCAGCATTATTCTCTGCACCTTTTGTTATGCCAATCTCTTCGAGACGAGCGGATTAACGCCGCAGTGTTTCACCACGGCTAGGAAGTTTGCGACGAAATTCACATTGTGCCAAAGTCACCAACCGATTATTGGTCAAAGAAATAATCGCCCATATTCCGCGTTCTGGAGCAGCGTAGCGTAACATTACAAAAATTTCAAAAGAGAACTGACATTAGGGGTCAATTGTAAAATTTATAGAGTTTCCTTATAGGAGCATTACTTTTGCGCCACCGTGTACTTATTAACATTAAATTAAGATCATGAGTGTTCAGCTAAAATCCAACGGTTCAAGTTATCTGCTCTCGGTCGACAAACAAAAAATCGTAATACAGTTGTTTTACTTAGAGATCGTGTTTTCAACTTTAGCAAGAGACAAATCAAAATGTTCAGTGTGTTGAACTGAAATTCTTCTTAAATTCTTCGAAGAATCAACATGATATAAAGAGTTTTTTTAGGAAATAATAACAAATATTGTTTGCTGCATGATCCCCAACCTTAATTTCATCTCAAACATTAAGAAATATGGCAATTCTACATTTCCTTCTACTTATCATTTTCAGAAAGCATATTCTTTGTGGTAACCTCAGGGAGTGATGTACATGGTGAAATATAAAGTGACATGGTAAAATGAAAGCTATTAAATTGAGTTCATCATGATAAATTTCATTCAATTGTTATATGTTAAGTCAAATGATATGAAGCTATTCCCTTCCGCCCATCATAATAACTGCAACAGCATCTTGGAACTTATTGACATGACATGACAGTTTGCCCCCATGAAAAAGGAAAATAGCAAATAAATGCAGGTGAACTAGAGCAGGAAACGAATATGAAAGTGTTCTACATACAAATGTACGTTTGCATGCGGCATCAACGAATATGACATGTATCCATCGAATATGTCATCACTTGACTCATAAATGCACAACACGATCTGCCATCACTGTCTTTGGTGGTAATTCACATCATGCGTAATTTCCATGGGTGCAGAAAACACATTTGCTTGCCACTTTTGTGCAGGCTAACGCGACGATAACTGTAACGACTGTAAACGAAGGAGCGACGAACGGAGAGCGAACGAACGAACGAGCGAATGCAACGTAGCAAGCAAAATGTCACAATTACTTCCTTTTCCGTTCTTTGTTCTTGTTGTCATCATCATCTTCTTCATTTTTATCCGGAATTTGCTGTACTTTGTGACGGAATTGCATTATCTGGGTGACACATTTTCACACTTGCATCGGGGGGCCGTGGCACCATTACGAAAAACTGCATAGAAAAGCAAAACTAACATACCTTCCATACATCCCAACCCACACAAACATACAAACATTCACACAAAATGCAAAGCAGGAAAATTACATTTAAGGTACTTAAATGTGGCGGTGTTTTCTTTTTGTGGCAAATGATGCGAATTTAGCATTTAACGACAATTTGGAAGAACACCAAATTGCCACATTACACATTGCGGCTGTGTGGTTGTGTGCTGTGGCATGGGTGGTGTGAGTGGTGTGGAAAGATGAAACAGAAAATGCATTTCTCCGTTGGCATAAAAAATAAAAGCATTTTAAATACATGAGGGAATAAGTTTGCAACCAACGGAATACGCTTTGACGTCATATCGTAAGTTTACGATCAAAATATGCTAGTTATGTAAAATGAAATTGAGTTTTTATTTATAAGCTGCAAACAAATTTGGAATTACTTTCTTTCCCTACCATAGGAATGATATCCCCAAATTTGATATCGCTAATACTATCGCTAAAAAACTGGAGGATTTGCACAGGATAGAATTAAATGCGAATTAAAAAATATATAGGATACCACCTTGAAAACACTGAAAAGGTTTGTATTACAATTCCCGGTATCGGATCGTGTAACATCGCAATAGTGTTAATATAAATTAAGTATCCAATTCATAAAAAAGTAAGTTCGGCCGGGCTGAACTTTGAATACCCTCCACCATTTGGAACGAATTTGGCAATTCTCAAAAACAATAAATTTTGAAACAGTTCCGGTGAATAATGTCGCTAAAATCAAGAAATCGAATATCGGGAGGTACCACTATATGGGGCTATACGAAGACGTGCACCTGCACAGACAATTTTCTGTCTTAGGCTGTAGTATCCATTTCGAACTTCAAACACCAAATTTGAAACAATTCCGGTGAATAATGTCGCTAAAATCAACAAAGTACCGAATATCGGGAGGTGCCGTTATATGGGGGCAATACCAAACCATGGACCTACATGGCCCTCAATACCTAAAGTCCCGCCGGTATAATATACACTTGAGTAAAATTTTATCAATCTACTTCATTTCGTTCGGAAGCTAGAGTGATTTCCACACACGAACGGACATCGCTAAATTGACATAGAATTTTATGCTGATCAGGAATATATATACTTTGTGGTTCTAAAATGTATATATCGAGGTGTTGCAAACGCTATGACAAACTTAATATACCCTCCAACATAAAAATTATTAAAAAAAAATATTTGGTCTAAACTTTTCACATTGAAATAGTTGTATCAAACTTAGGTACCTATCTAGAATGGGAAATATAGATCCACTCTTGGGAACTGAGCAGAAACCATGAAGTCGGTCTCTCTCCGAAAATGTAACTATTCAGAATTTTTGTTACATGTTTCATGGAAAAATAAGATTTATACCAGTCGGAATTCCTCAATACATCCTAAGAATGGGTTAATAGGCAAATAGGCAATGTTATTTATCTTGTGCAAATTTGCCCCATTGTATACTGGGATTAAACTTAGATAAGGGGCTTTAATGGACAATACCGGACCACTACTTCTGGCGACTTTCTTACAAACGACCAACCAAAAAGGATATGTCTCCCGAAATAAGCAGTAATTTTTGGACGAATAAAAGTCGATCATTTTTAATAAAAAAAATGTTCTTCGTTGGCCGTGATGAGGAATCCTTTACATTTCCAACATATGTGGTCTTGGCAGAAAGCGTTTTTAACGGTTTAGAATTTTAAGTTAGCTTTTTTAATTTTTCTTTTTATTAAATTTTCATATTGTGTATCGTAAATTAAATCCGTTTGAAAAAATAATTATTTATGATATTTGCAATTCCAAGAAGCACTAGTG
This sequence comes from Musca domestica, assembly GCF_030504385.1. NCBI lineage: Eukaryota > Metazoa > Arthropoda > Insecta > Diptera > Muscidae > Musca > Musca domestica. The sequence continues at coordinate 25,025,213 of NW_026712346.1, forward strand.
CATATTGTGTTATTTGCATATGTTTGCAGAAAATACAAATGTGTAGACCAGCTAAGGACTCGTATTGCATTAATGAAAACTATTTTTAAAGAGCCAAGATTTTCTTGGAATTCATTTGATTGCTTAATGCATCGTTTCCCAGCAAGGCGCCTATAGTACCAGCCTGGTTATTCGCCATATATTGATGTGAAAGAACAAATTGAAGTACGAGGGGTATAGCAGAGCATAAATATACAAAGTCGAAAATCAAATAAATTTTTCAATAGGTGTGTGTACGATAACCCAATAATTTGCGATATTATGTACAATTTGTTGTTCGATAATCCAAAAGTCCAGTAAATGAGAGCGCGTAAAGTGAGCAATTTTAAAAAATTGAGTTAATGAGATTTTGCAAAATCTTACTGGAAAAATGTTCTCAGTAAGACTTATCCCTTTACAGGGTGACATAAAAAATGCAACAAAGTCAAACGCCATGATTTTTACATTTTTTTTTAATGTTATTGGGTGAAAGCAAATAATGTCGGAAATAGCATCAAATTTTAGAATAAGTTTAGATTTATTCGAACTGGTCACCTTTGGCACGAATTATGACCTTCAACCGGTCAATGAAACCGTCACACGCTGCCCGAATGTTGCTCTGCGGTATTTTGGCCCATTTCCGGCAAAGCGCTTGCTCGAGGTGATCGACACTTTGGTATATTTTAGTGCCAACCTTGCTTTCCAAAATACTCCAGACACAATAGTCCAACCGATTGGTATACGTAGATTTTGGTGGTTATGTGCGCAGGAAATTAAGCGAGGAACCTCATTTTGAAACCATACTTGGGCTGAGTGCGGGCTGATTGCGATGGTGCTAAGTGCTGTTGGAATGTCCAAGACCTGCGGCCAAAATGTTTAAGTGCTTACGGCTTTAATGCGCGATAAACTTTTCGAGATAATATTCGGCATTAATTCCGATGCCACAGACGATTAATACGAGCAGAGAGCGACCATCGGCTGTTATGGCGGCCACACCATCACCATGGCCGGTGCTTTAATTCTGGTGGCCAACCGAAGGTGCACATTTTCAGCTGACCTCTTTGGCAAGTAAACACGATCATTTTGTTTATTTACAAACTGCCGGACAACGAATTTTTTCTCTTCGGAGAAAACCAAATTCGGCACTTCACAACTTTCGGCCAAGCGAAGCAACTCTTGAGCTCTTTTAAGTCTTTTTTCTTTCTGTTGCGATTTTGTAATTTTAATGGATTTACCTCGAACTCAATATTTGCCGAATGGAATATAGCGATATGTTCAGCTCACGAGCCATTTTTCGGCCACTGCGACGCGGGTTTAGATCAAGTCGCTTCTTTACTTTTCGAACCATTTCTGCTTATGTTGCTGTTTTCTTCCGTCCACTTCGGGCAACCCTACCAGTATCACGGTAACGAGCGATGGTATGAGACACAAAATATTTATTCAAATGTAAATGCTGGAGTGCTCTAACGATAGCCACTTGTGGTTTTCCAGACAAATATCCATCACGAATAACTTTTTTCTGGAGAATTCTCACCAAAATGCTTGGTTACACTTGTAAACAATATAATGAGCTGTGACTGGAATAATTTTAACAGCTGCCGGACGAGTGGCTTAGAAGTGACATCAGTCTGAAGTTGGTTGCAGTTTTTTCATCTCACCCTGTATATCAGCTAATTGAAAAAGAGAATATGTAACAAAATGTATTTCGTGGGCTTTTTGGATATGAAAAGTACAACCGTTCTTGAAAATTTAAAATGTTCTATAAACCCCCGTTTCCCTATCAAAAAATCCTGTGTGTCTTGAGGCAAATTCGCTAGTTGCGTAACCGCTGCAGAGCTTTTTGAGTGCCGGCCATACTGACAACACTAATTTTTACATTGCTTCATTACCAATGTAGGGAAGTAAAGTTGCAAGGGATTTTGGTAAAAACTACTGGCGGTTGTCTTTTGCTTACAAATGAATATCACGTGCCATGGTGGCAAGTTTAATGTTGTTGCTATTGCATCAGCAACAAATAAGCAACCATCATGGTTAAGTTTTTTTTTTGTTTTCATTCTTTTATTTATTTATTTGCTGTATTTTTTTTTTTTTCATTTCTGCAATTTCTTTACTTTGCTTCAAATTCATATACAACAGATGTTGCACGTTGTTGAATCGAGTGAGTGAGTGAGTGTGTGTGTGCGTGCGAGTTTTTGTATTCCTTTTCGGACAAGCATCCATCCACCAGCGAGCAAACTCAAGTTACCAAGTGTAGTAAGATGAATGCACCATTATGCCACAGCACTTCTGATGATGATGTTTTGTTGTTGTTGTTGTTCTTGTATACACCAACTCAAAGAGTCCAAAACATAGAATTGTATGTATTGTTGTGCGACAGCTGCCACCACAATTGGGTGGGTAGCAAAATATGGGGTTGTTTTTCTTTTTCTACCAAACCCCCTCTCCCTCTAGCTTGTGTTCATATTTGTACATCACAGACGCATGCGTATCAAATACAAAACCGAACAACATGGCAACAACATTAGTTTTTCCCAAAGAGAAAAACTATAACGGAAAAAAGAAAACAGTTTTATTTATCATTCTTCGCTGCTTTTGTTACTGGTTGCCAGCGTTTTTATTTTATATTTGTTTTGCACAAATTTTTAAGTCAATAATGATGATTATGCTGTTGGCGTACATGATTTTGCTATGCAATTGATGTCTAGCGAAAATTTGGGTGAAACGCAGGGAATAATGGGTTTCAAAACAAAAAAAGGCTAAATATAAAAATTGCTCGCAAGCCTCACGAGTATATGCGATTTTTATTGACAGTTTTCTTCGACTTCTGAAATGCATCGGTTTGGTTGATATTCAAAGACGAATGCATGTGGCTCACTTTAAGGGACAATGTTATGTATGTTGGGAGATACGACAGAGGGCCCCTAGTAGGTCCCTTATTTAGAAAAATTATGAAAATCAAAAATTTTAGGTTTTTGAAATAATAAACAAGTTGAACCGCTAAAAATTGGGTTTGCCGACATATGAATGCCTATTTGCCGACCTATGAACGATGGTGTCAAGTCTATATAAATGTTTAATTTTGGTACTGTATTCCCGACTTTTGACGAATTTTGTATTTCTTTTTTTACCTCGAAATAATCCGGTGGGCAACGTTTGATTAAAAACTGTTCATGATGATGGCTAGTCGGAATAATGGAAATGAGTTGGCCGATACACCCCATCTTCCCATTACGTCTAATATTGGCTAAAATATTGAAATCGCACCTGCCCGAAAAGTTATATAAATACTGCAAGCGTACAAAAGCATTTTGGTGAGAATTTTCCAGGAAAAAAGTTATTCGTGATGGAATTCAAACGTGACGGTGTGATTTCTTTATATTTGGCTGAAAAACCACAAGTGGCTATCGTTAGAGCACTCCAGCATTTAAATGTGATTAATCATTTGTGTTTGTGTAGCGTAGCCCGACGTCAAGAAAGTGGGCGGAAGAAAACAGCAGAAATGGTTCGAAAAGTAAAGAAGCAACTTGATCGGAACCTGCGACGAAGTGGCCGAAAAATGCATCGTGAGCTGCATATATCGCAATATTCCATTCGGCAAATATTAAAAAATTAGATTGGGGTGAAGTCATTTTTGGTGAAGAAAAAAATAGACTCAAAAGAGCTAAAGAGTTGCTTCGCTTGGCCGGAAGTTGTGAACTGCCGAATTTGGGTTTCTTCGATGAGAAAACATTTGCACCTTCGGTTGGCCACCAGTACTCAAGCGCTGGCCATGGTGATGGTGTGGCATCAGAATAAATGCGGAATATTATTGCGAAAATATTCTGGAGGGTGTATTAAAGCCTTGGGCATGCCGCAGACCTTGGACATTCCAACATGTCGCACTCAGCACGTGCCACCCAAAAATGGTTACAAAATGAGGTTCCTCGCTTCATTTTCAGCGCCACCAAAATCTCCGGATACCAATCCGCTGGACTATTGTGTCTGGAGTTTTTTAGAGAGCAAGGTTGGCACTAAAAATACCAAAGTGTCGATCGCCACAAGCAAGCGCTTCGCCGGGAATGGGCCAAAATACCGCAGAGCAACATTCGGACAGCGTGTGACGGTTTCATTAGCCGTTTGAAGGCCATAATTCGTGCCAAAGGTGACCAACTCGAACAAATCTAAAATTATTCTAAAAATTGAAGCTATTTCCGAATTTTTTGCTTTCATTCAATGAAATTAAAAAAAAAAATGATGGCGTTTGACTTTGTTGCAGTTTTTTTTTCACCCTGTATTTGTAATGTTTATTATAAATTTTAATGAACACATATAACCTATCCCCGAACTCGATTTAATCATGGAATATATATCACGATATGATAAGTGTGGATTGTACCAAGAAGCCTCTTCGATCTTTCAGACCAGCCGCTAGAGTAATGAACAGATAGTCATAGTAAATCAAGATAGTCATAGCTAAAGCCAAAAATTCACGGAACCTACGACCATCTTTTCGATGGCAGCTTTGTAGCCATAGCTAGAGGAGATCTTTAATATATTGTAAAAAATGGCTCTTAAATTCAGAAGGATGAATTTTTCATGTAGAAGAATGAATTTTGAACATGTTTTCATGTAGTGGTCACAACCGTATTCTGATGGCTACTTAAACATGACCATGATGATGATCCTCTATTTGTAACCAAGATATACGGCATTGGACAAACGGAATGAGCTCTAAAATTTGGAATGGGAGTCGGTGATGGAGTACAGGATAGATTTACCAAAGGGTTTTTGAAAATTCGAACTTTAAGGTTACGAAAAGTTCTAAAATAATACTAAAGTTCTAAAATGGTACAATTTGGTATTTTTTGAACGGATAGAGCTAAAAGCGTGCGAACTGCGCTAAGTAGTACTAAAGGAGGAAACGGATGAAGCGATTAGGTATTGGGTGAAGGGATAGAGTTGGAATATTCAAATTTGATATTGAGGTCTTTGTTGGTATCTGGAATTGAGATATTGAGGTTGTTTTGGAAATGTGTACTATAATTGTTCGAAAATCCGAAAAATGTTCTATTTTTTTATCACTGTTGGGGTCTAGAATGGAGAGATCCAAAACAATCCAGGATATGCGTACTAAATGTTACTAAATTTGGTATTGGGTGAAGTGATAGAAAAACAACGTTGAAAAAATTGAAAGAGGGTGCATTGTGAAATAGTTTTACTAATATCCTTCTCGGTAAACATCGAAATGAAAGATTTTGAAGACTCTTTTTGGTGTAACAGGTAAATATTTTCCCATTATTCTTTACGAAAAAAGGGAAAAAGGTGACATATAAATAAAATATAAAATCTGGAAAGTCTGAAAATTTAGTATGACGTATGTATCTGAACAAATTGTGCATTTTGAATACTAAACAGGCCTAACATGAAATGTGGGAACGAATCCAAAATTTTAATGTGGACTAATCGCTGACGAAGTAGCGGACAATTCTCATAAAATTCTCTTATCCACATTTTCTTTTTCTGACTTACACATGCAATTTCGTCCGGTCTTTTTTTGGTTGTTCTTTCTTCAGATTCAAGAGACTGATTTAGTCACTTTGGAATAGGTCACGCTATCCAGGGAATCACTTAGTTAGAAGTCAAGAAAATTTTTAGTAAAAATATTGGAGAGAACTTTAGACTTATTTCGTACACATGCTACATGTTCATATTTAATAATCTTAGTTGGCAGGGTATCTTAAATCTTAAAATTTAAGAGATTGCTTTTATGATACGTTCGTTATTCATATTCTCATATTTAAGTTCTCTACTATAACACTGGGTTTTCAAAGATTGGTGCGACTGAAATCCATGCCTTCTTAATAGAGAGAGCAACCAACCATCACACATCTCCTTGAAGTAGTAGCACTCTGTTTGCGCATACAACAACAAAATGAATTACATTTTCCATTTTCGTAGGTATTGAGGAAAAATCGACCATAATGTAATGGTAAATGTTAATGCAACAAAAGATTGAAGTAATACTCATGTTTTGTGGCATGAGAAGTGGTGGCTGGGTAAAAACTGCGGCACAAATGGTGGTGGAATGGTTGTTTGGAAATGTAGACGATTCGAGTGGAATTTTTGAATTCATAATAAGGAAACAAATAAGAATATAGATATTTTTATTTTCATTGAGAATATCTAAAATTTATGAAAAAAAAAACATAGTTGTCGTTTTAAGGAAAGAGGTAAAATTAGGACCTGTGTCTCTTGAAAATTTTAAAACAATTTAACAAGTCTCTTTTTGGATAGCTATTCGATAGATTAGGTTTTCGATTAATTATACGAAATCGTGTTTTTCTATTTTCCTTTCGATTATCTGTATATTGTATTTCTTTTTTTATAAAATATTTTTATTTATTCACAAACTACATGTAGGTTATAAAGTCGCCGATGTATTTTTAGCTAACAATTCATCGATATAATATAAACTTGTTTGTTCTCCTTGCGGAAAATATATTATACAACAGATTCTTCAAGATTTTTCGATTTATATTTGAAATAAAAAACAACATTCCCATATTGAGCCTGTACTATCGTTGCACATGGTTTTCCCCTTACTTCGCCTCAATCCATGTTTTCACATTTACTACTTCACTTGGTATCGAATTTGTTTGCCGAACCAGGAAAAAACCCACACATGTTTCGAATATTTTCAATGATAACACAACCAATGATTATGTTCCTTCTTTAGAAATTGCTAAACAAGAATAACGTATTGGAAAAATTCAAACCATTTCTAGTCTTCATTATCTGAGCGAAAGAAGTAGACCACATAACCCAAAGGATATTGCACATAAAGCATGGCATTCAATTGTGGTTAAAGGAGCAACATACAAATACAATATTGGAATTCTCGAAAATACATGGGATGAACAAATCCGTTACATATTGTTTAGCGCTATATGGTTGTTTGAAATACTGGCAATTCCTGAACACGTTGTTGTGAGAAATTAGGGTATTTTTAGATGTTTTATTAAAACCTCCCAAAAAGGTACGAGATAGATAGAGTGGAATACGTACGGTTTTCTTAGAATTCCATGAAAACGGGAAGTTCAATGGTTTTGCATCTAATCATGCAGTGACTTTGGGGTATTAATGTTAATGGAAAATGCCGCATGAGATTTTAAAAATGTGTATATATCACGCTATGCCACATTTTGGGAAGGATCGAAAACTTAAGAATTTTAAAGAATGCCGATTTCCAGCGTTTTAGTGAAGTGCACTAGTTGTAAGTATAAGAACACTCATTTGGATCCCCATAGGCGGAAGACTATACTGTCTATTAAGACCATATATACTGTTTCTGAGAAGCAAAAAATATCCATTTAAAATGACAAGTATAGGGTGACTTTTAAGCTATTATATTTTTGGAAACACGGTAAGCAATGCATCCAGAAAAAGTCACAGTTAAGTGAGGTTAATGGGCGGGTGAGATCATCACTAGTTGTGAGGTGGATGGACACTCTGGATCCCCATAAAAGGAAGGCTACCCTGTCCATATGTATACTGTTTCTGAGCTGCAAAGCATGGACTTGCTTAAAATGGAATTAAATGGTGATTTTTTTTTTTTTTTTTTAAACATTAAACAATGCATCCAAAAAAAGTCACAGTTTGCTGCGATTTATGGGCCGACGAGATCATTGGAACCTCTTGCGAATTTAAACTTAACTATGAATGGTAGCAGTACAACGTAATGATAAATTCAAGAGATTGGTATGCATAATATATGGTTTCAACAAGTCGGTGCCAAACGTCACATGGGACTTATTGAGAGCTGATTTCGGCATGGAAGTATTTATAAGTGAGATGACACTTGAAATGTTGGAAAGAGTATGCCAAGATTGGAATGACCATTTGTGGCCAGTTACGGTCAACATTTGGATGAAATAATCAAACATTAAATGATATGGAGCGTACTATCAATTCAAATTAAGATTTCATTCTGAATGTTTTTTTTAATAATTTTCCTATAGCTCTTAAAAATCAGCAGAACATGAAACTATATAGAGGCCATGTCAGAGGAGGATGAAAAGGAAGGAGATTTCATTAGGAAATCCAAATACCAAATTTTAAACAATTCCATTGGCAATGGTTCCAAAGTTGTCAAAATACCGAATACATCGAGGTACCGGCCATAGAAAAACGTGTTTCTTCACATAAAAACCTCTCTAGCTGTATAAGACATATTTATTAAAAACTCTAAATATACAATTTTTAAGCATTCCGTTGGAATATATGATAAAATTGTCCACGTACCTAATGTCGCAAGAAATTATAATATATCAACTTTCTACCAATGGCCATTAAGAAATTTAAATAACAAGACTTCAAACAATTTCTTTGCAAAATGTGCCTAGACATCTCAAAAACCCAATATCCGGTCGCCCCTTTCTATGGGTCTTTACGAAAAGTGCGAAACGTTCGGTTAGCATATCCAATTTCATAAAAATTTCAGCAAGATTTTTTCCAAATAGGGGGGTTCCCGGACGCCTAATCTACCGGCGGACATTTACAAGACCTCATATTCTCCACTTAATGTAAAAACAAATATATGTTTCACTACATGAAAGAAATAGGAATTTAATTTCATTGAAGTCCTCCTAAAATTATATGTTAACTCTCTAATATTTTCCATCAACATTCTAAACAAAGTTATTCAATAACTTCTAATCTAACATTAATTCTTAAGAAGTGGAACATTCTCCACCCATTTTAATTTAAAAATTATATTTACAGTGTGGCCACTATTATACTTTATAACCCCTATATGAAGGCAAATCAATTATTTCGCAATTTTTGAGTCAAGGTAGCACGGCTGGTGTTTAATATCGATGTGGAAGAACTAGCTTCATTTGTTTGTACTTTCAAGTGAAATACAATAATTACAAGGTAGGCTTCAAAAAAGTCGACGAAAACTCAAGTAAGTACCATGTACTCAGCCACATTTACAAACATTAATTTTTCGTATTTCAATAGATTTTATTTATTTGCTGGCACGAACATTCTAGTCAGCGCCTTTAGCTTTTGTCGTCGGATATGCTCATTCTGTGTGTGCAATTTTTTTGGAACTGAAAATGAAGAAATATCATCTTGTCTCTAAAACAGACAGATATTCTTATTATTTCAGAATTTTGTTCCCATAAAACTATGATTTTCTCAAACACACAAGACACAAAACTCCAACACAGACACACTAGGTCTATTATGGCTTTAAAAAACCTACTAATTTTATGGTGAAACACGTTTTCTTGTCTGTCTGATAATTTCAATGTCTGTTGATTATTCCACAGCGATTTGTTAGTCCGTGCTACTTTCGTCTATTTATAGAAAAAAATTTAAGGCTTATTTCACTTCACCATAATAATTCAAAGATATCTTTACTAACCTATTCCACAAGAACTCACCAAACCGAGGGTCACGTTTAATTACATTCAACGGAAGTACACATAATTTCCAGTCAATTGTCTGTTTCTGGTTAAAGTAAACTGCGGCGACGGCATGGCTGCAGTTTTTTACGAATATTTTTGTGAGCGCCCAACAACTACATCGTCGGCAGAGCTATGTAAGTTTCCTTTGTAGACTTTGCTTGGTTGTGTGGTTATGGGAAATTTAGTGTGGCACGGGAGTGCTGGGTATCTTATTCTGCGATAAAAACCACCATGTGCAAAATTGTGCAGAACATTTCATTATGATTTTACACCAACTGCACACCCTTACCATGCATCTACAGCAATAACAATGGCTACGGCGACTACAATGACGATTATTTTCAACTACCTGCACTTACTTCTAGACATAGTAGCAAGCAAATGAATGGACAGACATACAGAGGTCCAGACAGTTAAACATACCCCCCCCCCCCATGCCACCCAAAAATGGGAAACTGCCACATTTGGTAGGTTTGTCGGCAAAGTTAAGTTACAACTATCACCTTAATACCTCACCACCTAGCATTTCCAGACCGGCTGCGGTCGGTGCCATGTACTTCATAATAAAGCTTTAAATGAATAAGAAGAAGTTTTACAACACAATTGTCAAATAGAGAAAAAGTGTTACCAGCCAGCCATCCAACCAGACAGCTAGCCTTGCCATTGGCGGAGTTGGTTCCTCCTTAACCGTTTATTCAGCAGTTCTTATGCGTTTCGTAAATTTTCAACTTTATTGATCGTTGTAACATTTAATTGCTTGTAATTGTTGCACAAAGCATAAAGACAATCATGACGATGATGATGAAGATAATAATGGTTGTGGTGGTGGTCTGGGTATTGGTTGGATGGTTGGTCATAATGAAGAAAGTGCAAAACCACTAACTGTAAAGTTGGCATTTAAAAATTTTACAATTGCGGAAGGTGTTGTTTGATGGCAAGGAAGAGGCCGGCCGGCTGGTCGTTCGGTCGGTCGAGCAGCGGGCATGTTCAATTAAGCATTTGTGCAAAATGTACATCGGTTGTAAGGTGTTAAGCATGTAGAATTTATACGACATTTCAACATTTCTCGAAATAGATAATTGCCAAATAAAGTGTAAGCATTCTAGTAATGACATGACAGCTAACAAGTGGTAATGAAGTGTCAGTAGTTAAGAAAGGAAGCGACACTTCAAGGAACATATTTCGAATAACACAAATGGTTATCTGGATTATATGTGTCCTCTTATACATTTAAAAAAATAACCACAGATGCGAAAAGAGGTTTTTTTAATTTGTACAAATTATTTCAGTTATTTTTACATTGGGGTCTTTGAACACCTATCACAAACCAAGCATTATAACTTTTATTAAGGTATATTAATACTCGCATTACCTCAGATGAAATGTTTTGGGCGCCATATTTTTATGGGATGGAAGCAAAAGAACAAAGGAAAATTTCGAATAAAAGAAATTGCTGTCACGATCATATGTTAATAGTAATCATGAAGGCTTTTATATTGTAAACTTAAACAATATTATTTGAGGTATAATAATGTTTTTGCAATTACGAACTACATACCAAGCACAGAAAAGTAGTAGTAAGAATCTAAATACTTGTGACTATGTTGGGCGCCATATCAGTATAAGTCAGTTTAAGGAAGACTAATTTCAAATGTATATTGAATGGTTTCCGTTTACATTACCATGAACCAATTAGAAGTGAATAAATATTATCTCTAAAGCCAAATACTAAATTATAAAATTTTTATTACATATGTTAAGTAATATCTGGCATGTTGTTAGAATCAATTTTTACATAAAGAAATTCTCATTTAGGACAGACCGAAGAAGAATTAACTCCTATGAAAACCTTACTTCCAAAGAACAGATTTTGAATAGCTTAAGTAATTAAAGATTTGTACAAGTATTACAATAATATTCCATTGTACAAACTAGGTAAAGAGCATCAATCTATATTAATGTTCAAAATAAAACTACTATTAATTACTTCAGATAAGGATCAAAAAGTAGAAAAAATATCAAAATAATATGACAATTCTGCCCAGCGAACGAAAACAAACGAAACGAATAACGTACAGCTCACACGAAGTCATAAACTTTAAAATTATTTTCAATCGGTTTGTACTTCAAACAAAACAATACCACAAACATTTCAATGCCCGAAGTACACAAACAATACGATTGTCTTAATGTACTTCGGCTGTGGTTTGCCGAGGTGTATCTTTTGCGAACCAATCGCCGGGAAACGTTTCAAAGCGTTTGCTGTGCGAAATGATGATTGCTACATTTTGAGTCGTCATTCTAAATATTTTTTACACTGTTCCCATTGAATTTAAATTAATATTAGTTTTTACTATATTTGTAATGAGTTAATATACAGGGAAACGTTTGCAAACGTTTGCAATGAGTTTTGTACTGTTTCGTTTCCAATATTGCGTCACCCAGCAGAGTACATTTCAGTTTTGTTTTTGTTTCCACTCATCTACGCAAACAGTACAAAATACAAAGCAAGTCCCGTTACCTTAATATTGGTTTTGTTTCGTTTCGTACTTCAAGAAAATACGGAACAAAACGATTGCAAACGTTTGGTAAAGTTTATTTTCGTTCGCTGATTCTGCCACACATAGTAAAAAGGGGATAAAAAGTATGGGACATTTTTACAATACTTTTAAATTTTCTTACTCACTGGCAAGGAAAAAAATGCAAAAACTTCGACAAATGCACATAATTGTAAATTCTTCTGGTGAGACTTTATCATAACCGAAAAGCTTTAAGTCAAGCCTACAGTGCTTCAACGATGCGTGACTCCAGCAATCACTGACATAACAAAATATGCTGAAGAGTGAAGAAGAATTCCACAAAATTTCCAAAACGCGGGGGGCTATAGCAAAACTTGAACCTATATAGATTATGATTTTCCACAGAAGGTAGAACCCATTTCGAACCCTTAGTACCGAATTTTAAAAAACTCCGTCAGAAAATTAGTCATAAATCATCAGAATACTGAATATCAGGAGGTACCGTTACATGGGAGTATCAGAAAACATGCACATATATCCAACATAGGCCATTTAAAATACACATATGTGCTCAATTGTAGCTTTTTATCTCGATTCGTTCAAAATATAGGGGAATTACACCAGACACTGACAGATCTCTAAATCCACTTAACCCTGATAAAGAATTATACACTTTATTGGTTCTAACATGAGTATTTGTAGGAGTTACATCTCCTCCACTATTGTATGGTGGAGGGTATAAACACTCTTCTTTATTTTTAACAAATTTAGGGCTTTTTCCGATTTCGCACTCTGTTTGTGTTGTGAGATATTCTGAGAGATTTTAATAGGACTCGGTTCGAAGATTAATACTCTAAAAGAGTTTCGGGCTCTTAGGTCCAATATTTAATTTCTCTTCATTTAATATAGATAGAGACTACAATGCTCTTATTTCACAAATTAATGGTTTAAAACATAAGTCATGTTTATCCACTTTTTGTGATCTTGTTGCGGTGGTTTCGGGTATGTTTTCCAATCGATTTGCCTGAAAATTTGTATCTTAGTTTAAAGAAAGTTGCTAACCATATTTAAAAAGAAGCACCAAAAAGATAATTTGTTGGCCCGCTTGAGGATTAAGATTTTCCACCAAAATTATCAATAATTCAAGGATTCCAAATAAATCTTAAAACATCAATACACTTCTATTTTTTGTTCCACTCTTATAATCTACGGGATTTTCCCTGTAAGTATTGAAATAATTTGATTTTGTCACACAGGGAAATTAAGAGTGACAACACCCCGGACCTAATGCAATTGACCCGGCATCTTTAATTTTCTCTTAAATAACATATTTTTTAATTTGGTTTGGAGCAGAGTTCACCTCACCTCAAAGTACCAGTATCAGCAGATTGTGTTGGAATGTAAACAACATTTAAACAAAATTTCTGGCCAATAAAAATTGAACAGAAATTAATACAACTTTAATGAAAATCCCTAATTTGATTTTATGAATTAAACTGAAATCAAAATATACCATATCTGTATAAATGCAGTCGAACATTGTATTCCTTTTGGGAATTTGCACACACACACACACACACACATGAGAAAGCGGGAAACGAATACAAGATCTCCTTAAATTTTAACAAGACATTTTTATGGCATTTTTGTAAAATAAAAATTGCAAACCCATAAAAATGTCTTTCAATGTTGCCATCGTTGGTGTGTGTGTGTGAGTTTGTACGCCCAAAAACATCCAGGCATAAGGCTGACAAACTGCACAATGGCACTGCAGCGGCAACAGAATTTATTATAAGTCAGTGTGTCGCAACGTTTGCAGGCGGCAGCAATCGCCAATTCAACTACAGCAAATATGGAGATATTTTATGACAATGTAAGTTGATGTTGTTGTTGTCGTTTGCTAGTTGGTGTCAGTATTTATGTTGCGTTTCATTTACGTTTTCGGCGATTTCCGTACATGTGTAGATGGAGAGGGGGGAATGTAATGTACCACATGTGGCACACGTATGTATTGTGTATTGTCTGTAATAGGTCGTCACTGGCGTTTGCATTGTTGTTGTGTTTTGTAATCCATGTGGCATGTAATGCAGCAAGTGCGGGACAGGATATACTCATATCATTGGGATAGCTATATTCCAAACCTTTGGTGTTATGAAGGAAAAGTATTGGTTGCGCCGAAATAAGTAATTAGTTCTTTTTCGTCGTTGTAGAAAGTCTCATTTTTGTTATGATGTCCAATGCGACTTGTGGACTCCTACATTGACTCAGTCTTATTATGCCTCTTTGACTTTATTTGCTTTGCTTTTATTAATTAGAATTTTATATTTTAAGAGCATCTCTCCCTCTCACACACACAAAAAATATATAATCCGGTTTTACGCAATATTTTCCTGTTACAAAAAATTTTTTATTTGAATTTGTTTTTCATTTCCCATTCCTCGCATAAGTTAAGTTTTATTTGCGTCATAAGCATGTGTAATTCAGTTTGATTTTATTTTTTTATTTAAAATTTAATTGTGTTTTCATTAAGAATGCAATTCACATATTCCCGCCATAGCGTAGGGCACCTACTATGGCTGAGGGGAAGGATGTATATTTACCAAAAAAAAACACACGCACACACATTTTTAAGTCACATTGCAGAAGGTGTTGTCCCTAGACATCATAGGAAGCAAGACGTGCTTGTCATACTCATATTTTGAGCCGAAAGAAAACTTGTTTCAATGACACATGTAACCTGTCATGATGGATATTTATGAGAAGGTCATTTCCTTGACAACAGCAACAACTGTGAGTTGTGCTTCATAATATTTGATGGTGTTGTTGTTGTTGTTGTGAGGGGAGAAGGTTTTTAAGCGGCATCACTAAAAGGAATGTGACTAACTGCTGGACAATGAAGCAGCTGTGTGGAGAGGTGAGGAAAGAGGAAATAACATAATATGAATTATGAATAAATTAAATTAATTTCAAAAGAAATTATTGAAATTCATTTTCGGCATTATGAATGTATTTCCTGAAGTTAAGTGACATAAATATGAAATATTTGCGATAGTCATGATGTCAAGTGTAATGATGACACTAGCCTAAATTTTAAATGCCATAGTCATTGGTATTTATTATATTGTTAATAAGAATGAAGAATTTTTCTACAACAACAAGTATACTAGCAGAAGCAGTATATATTACGATGGGTATACACTGTCATGCGGTACTCTTCAGAAGTACAAAAATTAATATTTTAAAGGAAATATACACTATTATTTTAAACAAAAGGTTGGCGATAAGCCTTAACAACAACCATCCATTTTAACTGATGTTATTTTTATACCCTCAACGATACTTACAGCCTGTTTTTGTAAGAGTATTTTGGAATTTTGGTGAAAGAAAATATATTTTGGGGTTTTGTAGTAGATTTTTTTTCTGTGAGTGACAAACACAATAAAGCTTTTTTCCTCAGTATTTTTGGTTTTTGTAACGAAAAAATGCAAACGAAAATGTCAGAAAAAACGAAAAGTTTTTTCATACGCCCAAAACGTATTTCATCGAAATAATGGCTTTAGACCCTATGTCTCATAGACCAAATCCATTTCAGGATATTTAGTGTCGCTCTAGGCCCATATCACCAAGTACCTCCCCCACAAAGGGTAAAGATTTTGAATGACTGTAAAGCCCATAAAGCGCCAAATTAGCATTCGATTCCTTTTAAACAAGGTACACCTCAATTTTTCTGGTGATCTGGTGTAAAGATAGGATATATCGGTCCACTGCTTATGGTACCTCCCCCCAAAGAAGCACAGCAGTCCCACATGTATGGGAAAGTGTGACAAAAATGTTTCTTAACTACTAATTGATGTGATTTGTTTAGAGTAGCTTCATAATGAGTAAAAAGGTATAGTCCTCATATATCGGTGCCCTCCGATTGAAAGAAAATTTCAAGATTGTAGGTATTTTTTTAATTGAAACGGATTGAAATTTGACATCTGGTGTTCTTCGATGTCTTTACAAAATAATATATGTTAATATAGGTCCATAATTTGATATAGCTCCCATAGAACCCAACCCCAAATTGATGTGCAA
The DNA here is from genome assembly GCF_030504385.1 of Musca domestica. NCBI lineage: Eukaryota > Metazoa > Arthropoda > Insecta > Diptera > Muscidae > Musca > Musca domestica. Next base: position 25,041,279 of record NW_026712346.1, read on the forward strand.
AAATTGTCAATATTGAACAGGTTCTGATATATTTCCCATGGAAACCTAATGTTTCAAGATTTTCATTCAATTTGCCGTTCTGGCTTCTGAATATAATATTTACCTCTCTAATAGAGGGTACTACACATTTGCCGTATTTTAAAAGCCAAAGTGAAACTTTGAAACACGAGTAGGATTCACAGATGCAGATACAGGGTTGCCTATATTCGACGGACCCATCTGGCAACGCCATAACTTTTGACAGAGATGTCACATCGCTTAATGACATACCGGGTTTGAAGCGTCAGTCCAAGCAGATTTTTACCACGAACCAATACACGCCACGCGAGCGCTCTGAAATAGTTGAAATTTACAAGAAGTCAATTGTGAAAACTCAACGTGCTTTTAAAACATTACAAAAATGTGAGAAGTGCGCCTTCTGAGACACCATTAAGCGTTTATACGAAAAATTTTCGACTGGTAAGGCTCTTTCTAATCCGAAGAGGCCATATAAAAGTCGACCAAGGCGATCGGCCGAGAATATCGCTGTGGTACGAGCCAGTGTTGAGAGGTCCCCAAGAACATACCAAAAACGCCGTTCTCAGCAGTTGGGCATGGCTCGGTCCACTTTACAACGGATTATTCGCATTGATTTGTATTTGTTCCCGTACAAAATTCAATTGACGCAAAGAATGTTGCCTGCGGACAAGCCTCGTCGATTGGAATGGGCCCAAAGTCCGTCGAATATGGGCAACCCGTATATGCAGCTGAAACTATTTTTTCATAATCTAAACAATTTTTCTAGTATAATGGAAACCAGTTTGAGAGAGACAAGGAGTGCTCTAGGAAGAAGAACTGAACCACATTTTACAAACAGTCTTAAAATAGGGAACTCTAAGAGTTTATTTCTACTGCAGTGAGAAGTGAAAATATGAATATGTCTCTGAATAAAAATGTCGACATTATCATAAACCATGACATTTAATCTAAAAATGAGAGATAAAATGCAATTTTTGAACTGACATACTGCAGTGAATACATAAAAAAAATAACTCAACATTCTCCACCAAAATATCTTTGTTTTGCATGGATGTTCATGTTTATTTTATAAGAATTGGAAAACAAAGATATTTTGGTGGAGAATGTTGAGTTATTTTTTTATGTATTCGCTGCATAAAAATTAACAAATCTGCAACATGTATATATGTATATTCTGGCTAATTTCTAGATAATTCCATGGACAATTATTATAATTGATTTCAGTTCAATGACTCACCTAATTCCACATATAGTTTGGGTCTTATATTCTCCTGCCAGGCACTTAAATTTCCAATCACGAACAGTGTCAATATAAGGAAGACTTGCAACAGCGCACCACCATAATTTGTACATGTCAGCATGGAATGGCCGCCAAGACGCTGCTGTTGACAACGTTCGCGACGAATGTGCGTTGCATGCAATTGATCATTGTTGTTGCGTTTTGAGGTTGCCGCTGCTTTAGATGTTGCTAATGATGCTGCTGCTTCGCTTGACGTTGTCATTGATAACGATTCCATTTTAAGACGTGAAAAATTTAACATTGAATTGTGTTTTTTTTTTAATAATTTTCGTTTGTTTCGTTAATACTGAGTGTTTTTGTATTTGTTTTCGTTTTTTTATTTGGAGTTGCGAACCAAATAATTTCGAGCTGATGTCACCGAGATGAATTGATATTTGCTAAGTTAATAGAACTATTGTTGCTGGGATCTCCTCTTAACACTTCACGTTGAATGAAAATAATCGTATGACAACTATATCAATAAATATTTGGATTTATTGAAAGTTATCACAACACTTCACGACTATTTTCCACATCCAATCACCTGGGGATATTTGTTAGAGAATCTCCATGTAGATGAGAGTTAAGGTGTTTACTGCATTTTCCATATTTAGAGTCTAGAATAAAAGGAAAAAATATTATAATAAACCTTAAAAATCATTACATTTCAAAGACTTGATGAAACAAGTTTACATTTTTTGGCAAAAGTCGAAGGTTTGAAAATGAAATTATTATAATTTATTATTAGTATTTTTTTAATGTTAAAGTGTAATTGTTTGTTTCTAATGATCACAATAGATAAAAAATTGCTTAATTTAGAAAAAAAAAAACATCTAAAGAAAATTCGATTTATTAACTTTGTTCATAAGACAAGATAGCCCGTTTATTTCTGTAAGAACTAATGACTCATTAAGAAAGAAAAGGTATCAAACAACATAAATTTCTTGTAGCGTATTCATAGTATCTTTTTTGTAAACAGCGAAAATAGGGTAAAAAGATGAGCAAAGATTAGCAAAAATAAATTTAAAAAAAGAATTTAAATTACATGCAAAAACTTATTATTTTTAAGTAAAAACAGAGCTGCTGCATTTTTAATAAAATAACTTGTCCATGTTCACCAAGTACGAAACATTAACATTACGGAAATTGTATGTACACAGTACGCTTAAGTACAGATTAATTTTTCCTAAGAAATAGGAAAAAGAGAAAGAAAGTGGAAGGGAGAGAGGGTTAAAATTTATGTTATTAGATCAAACCCCTTCGGGTTTCGGTTTCCTAGACCAAAAATTTTGGGTCCATATATTGCCTTTATCATACACCAAAGGACCCCAATATTTTGAGATATATTTCGCAACATTTAATATGAAGATTTGAAAATGTATTCTTGAGAGTTTTGGATTACTTCAAAAATCGTGGGTTAAAAAAGGATCATGTCTGTTGATAATTTCGATAACTGTCCATAGAAGGTGGAGTATATACAAATTATCAAGCAATTATATATGCTAGCAAGGGCCCGCTACCTCGTCAGCGAAAAGTCCACCTTAAAATTTTAGATTCGAACTCAAAATTCACAATTTTTTCTGTTAGACAAAAATGTTACATCAAAACATCATGCATCGTATTGATTTTTAGACTTTTCAGGTTTTATATATTATTCCAGTTTTTCGTTTTTTTTTTTTTTCGAAAGCATAATTGGAAAATGTTTAAAAGACTTCAAAATCTTTCATTTTAAAGTTTACCGAGGAGGATCGTTGCACAAAGGTCCCCCATCCGTTTTTTCTGACCAAAACTATTGTAACGTCTCCATATGTTTCTAGGGTTTACATATGGAGACGTTTGAATAGTTTTGGTTAGAATAAACGGATGGGGGACCTTTGTGGAACGGTTTTACTAATATCCTCCTCGATATCATATAAACCTCAATATCAAATATCATAATTCCAGCTCTGCCCCTTTACCTACTACCAAATTTAGTAGCATTTAGCATTTTCAAAGCAATCTCAAGCTCAGATACTAAGCTCAGATACGACCTTACTATCAAATTTCAGGTTTACAGCACTGTAATTTTCCACATTACCAAATTTAGTATCATTTAGTACAATTATAGTAAGCCTATTCACAAACAGCTCCTTCTATGAACCACGGAGACCTTTTTATTATTATTGTAGTACTGCAAATGTGCACCAAACCACGCCCATGTCTTAACAACAAAAACCAACAGAGACCTCAATATTCAAATGTGAGGATTCCAAACCTAACTTCTAACCCAAATACCCAATTAAGTACCATTTAGTACTTTTCGTAAAAAGATAGGACGCGTTTCCAAATCACCGCCAAATCTGGAACTATGAAATCATCAGTATTCTAAACATAAAATTTCAGAATTGTATCTCTATCCCTTCACCTAATACCAAATATAGTACTATTCAGTACTTTTCGTACAATTATAGTACACATTAGCGAAACCACCTCGATATGTCTACGCTACAAATAAACAGCGACCCCAATGCCAAATTTCAGATTTTAAGCACTGTTCACCTGTTCACCCAATACTAATTTGTACCAAATATAGTACTATATAGTACTTTTAGTGCTCTTGTAGTACTCATTTCCCAAATCGCCGCTTTATCAGGCACTTAAATACAAACATTCAAAATTCCAGCTTCATCCATTCAACCTAAACGAAACTCTTCAAAATTTAGTACCATTAAGTACAGTTGGCACACTTAGTACACCACCTTCATATGTAAAACTTACTTGTACTTTTCACCTTTGCTTTAGCTTTTTACGTTTATAAAATACTAAATACATAGAACCACTTTAGACCTTTTTTAACCTTATAGTTCGAATTTCCACAAACCCTTTTGTGCATCTATCCTGCACTCTAACACTGGCTAGCTCATTCTGTTTGTCCAATACGAAGTACTCAATAGGAAAACATATACAATTTTCAGTACAATTTAGTACTTTAGTATTTTTCCAAGTAAGAATTTCCAAAAACCCAGCCTTATCACATGTCTGCGTACCAAGACTGACCCTCGGGCAAAATTTCAAGATCCTAGCTTCAGCCGTTTCATCTGCACGTTGATTTTACATCAATTAGTCAGTTATTTTGCATAGTTCAATGGTATTTTACGTGGTATAGACATGAAACTCAAAAAAACTTGTGATTTATGTATATGTTGTTGTATTCGATTTGAATTAAAACTAATACTTGTGCAATCCAAAAATAAATGAACTAATCAAAAAGTTCCTCAGTAACTTTTACCGCAACGCCTTATCGTCTAATTAGGGTGACTATTAGTATGAGCTGCAGTAGTAGCATGACCCTATCTAATGGATGAAATTCACCTCTGATTCCTTGAGTTAAATATGTATGTATATCGGACTCATCAACAACTTCAAAACGTGTTGTACATTGACAGTAAAGTTGTGGCCCCTAGGAAAAAATTTATGTTGTAGCTGTCTTTTTTTTTTTTTTTTTGCATCTCTCCCGTTTGAGAAATATACCTTTTGGCACTTGTTTATGTTGTTAATTTCACACTTCTCGCTCTATACCTTCTTTTTTTTTTTTTTTTTGCTTTGTGCAGCTACTTGACGTTATCTTCTTTATGTCATGCAACAGTACCCGTATTACAAGAGTTGCCGTAGACAAACTGACTGTCTGACAGTTGCTCTTGTTGCTTCTAAAGTTTAGCAAAGAATTGCTGTTGCTGCTGGTGGTGGTGGTGATGGCGCTGGCGTACTCTTGTGTAATGACAACAACATGCCCCTAGAAAATGTAGAGAAAGACAAGCAAAGCAAGTCGAGTAATTTGTGTGAACTTTCCAAAGATTCTAGATTCTATGCTGCAGTGACACTCTTTTAATTACCTCAATATTTTGCACGAATACACCCGCATTCTGGTAGGTGTACGTACGTACACACACAAACACACACACACAAGTGTGCACTTATATAGAGCACCATGTCTTTTCTACGCGCAATCTGACAATGATTGTCGGTATGGTTGCCAACATGATTGTCATTGTTGCTAAAATGTCAATAAATGTAAGTCTGTGTGTTGGTGTTGGAAGAGTGTGTTGCGATTAAATTTGCCACATGTTTCCAATGCATATCCTGAGACATACACACATACTCATATACATATGTGCTTAGTTGTATAAATTGTTTTGTATTCGAATAATGTATGTCCATGTGGGTGGCATTTGTAGCACATGCTAAGTTTTTTTGTTTTCTTTTTTAAGAATGTGTTCTATAAATTGTTAAAACTACCATGTAAATGTTGCACAAACACATTGGGGTGTTGATGTATTCGTCCTTCCCAGAGATTTCTTTTAAAACAATATTATATGGTGGGGTTTAGGAAAAGTTATGGGTTTAGGCTAATTAATGGTTTTTTATCGAGTTTGTACAAGGTTATAGACATTCTTAAATTAGCATTTGTTTAAATAAATACCAAATAGTATGAAGAAAACCAATTTAGGGTGTTGAGGATTATGTACAGTTCTTTGCATCCTGATTCTAGGTAGAAGTTTCATAACTACATACTACCTAAACCTTGTCCAAGTAAAAAATAAATTTTTACTGCCTCCCAATTGTACTTCAATTTGTTAGTACAATCTGGTGGTTGGCTGGTGCATAAAGATGGAGACATGTTTTGTACAGTCTTCTTTAAATAAATTCCAACACATGGTACATAGAATTTAAAAACAACAATTAAAAATGCAACTAAGTACAGCCGGACCGAATATTTAATAGCCTCCACAATTTGGAAGGAACTTGGAAAATTTTAACAAATTCAGAAAAACACCATTTAAATGATGACCTTCATATGGGGTCTATACGAAGACGTGGACCTGTATAAGTAATTTTTGTCATGAGCTGTAGTACCCATTAAAATCCTCAAATACGAAATTTGGAACAATTCCGGCGAATAGTGTCTTTAAATCATCAAAATACTGAATAAAGGCAGATAGGTGGGGGCTATACGAACCCATAGAGCTGCATACGAAATTTGTAGAGACAGGCTGTAGAACCCATAACAAACGTCGAATATAAAATTTGAAACAATTCGGGTGAATGATTTCCCTAAAATCATCAAAATACCGAATATCGGCAGGTACCGTTATATGGGGAATATACGAAAACGTAGACCGACATGACTCATTTATGAACTCAACCCGCCTTTTGGCAAAATACACATGTCAGCAAAATTTTAGACTTCTATCTCAATTCATTTGAAAGATAGCGTGACACAACAGACAGACACACATAATTTACGCTGATCCAGAATATATATACTTTTTAGGGTCTATCATAAACGGAATGACAAAACTAATATACCCTGAGTGGAATGGTGGAGGGTATTAAAAGCAAAAATATATATATTGAATACCATCTAGGCTGCGTGGACCCCAACGAACACGATTATTTTGTTTTATTTGTTTTTCACATTTCAACCACTGTAAAATAGCCATTTGTAAATCGACCAGCAATAACATCCATTACCAAATAATGAGTTTCCTAACCAAGTTTTGATACTTTATCATCAACCTACCATTCTTTGAACATAGGTATATCGCCTGAAATAAATAGTAGTGGTGCAGAAGGTATTAATTTATTTGGGACACTTTAAATTATACATACATAAAATATCTTTTGTCGCAAGGATGTCTACGTCCGCAGGAACCAAAATACAAATGTTCATCTAAATCGTTTGGAAAATACAGACAATATTCTCGCGCTAATTATCCTCAGTTGTATACTTATATAAGGCTGTACCAAAGCATGCACATATATTGATCATTTTTTTGCTAGTATCGTTTCTACACACATTCCATACTTCATTGAACCATCGGAACCGATTTCAAACATATTTTTGTGCCAAATATCGTCACTCATTCCGAATTTCATTAGAATCGGGCATACATATCATGTTTGGTCCATCAAATACACGGAATCGGCCGAAAATATACATGGGAGCTACGAATATGTCCAAATATGACCCGATTTCTAGCCTATGTTACTTTCAGACCATGCTGTAGTATATGTGGAAATTTTCAGCAATATCTGTCTAGCAGTTTATAAATTACAAATTATTGATATAGATTTGATTAAGGATATTTGTGTCTATGACGTCATCCTCACTTAACAAGGATGCAGTCAATTTTTTTTCAAAGACAAATTTGAAGTACGACTTTAACCCTAAAATGTGTTTATATGGTTTATGTATCCCCGGCGTTTGGGCAAAATTGAGAATTTTTATTTATACTGGGAGCAGAATTTTATGAGAAATAATTTGGTGGAATATTTTAATTTGCTACAATCCTGTTTAAGGGGATTTTTTATCCATACGTCGCAGAAAGGCCAAAAATCCATTTGTTGACGAGCTTCAGGGTTAAAATTAATCTTCGTTTTGTTGTCAGAAATATTGCCAAAGACACCATATACCTAAAATGTAAATAATCAAAAGATCCTTAATCCGAAAAATGCAAAAATGTTTTAAAGGTGGGGATCTTGTCCCCCCTATTTTGAATACTTTGCGAGTAAAACGTTCCAAACATCGATAAACGTATCAATTATTTTTAGCTCTACTTTTTCATCGTGTATAAAATCATAGGTCTACAAAAAATAAGGGAAAGTAAAAATAAGAGCAACTAACCCTTCTTTAATAACGGAAATAAAGAAAATTTTGAATGGAACTGGAGATGAATGGACTACATTCTTCAGTAACGAGCTCATAATTTGTGGCGTAAAGCTTTTACTTGCACATTCGAGACACCCAAAAAAAAAAGAGTTAGGACTGTTGCCTTAGCTAAAGATGTGTTTTTGTGTAATGCACGCTCTGTTAAGATGAGAAGAAAATAGAAACGCTGGAGCCTCTTCTGAAGCCCAAACGCTATTAGATACAAGCAGATATCACTCCTCTGTTAGCCCTGACCTTTGGCACATCCCTACGCATATCAATATCACTATAAAAATATAAATTATTTCTGATGTAAACTAAACATAAATCTTTTACGTGTATCATGTAAGTGCACCCACCCATCCACCACTGCCACATCACAAGTTTGTGCTGGCAAACAAACAAAAGAAAAGGTAAATACCCTTTTGCTCAGTGGCCTTAGCCTATAAAAGCAAATAATAGTTCCATGCTATGCTAAAAGCATGCCTAGAAAATAAAAGGCACAAAAGAACAAAAATATACTAACATATAAAATGACTAAAACATAAATGGCGATGATGATGGTGCTGCTGATGCTGGGAAGGATAACGACGAGAAGGACGAACATGTCGTCATATACATAAGCAGTAGAAGATGTTGGTTGGTTGGATGGTTGAAATGTATACCGTAACATTTCTTACTTTTCGCACAAAAGAGGAAGGAACCGAAGAAGCAGAAAAACTGTGCTAAAACATGTAATGAGTTTTCTGACATCTCACTAAAGCAACACAAACACAAAACCCCGCACATACATACATACATACATTCTCACATTGCATGGCATGACAGCAGTGATATTGTAGTTGCCAACCAACACACAACATACATCCTTGCCAGTTCTTGGCGATATGTGTGTGTATGAGTGAGTGAATGATGCATATACAGAAGAGTCCGTGCAAAACGCTTAAAACATGCCCTGGAATTAGGAGCAAAGGAAATTGTAACAATTTGAGCATTTTTCGCCTCTTTGAATTGCATTGCATACACATACAAAGCTTTAGTTTACAATGGAATTTGATATGTGCGTGTGTGTGTGGGTGTCGGAGTTGAGATGTGAGGGTGTATTCACACACACACACACATATATACATTCATGTTTTTTCTCAGCACCATAAGATTTACTTTTGCAACAATCATCAAGCCTTCAGGTAAGTGAGACTTGCTGACATTACCCCTTACCTACATATACGCCATAGGTACTCACATACATACTTATGTACATCTGTCCTATGTGTTAGTAAGTGTTGCCACATTTTTCATCAAGTCTGTTTGTGTGAGGAACATTCTTCATAATTATAAGTGTACTCGACTTTTCTCATCCTGCTGGCCCGTAATGCCGTTTTAGTATTATATATGTTTTCTTTTTTAAATTTTCTAATTTTCTTTTGCAATTTTCCGGTGCAGCTTAAGTTGTCAAAATAAATAGAATTTATTTTGCCAGCAACACCCTTTCTTAGCTGTAGACCAACCAAAATAATATGAAATGACCAGTTGAACAAATAATTACAGTGATAGTAATAGGATTGTCAAGGAATCGCAAAGCAATTAGAAAAATGTATTAATACGTCAATGAAAGCTGCTAAAATGGCCGAAAAAAAAAGAAAACAAGTGCAATATTTTCGAAAGAAAAATATTTGTTAGAAATGGAAGACAATTATTAAAAACTACGTTTCCAATTTGCCAACATAATATCACAAATATCCTTAAATATAAAAATTCAAATTGATCCATCGTTTGATCGATTTCTTATATACTTTAGGGAGCGTATGATAAAATCCTACCCATGTGCATTTTATATCCTCAGAATTTTTGGTATTGAAAATGGGTTATATACGTCCACGTTTTGGTATAAGCTCCTCCGTTATTACCAGATTGAAGATGTATTAGGTGTTTTTATCATAGTTGCAAACCAAATTTGCAGTACATTGACTTCCATGGAAAGATCTGTTTATATAGATTCAAGTTTTGGTAGAGCTCTAATATAACTGTACCTCCTGACATCAGTTATTTTGATGTTTGTCGCCACATTATTCAAGGCAATTTTTTTAAATTTGCTCTTGGCAACAGATACCATCTTGATTGATAGAATATTATCTATATAAATTGGTATTTGTAATTTGTTATGTGTTCTAGCTTCGGTGGCGGAACATTGTATATATAGGTCCACATTGTATATATGGGGCTATACGAACCCCATATAAGGTTACCTCCCGGTAACCGATATTTTGACGATTTAAGACACATTTTCTAATAGATTTGTATGAAATTTAGTATTTGTACTTCATAATGGGTTCTACAACCGGCGTCAAAACATTGTCCATATTGGTCCTAGTCATCGTAATCACATTTACATGCGAAATTGTGCAAAATTTGGTATTTAAAGCTTTCTTTTACTTGTTTTTTTTTTTTACATTTTAGTTAACCGTTAAGTGCTGAAATGCCTTAACATTTTATCTGAATTTACTCGCATTAATGGGAAACAGAAATCTCCTCTTGCCCAAAGGACAATGTTTTGAGACTTTTGACAATTTCCGTCAAAGCATATCTTCATGTGACTTTGTCATATCACATATTTTAATGGATGTTTTCAAAATAGAGTGATTGATTTTTGAACTTATTTATTGATGCTTGGTTTTAGTTTTCATCAAAACCATTTCGGCCAATCAATGTAGTTTCTGAACTCTCCCCTTATTAAAACAAATATATTTTTTAGAATAAAATCTAAAGTAATAAAAGAATAGATTCTTTTAATGTTAACGTAAAAAGAGATTTATAGCTATGACCCACCTCCAAATTAGCAGACATAACAAAGCTTTATTAGCTTTTTTTTTTGGGGCGAAACTGACCCATACGACACAGACAACATAATCTCAGAAAATTAAACAAACAAATTTATAGTCATCATCCCACCCCCACTCACCCACTTAATTAAATCGCTCATTTATAACTTTTCATTCGTTTCTTCTTTATGGAAAATTCGCATGTTTCGTAGCACTTAAAACATATAGACAATTGAGTGACGAAGATACGGGAATAAAAGTTTTAACAGCGTGGTGGTGGGGGTGATGGTCGCGGCGTATTTGTGTGACCGACAAATGCTTGAAATATACCCTTCAATAGTTGCAAATTTAATTACACGTTGTAAATCGTAAATCTAATTTGATAGCTTAACAGAAATAACTTAATTTTAGCAACAGCAACCATATTAACGATGTGTGTGTGTGTGTATGTGTGAAAACGGAACAAAAAAACAGGTGGAAAAATAAAACAACTATCAACTCTTCGACAGAAAAAAACATTTGGGGGGTGGACAACCTAGGTGTGGTCAGGAATTTAAACGAAATAAAAATGTGTAGGAGTTGTTACCATGAATATGATTAAAACATTTATTGGCAAGAATACTTATTAATTACACTGTGCATCACAAAAAATAATTACGGGGAAAATCCAGCAGATTTAAAAAAAAAAGACATGTGTATCGCCTTTTTAAACGTTTACATAGCAAAGTAACCTAAATAGAGGAGACAAGTTTCCCCATCTTTTACGCTTTTCGAAATATTCGGATTAAGATTCCTTTGAATCCGGCCATATTAAGTATTACAGATAAAAATACGAGGAATATTTTGTTTTAATTTTTGAACCCTCAAGTTTGACGACTAAATGGATATTATTAGCGATTTTTTCAACATGATTAAAAACTCCTTTAAACGAGATCGCAGCAAGTCAAAATACCCTACAGAATTACTTGTCATAAAATTCTACCATAGGTCCTAGAATGCGTAGAGTCTATATGTTACCTAAATGCCAGGAATTTATATAGATGAAAAGCGCATTTAAGGGTTAAAGCCCAACTTTGTGTGAGTATGTGCACAAATCTCCAATAAGGCATTATTTCAGAGGGACGACATCAAAGACAGAAATTCATTAAATTTTACTCCAAGTCACCCAGGAAAAAAATATCTATTTTCGTACTTTGACGCCTGAAAGTAACATAAAATTTCGTTTTAGGCCGAAAGTGTCAGAAGAAGAAATAGTCTGGGCAAAATTTCACAATAAATCTCAGAATAAACTATATATCTATATATAACGCGTATCTAATCCCAGTCGTAATCTCCCTTATACTTCATTTTTTGGAGAAAATGTCAAAGTATGGACAATTTCAGAACAAATTTTATTATGGGTCTCTGAACAAAAGGATTAGGTCAAATAAAAAATAACATCAATATCTGTGTAAATTTTTATTATTCCGAAAAAATTAGTAATATTTAGGATAGAACTTTGAAATTTTATAGAGACCTTTGGATTACATCCAGAGTCATTGGTACAGAAAATGGGTCATATCGATCTACTTTTTGGAACAGTCTTTCGTAAGGATAACTCTGATTTAAAGTATATTGTATTTTTGACCATGTTTTCCATTTAATTTCGCCAAATGAAAAATTAGCCAAAAAATAACAATAAAGGTCCACCTTTGGTACAGCTGTTACCCGAATTGTAGTTGGAGGTTTTTGAAAAAACTCACATAAAGCGCGGCTTTAACCCTAAACTCTGTTTTTAATATATACAAATTACTGACGATTATGTACGATTTAAACTGTTGACGTCTTGTAGGACCTATAGCAGAAAAATAATTCTGTAAAACATTTTGACTTGCTGCGATCCCGTTTAAAGGGTGTTTTTAACTATATATTGAACAAAGGTCAAATGTACCTTTGTCTACTCGCTTGAGGGTTAAAATATTCCTCATAACTTTATCTGCAATATTACCGAAGACAGTATGTAGGATTCCAAAGAATCTTAATCCGAAAGAGTCAAAAATTGTGGGACAGGGTGGACTTACCCAATCTATTAAGGTTAATATGCAATGTAAAGGTTTAAAATGCCGATTCACATGTCTTCTATTTTTAGCTCAATTTCCATAATCTACTGGATTTTCCACTAATTATTGAAAGAATTGATTTTTGTCGTTTAGTGTTATTAATTATTTCTGCACCACATACTAAAAGATGTGGGAGCATAAAAAATCAGCTCTCTGCATGGAATCGTTTTAAAGAACAATGATTTTGAGAAAATCAGATCCAGACTTTTTTTTCCTTTCATGGACTTCAATCCACATACTTTGTCGTAAGAGAATATTTTTCAACTTTTTCTGACGTTATTTTAATAATTAAATTGATCTTCTAATTTAGTAATAAAAATTAGTTTTGCCTTGTTAAGGCGAAGATCATTTGTTTCTGATTTGCGTGTTTATTTCTCTTTCGATAGGAGCTTAATGATCGGTGAAAAGGAAAGCCAGATAGGCACTATCACACGCTCACTATGCGACGCATTTCGCCGTTGGATAAGCGGCTCATCAGGCATATTTGGTATGAATGATGGCTTACAAGCGCGGTTATCTGGAAAGTAGTATTTATTTCGAACATGTTGCGAGTATTGCAAGTTCGACTCAAGTTCTATTATTATTATTTTTTTTTTTTTGTAGTTAAGGGTTTTTTTGTCCACAACAAAAATTAGTTTTAGATACAAAAAATTTATTCAAAGTTTTGTACGAAAGGAAAGTTATCTTTAGATTATATGAATCTGATTTATAGAGGGCCCATGCTGTGTATGTCTTTTCAGTTTGTGTTTTTATTTATCAGTTTAAAATCATTAAATTCCTTAAATTTTTCTTGCAATTTGCAATAAATTTCAAAATTTTCTATTTGCAAAAACCATACCATAATTTCTCCAGCAATTAATAAACCTCACCCCTTGCCTCTTATAAAACTATTTACATTTGACTCGTGTGCAATCATGTTTATAACTGCATTGCGTGTGAAAACTGAATTAAAATTGTATCCAAAGAAACAAACAAAAAAACAAATAAAACAGGAAAAGCTTGAAAAACAAACTCACACTCAACACAAATTGAAGCGAAATGAAAAGAAATAAACTTTAATTTCTAAAGAACAAAAATCACAGCAGAAAACAGAGTAAGAGTCAACAACATCAACGGCAGACGTCAAAGCGTAACGAGCAAACACCCCTCTTAGAGCAGGCGGCAGCTCAAATGCAAGTCAAGCGTTTTGCTCACGAAACACAAATATAAAGAAATGAATCCTTTTTTGTTGCCGTAGTTGGTGTTGTTGTTGTTGTTTAAGTCATATAGCAATGAACATTTAATTAGGAAGAAATAAACAAGTTAATGAATCTGCAACGGGCCGACACGGCACACCTTGTTAGATACGAGCACGACGGGGAGTGTGAGGAGCGAAGAGATCTTTCTAAATAATGTAAATGTTATTTTTATTTTAGAATGCATTTTATTTCGTTTTTAATTAGGATAATACGATTTTTGGATATTTAGGTCATAAACAATTGTTTGGTTTTTTTTTAATTTCGATCATCGTATATTAACAAATAAATTAAATATTTGTTAAGGGCCATGTTAAATTAACAGTAAAAAAGCACAGGCGAAATTTTCACTTTTAGAATATACATTTTGAATGTAATTTTTATAAAACTATTGCACCTAGTTTATATGGTTTATTCTGAAATGTATAGTGAAATATTGTGTAGAATATTTTCGAATAAAGCGAAAGCGTTACTTTCAGGCATAAACTCGAAAAAAGTCCGAGGAAATATTAATACAAGAGGAAATATTTTCGTGTTTTTTTTTTTGGAATGTTAATGCTATTTATACCCTCCGCCATAGTATGGAGGGTATATTAAGTTTGACATTCCATTTGTAAAACCTCGAAATATGCATTTTAGACCCCACACAGTATATATATTCTTGATCAGCATAAAATTCTATGTCGACTTAGCGATGCCCGTCCGTCTGTGAAAACCACTCTAGCCTCCGAAGGAAATGTAGTAGATTGATAAAATTTTACTCAAACGTATATTATGTCTGCAACACTTTTGGTATTGAAAATGGGCCATGTAGGTCCACGTCTTCGTGTAGCCCCCATATAACAGTACCTCCCGATATTTGATATTTTGATGATTTTAGCGACATCATTCACCGCAATTGGTTAAATTATGTATTTGAAGTTCGTAATGGATACTACAGCCTAAGACAGAAAATTGTCTGTGCAGGTCCATGTCTTCGTAGGCGCCCATAAAATGGTACCTCCCGATATTCGGTATTTTGATGATTCCAGCGACATTATTTACCGGAATTGTTTTAAATTTGGTATTTGAAGTTCGTATTTGCAGGTCCGCGTCTTCGTAAAGACCTCCACTTAACGGTACCTCCCGATATTCGGTATTTTGATGATTTTAGCGACATTATTCACCGGAATTCTTTCAAATTTGGTATTTGAAGTTCATAATTGATACTACAGCCTAAGACAGAAAATTGTCTGTGCAGGTCCACGTCTTCGTATAGGCCCCCATATAACGGTACCTCCCGATATTCGGTATTTTGATGATTTTAGCTACATTATTTACCGATTTTTTTAAGATTCCATTTGAATATTGTAATGGCTTATGACAAAAGTTACCTATGCAGGCCCACGCCGTTGTATAGACCCTAATATAATGGTTACATTGGGTATTTTTAAGATTTTAGTAGAATTTTTAACGGATTTTATTTTTTCGAAAATTCGTTCCAAATGGTGGAGGGTATTCAAAGTTCGGCCCGGGCGAACTTACAGCTTTTTTACTTGTTTTCATATACAGTGTGAGTAGAAATTTCTTTTCTTTAGTGACTTTGTGTAAAATTGACGACGAATATTTTATTCATCGATTTCATCCTTCTAAAATGATGCTTTGTTAGAGATTTGTGCACAAACTCACACAAAGTGCGACGCTAAGCTTAATATGTGTTTTAAATATATGAATACATGGCGTTAAGGTAAGATTTCGACTGTTAACATCTTCTAGGACCTGTAGTAGAATTTTATGAGAAAAAATTTCTAAGAACTCCGCTTTAAGGGAGTTTTAACCCATAATTTAAAAAACGGCAATACACGTGTCTTCTTCTTAGCTCCACTTTCATAATCTGCTGGATTTTTGCCGTATTTTTTTGTATCTTAAAAAACAATTATTTAAAAGTAACCGTATATTAATGTTCATTTATGTTTCAATCGTAACAGAAAACAAGTAATAAGTTGTAAGTTCGGCCGGACCGAAATTTTGATACCTTGCACCATGATATATACAAATACAAAATGAGGACCCATATCATTATTTTTTAAAGCTATTAAATGCCCATTAGAAACTCCAAATTCCAAATTTCAAACAATTCCGTTAAAAAAATTGGGGGAAATCCATCATAATATCGAATATAATGTGGTACCGTTATATGGGAAATATACCACAATGTGGACCTATGTTTTGCAAGTTGGCTAGGTGTTTCGATGTTTCGAAAGTCGTCGAAATGCTTAAAGTGAGCTGGTATTATTTTATTGGGGAGCTATACGAAAAATTTAGCGCATCTTCGAACTTAATCTAAGTTCAGATCCAAAACGCATGCATACCAAATTTCAGAACTCTATTTCAATTCCTTCGGAAGATTGCGTGATTACAACAGACGGACGGGCATGGCCAAATCGGATTATAATTTTACTCTGATCATGAATATATATATTGTTTGGTCTAAAACTATTACCTTGTTGAATTACAGACGGAATTAGTATATTGGAGGGTATAAAAACAGGTACAAATGCTAGACCTTATATTTGCCCATCTATGTTGGGGGTGTAGCTCTGCTTCAAATGATAAACATGATAAATCATGAAAAGAAGCGACCAGACATCCCACTTTATTGAAATCTAAAATTTTTAGTCGGTGAGTTTATTGATCGATTGCATTTTGAGACAATAATGCACAAACACATTAGCGTTGATTTTACTTGCGTATAATAATAAATTAAATAAAAAATTTGTAAATAAATTTGTAGTTTTTCTTTAATTAGTTTATTTATGTTACATAATCTTTGCAAAAATAAGAAACACCTATAAAACATATTTAGTTTGAAATATTGAAGAGACATAGGTACGTCATGTAGCTGTGTATAAATGGCAAGGCTGCTCAAACCCATATGATTGCACATCAGTCCGTAAAAGAGAACATTTAAGAGAAATTAATAATCTATTGTTTTGAATTCTATTTCGATTCTCTTTGTTTCACTAGTTTTTAAACATAAATGTTGCCCAATATTAGGCAAATTATTGGGAATAAAGAAACAAACAATGTTTGCTGGGGAGTTAAAAATCAAATAGAAATTGACTGGTGAGCGGGCTCCTGTTCTTGCACAGCCTGATCAATAGTCTAAGTTAATATTTGCACATCAGATTCGTGCATGAGACATTCTCTCGCTAAATTTTTATTTAAAGATACAGCTCTCTCTAAGAAACAAAGAGCCTTAGACATTGAGTAGCTTTCGTTAAACATATTTAAATTTATGCATTATCCTGTTAGGATAGTGGACACAATATGGGATCTCTCATAAATGCAAATTTCAGCCATTTAATGGGAAGAGTTTTCAAAACAAACAATTAACAAAGGCTGTGGTCAATTTTACAGCTAAATATAATACAATGGCCATCCATTTTGGTTCATTTGAACCCCTAAATATTTTGCGATCATCCCCAAAAGCAAGAGGCTGCTCTGTATCTCCAAATTTAGTCTCATCTATATGATTTGCTTGTCTACGATATTTGTCTATATTCATTAACGAAATCAGCATAAAAAGCCAGAAGTTCGCCTTTTGTGTATTTTTGAATTCGCATGCAAGTTATTTTCAGAGTTTCGGTAGAATGGAAATGCTTGTATTTTTTTGTCACAAAAAAGTAGTGGTCCATACTACCCGCTTTCCTAAACTCAAATTTCATGTCAGAATTCGTTTTCTTTGGTTTCTATTTGTGACTTTTATTACGGCTGCAAAACCAGAAACATTTTTAGTTGTTGGTCTATTTCAACCCCTAAATATATTGCGGACACCTTTGAAAACAATAGGCCTAGCACTACTAAGCAATAGGGTTCTATTCTGGCTCTATCCCCACCTCCATTCAACCATAACTTAACTTGTTAAACATAATGTAACCATCGAGAGACCCTTGCCACTAAAAATGTAAAAAACTATGATAAGCCTTTTTAAATCCCACATTGGAACATCACCGCTTAAAAGGCACAAAGAAGTGCATTTCTAACAACCAAGTTAACTATATTATTAAATATTATACTATAAAACACACACACATACATGAAATAAATTACTCACATAACCACAACCAGTCATGCATTATTTAATGCAAAACCCAAAACTTTATATATCTTAATAAACATGTGTAATGATAATCATATTTTATATCCTACACACTTAAATATAGTGGAGTGAAAAACACTATTGATTTAAGCTAGCAACATTTTTTTCAGCACTTTTTCCTAAAAAAAGCCCTTTACCTATAAATTATAAATGCAATTTATATCCAAACACGAAAATCGATTAATTTTCGTACCAAAAATTGATGTCAGTTTATCTCGACTGTAAATTTGCTATTCTGTTTTATTTTATTATTTATTTTGTTTTTGTTTGTCTTTTTTTTTGCCATGTCGCTGGTACCAGTCGCTGGTGGTATCCGCGTAACCGGGAATACCAAACATGAAAAAATACCACTGCAGTGTTTTATGTCAAATGTGGTTTTTAGTGCTTCACTCATTTATCCAGCCTTTGTTGGTTCATTTCGTTTCATTCGGTCGTTGGTTCATTTCAGTCGTTTGCTCGTTCGTTCGTGTCGACTGTTAGGCTATGGCAATCCTTTCGTGCCCTGCTATTCGATGTCGTCTAATAATGGGGCCGTCTCGTTCTGACGTTGTTTATAGGTGGTGGCACACGATTATTTAAGTACTTTCCTGTCAATGGTTCCTGGGTTTGTGTAACTGTGTGTGTGTGCTTTTCTGGTCGGGATGTTTTGTCTTTTATCAACCCAATTTTTTTCTTCGCCACAGGAAAAAAGAGTAGTTGTCGCCTCGTTGCAAATACAACGCTGATGATAAAAATAGGCATACAAGCTTGTAACGAAACACACACATACACACTTCAGAATATACCACCAGTCAGACAGACACATCATTTTGTGTATTACCATCTCACACACACATACATACGTACAACACACTTGTATTATACTTTGCCACATTTAACAACCATGCTATGCCATATTGCACAAAAAGCATTTGCCGCAAACATGTTTAGCGGTCTATATATCTTAGAACAAGAATGAAGAATACTAAAGTGCGCCTGCCGCTGCCATCATGGCAGAAGACTGGCTGGAGTTTATTTGGAGCATGTGAATGCCAGACGAGCTGGAAAAAGTGTGATTTAAAGGGCTTTCGTTATCAACCAGGCAATTTATGCCTACGGACAAGAAGTTTATGCTATAAAACTCCACAAAAAAACGAAGCAAAACACCTTGACAATACCCAAGACTTAAAGCAGAAAATTAGCTATAATGGCAAAACTTATAGATAGAGATTTTTTCTTATAAATGTTAGAAAGTAACCGTAAGAAGTTTGCCTGGGGTCAAACGTTTTAAAAACACTGTTAAGAAATAGGGTTACCATTTTTGTTTCATGTACAGGGTTGTCCATATTCGACGGACCCATCTGGTAACACCATAACTTTTGACAGAGATGTCACATCGCTTAATGACATACAGCGTTTGAAGCGTCAGTCCAAGCAGATTTTTACTATGAACCAATACACGCCACGCGAGCGCTCTGAAATAGTTGAAATTTACAAGAAGTCAATTGTGAAAACTCAACGTGCTTTTAAAACATTAAAAAATGTGAAAAGTGCGCCTTCTAAGAACACCATTAAGCGTTTATACGAAAATTTTTCGATTGGTAAGGCTCTTTCTAATCCGAAGAGGCCATATAAAAGTCGACCAAGACGATCGGCCGAGAATATCGCTGCCGTACGAGCCAGTGTTGAGAGGACCCCAAGAACATCCCAAAAACGCTGTTCTCAGTAGTTGGGCATGGCTCGGTCCACTTTACAACGGATTATTCGCATTGATTTGCATTTGTTCCCGTACAAAATTCAATTGACGCAAAGAATGTTGCCTGCGGACAAGCATCGTCGATTGGAATGGGCCCAAAGAGTCATGGGTCCGTCGAATATGGACAACCCTGTATAATCGGTCGATAATTTTAGTTAACCTGCAATTTTCTTAGCAGCACTTTGTTGAGGGAAGACTTGTAATTGGATTTAGCTGTACTTAAGGATTCAATTGTACTAAAGTGCACATTTTATAGGTTCATCGAACTTCATATACAGGGTAAGATGAAACCATTTTATTACTTCAAATCTTATTATAGGTGAAATGGCTTAAACCTTTTTTGTCCCCATAACTTTAGCCTTTCCATGGGAGACGACAGGTCTGACCCCCTGCCGGTAGATCAAGAGCCTACCATCTTGTAAAAGAACACCCCTCATCCCCAGGATTCCACTGTATTCGAAATAAAGACATTGAGCCCTTGATAGGACGTAGGACGAACCTCGCCTTCTAACGAAGTATAGGAGGTCATCAAAGTACTCGTTGGCGCGCCTATTGACTAACCTAGCAAGAGGACCAGAAAGGGCTAATTCTACATCACCACCAGAGAGTGTAGCCGGCATGAAGCAGGAAAATATGTTATATAGCATCGGACAAAGTAGCGAACCTTCGGTAATCCCTACCAAAACCGGACGGGCGGCTAGAGAGTCGCTCACTCGCTTTCATGTTCGTAGGCCAAATTCCAGTGGCCATAAACAAAGGGAGCTAAATACATTTAATACAGAGCTTCCAATATTTATAGAGAGTTTTGAATTACTTCGAAAATCATTGGTTTATTTTTGGTATAGGCCCCTATAGGGGTAAATACCCCATTCTAATCTCGTAAAATTAGGGTTTTTTGAGTTCTTATTATGTAGAAACGTTACTACCAAAAATAATTATATAGGTCCTCGTGTAAGCAGAGAAATCCGCTCTTCCATCGATTTGAATTGAAAACTTTTTCTAGTCCCATCAATAATGCCTCTTCTAATCTCACGTTTGCGTTATAGGAGGGTAATTTTTAATATTATCTTTATTTATTGCTTGATTTTTTTTTGAGGAAAGTACGTAAACAGTTATGGAATGATATGTGACAGACTTATCTTAACATTAATTCTCGCAATCGCTTATGTCGCAATACAATTTTTTTTTTGCATTTTCAGAACTACGTGGAATTAAAATTTTGCAAAATAAGATTCAAGGTCGGGTTCAGTCCATTCTAGTTTTCAACAAAAATACTTATTGGTAATTGTATGTTTTAGCGAATTTAATGTCATAATATGCTATGATTAACCCAAAGATGTAAGAAATGTTTTGCAATCATATTTATCACAACAACAACAAATTAAAATCTAATCATTTTTACTTGTGTGGAAAATTTTAAATACTACCTACTTTGCCTGTCACCAAACCTACGGAAAATCAACTATACAGTTTAAATTCTTTCGTCTCATTTTTTGTTCAGATATTATTTAAAATTTAAATTGTTTTCCTTTTTTCGATTATAACAAACTTAGTGGTATTCCTTTGATGGTGAATTTTAATTTCGAAAAAGCCAAAGTTTTTCACCCGAAAATAATACATTATTCATTTTCTCGTTATAAAACTTTCGAAATTAAATCAAGGAATTTCTTAATTTTCCTTGTTAAGAGAGAGTTAACAATTGAAGAAGCGGCAACGGCATCTGGCGTCGGCAAATAAGTTCGTATGCACTAGTTGCTGCATTAAGGATTATCAGTGCTTAAGTTGTTTGCTGCATCTAAGCGCAATTCCGACAATTTATTTGTGTTTAATGCTAAACAAAGCTAACTTTATACACATGTGCACAAATTTCTATGGCATCTTCTTGTATTGTGTGTGTGTAGGTGTCTGTGTGCGTGCGTGAAGGCGCTGGCGGTAGTGCCGTTGGCCTGATTAAAATAAAATGGGACAGCGATAGTTGGGCATTATAATGGTGTTTGTCCTTAAGGACACAAAGACATGCACGCGCACACTCACACACATAAAACGGAAGAAAAGCAAACAACGTTACTATTTTAGGACGCATAAAACTGACAATGGTGCTACACAATATTAGAGGCGAAAGAAATAGACGGACAACTATAAAAGCAAACACAAAGAAGGATGGTCTTGTTTACCGAACTGCTGACGTTTAGAATGTTGTCGTGGCAGAAGTAGGCGACAAATACACACACACACGCACAAACAGTGGGAAAGTTGCATTAAACTTTGAAACATACTCACATAAACAAATTATGCACTTTCCTGTTGTGTAAAATGCGTACGTATGTATACTACGTACGTGTGTTTGACATAAGAATTATCCCTATAATAAATAGTATTATTATGCTAATCTTGTTGTTACAACCTCCATAAACATAAACTCCAACCCTCACATACTTTCCCAGGCCCTAAAATCACAACATGAAGTTGACACACTGAAATAAGTGTTTAGCATTTTATGTTGTAGCATTTGACGTGAGGTTTAAAAAATGTTTAACTGAAAATAAAATCAATTCTGATTGCTTTTAGTTCGGCCAATGGCATAAATGCATCAAGAAATATACAATAATGTAAGGAATTGTTTATATTTGAGGCCTTATATTACGAGTAACCCAAGTAAGTTGTAGGTTGAAAATATATTTTTTAGCATTTTCCGAACAACTTGGCAACATTTTCCAAGAAATATGTCTATCATTTAGTATGAAGAGTTTTCTATGGATTTTAGGTCTCCAAACACTGAACCACAAAATCCTGGCTTTTTCGGTATATAGTGTTTCCGGCATATTACAACAGTACGAGGAAAATCGTCGACAATTTTACGCGAGTCACCAAAGATGACCTTTTTATAGCCTACACCACAAGGTGGTCAGGGTATTATGTTTTTGTGCATTTGTTTGTAACAGGCAAAAGGAAACGAGATGGACCCATAGTTCCTTTTGATGATCTGCATAGAATCACATTCTGAGTCGATTTATGCATGTCCGTCCGTCCGTCTGTCCGTCCGTCCATCTGTCCGTCCGTTCGTCTGTCCGTCCGTCTGTCCATGTATTTTTGTAAACAAAGTACAGGTCGAATTTATTGCCCGATCCAGATGAAGTTTTGTACAGATCATTTGTTTGGCCCAAAGACGAAGCCTATTGAAATTGGAGATAATCGGTCAAAATTTAGATATAGCTCCCATATATATCTTCGTCCGATTTGCCTTTAATTGTGCGCCAAACGTGTAATATCAGCCCGAATTGTTTGGAATTTTGTATATACACCCAAATTAGGCCTGAAAATAATTATGCCAAATTTAATCGGAATCGGTTCAGATATAGCTATAGCTCCCATATATATAGTTAATCCGATTTGTTATTTTTGTCCTCCGCAGCCGTAATATACACTCTGCAAAAACAATATTTGGGGAAATATATCAAATACAGCTCAGAAATACATTTGCTAAATTTTATCGAGATCGGTTCAGATTTGAATATAG
This sequence comes from Musca domestica, assembly GCF_030504385.1. NCBI lineage: Eukaryota > Metazoa > Arthropoda > Insecta > Diptera > Muscidae > Musca > Musca domestica. Next base: position 25,064,810 of record NW_026712346.1, read on the forward strand.
CTCCCATATATAACTTCGTCCGATTTACCCTTTATTGTGCACCAAACGTCTAATATTTGTCTAAATGGGATGACACTTTTTGGCACTTACGACCGAATTGAGTCTAGAAGCTAGTATGTCAAATTTGGTGAAGATCGGTTCAGATATGGCTATAACTTCCATATATATTGTTCATCCGATTTGTTATATGTTATCCACAACCCTAATATGCACTCCGTAACAACGATATTCAGGGAAATATTTCAATTACAGCTCAGAAATATCTTTGACAAATTTTATCGAGATTGATTCAGATTTGGATATAGCTCCCATATATATTTTTATCCGATTTTAAATTATTTGTGCACCAAATGGGCAACACAAGTCCGAATTTAAAAGATACAAATGCTTCGGCATATTTAGTCTTTTGAACTTTAAATTATAATTATAATTATAGCTTGTATGATTGAATTCTCCCATAAAAACTTTTAATTGTTATGTGGAGCTCTACTAAACTAGCAAAGTGGTGTAGGGTATATGATCCAGTCGGCCCCTGGTTTTAAATATGGTCAAGTCAAGTTAAGTCAAACTTATTTTATAGAAGATTCCACTTGTTTTCTCTAAGGCAATCGAAAGGCTTCGATCTTGTTTGTGTTCCAATATCTGTGCTTGTCAGCCTTCTACTCGAATGGTGACTAGAATCGACAACTCGAAAGAAAACGTAAGCAAATCAAAATCGAGTGTAAAATTGAGGAAAATCTGCCAAAAAGACCCTTTTGTTGTTGTAATCAATATCAAAAATCAGAATTTTCCCTCTTTCCCTTCAAATAAATCAAATTTAGTACCACTTAGTACTTTTCGTATAATTATAGTACACATTTCCGAAATCACCTAAATATGCCCATGAACAGGGACCTAATACCAAATGTCAGATTTTACGCACTATTTGTTCAACCAACACCAATTTGTACCGAATATACCACTATTTAGTACTATTCGTGCTTTTTCTAACCTTGATTCTCACACCAAAAATTCAAGTTTTTAGATCTATCCGTTCACGTAATAACAAATACTACCATTTTAGTACTTTTCGTAACCTGAAAAGGGAATATATCGATCAAATCTTTCTGGTACATTACAACCAAAATTTCGAATAATCATACATATATCTCATAAAAAGAATCGAGTACCTGGTATAGTTTAAACTTGGCCGTGATCATACTTATAGCAAACTTAGGTCAGGAAGAGCAAACATCGGTCTGCAGAGGTCAATTTGTGTCCCACTTTCTTCAATTTTCGCATACCCAATTATGTGTCATTAGACCTCGCATTAAAATATGTCGTTTCTCTCCTTTTAGTATCACTACCATAAAGGGTCACAATTGTGAATAATCACATTTCCCATAAAATGTGAAAATACTTCAAAGTTCTCTTCAAAGTGTGCAATACTTCTACTACGAAGAAGCGGACTTCTGCGACGAAGACGTGGGCCTGCATACAAATTTTTTAGGCATAGACTGTTGTACCCATTACAAACTTCGAATACGAAATTTGAAACAATTCGCGTAAATGATGTCGCTTAAATCAACAAAATACCGAACATCGGGAGCTACCGATATGGGGGCTATACGAAAACATAGACCGACATAGTCAATTTTCGAAATTAACCTGCCTACTGGCCAAATGCACATGTGTGCAAAATTTTATCATATCAACGCGTTCGAAAGATAGCGTGTTTACAACAGACAGACGGACATCGCTAAATCGTCTTAGAAATTTACGCTGATCCAGAATATATGTGTACTTTGCAGAGTCCATCATGAATATTTCGAGGAGTTACAAACGGAATGACAAAGCTAATATACCCTACATAGAATGGTGGAGGGTATAACAAGTAAAAAGTGTCAGTCGGTAGCTTTTAAACCTGTTTTATTGAAGTCTTCCATAATTGAAGGTTGACTTTAGCACTGATTAAGACCTTCTGCTGAGTTAAGGTGGACTTTTCCTATGATAATATTATAAAGTCATTTCCATTAAAACCCCTTTAACTCGCTTTAAGTCCATGGGAGTCTCTTTAAAATGGCAATCCATAAGGGAGCCATGATTTTTTCCAAGTATACAATGCTGTATTTTCGGTATTTTTCCAATCCAGTCATTTAGGTTCTGGTCCACCTTAAAACGTAAGATTTGGAAAATTCGAGAAGAGGTTTTTAATAACGGCTCAATAGATGTTATTTTTTATTAAAAAAAATAAAATTATTGTGTGAAATATTCGTAAACCTGAACCCCAAATATCATAGCATGGAATAACAACTCAAATTTGCTAAATGCGTCTTAAACGATTATCTGTGAAAACAACAGATTTCTGAATCTATCTTAAAGTTTTTTCACATGTACGTGACTACAGATATTGCCCCTCCATTTTCCCCATACATTTACTTAATTTTTTTTTGTTCCTTCTCAGAATCCCTTATTTTGTAAACAATATAAAGAAAAAAGTTACAAAACAGAAGAAAAAACACAACCCCAAGAAAAACAAATAAAGGTAGAAATCTTCTACTTAGTTGCTCAAATTGTTGTGGCTTGACTGCCATTGCTGGCTGATGTTGTTTTTTGTTTTTGTTTTTTTTTTCTCCCTGACTCTTCTAAGATCCAACAATAACAGCAATTGTATAACAACTATAATAAAACAAATTATTATTTACGAAAATAAGTCACGAGAAAACAAAACTAGCTAGCAGCAAGGCAAGCAAAAACGTAACAACGAGAACCTACCTATACGGCGAAGAAAGCTACAGCCAAGACCAGGATGAAGGTAACAGCCAACTCAGTCAACCAACTAGCGTACGAACCACCATCACTTCTTAACTTTTCACCAGCTACACAACATTAAAGTAAATCAACTTTTGATTCGAGTTCTTTAAGGAGAACCCAAGTCGGGAAAAATATTAAGTTTTCTTAGCTTTATGCTAACGAAATAATCACTACGAAAATAGAGAAAATTTAAGAAAAGCAATGCAAGGATTCCCTGATCTCTAATGGAAAGGTGGTACGGGGCAAAAACAGCAATGCTCGTGGTAGGGATTCCTTCCTGCCACGCTTTCTTAGGTGGAATCTGTTATTTTTAAATAAGCTTGCAACAGCAAAAACACCAACAACAACAATGAACAAGAAAAATAAAGTTATGATTCTCTGGCTCAAAAGTTAAAGTGTTGCCGATTTGCGTAAGCTGTGTTGATGCAGCCATCTCTGCTGTTGGTGATGTTGCACAGCAGATTTCTATTCTCGCTCGCTCACCCACCACACCCCCCCCCCCCCCCCCCTCACTCAACAACTAGCGCCATTCCATTAAGAAGTTATCAAGTAAAAGTTAACTTTTTATAGCGTGCCATGTTGGTGTTGGTGGTGGCATCATTTGTTTTTGGGTGGCAATATGGTAAAAATAGAAAATAGTTTCTTTATTATTGTTTTCGTTATGGCCGTAAAGTTTCTCGAAAAATGGTAAAACAAAAAAGGACAAAATCTATGCTTAGTTGGAAAACATTTAATATTAGAGAATTGAGTGAATATTTTGAAAAAAGGACAAAATAGTGGTAGATTGTCATGTTTTCAAAACCAAACTAATGGGAAAATCTATTAAATTAATCTCAGTGAGTTCTGACAAAATTAGCTAAGAAAAAACTTTTGATATCTTTCAAGACCACCGCACCCACTTTTGTCCAATTAATTACAAAATAACCCATAATATCATAATACGATATGTATATACCTATGCATATGTATGTATAAAAATGTACATGGCTACACATGAAAATCATCAAAATATGAGTAATGGCTTACCGACGAAATGTGAGTTTTAGTTATTACATACCATCCTCCACAATTGAAAAAGTGTAATCTTGTAAAATTGAAAACCGCATACAAATTTGCTAATGTTAATTTCTAAATGTTTGTTTATTGTTAGACCACAATGACCGCAGAGAGACCACAAAAAACAGCAAATAACTTTCCTGTCTTCATCTGTGTCCCCCAAAATGCATGTCATGGTATGAAAATACAAAAAAAACAATTAATTTTAGCTACATGCCGCCAAAACACAACAATAATTTTATTAAAATAATTTAAAAGTGCAGACACCCATACATATATAGATATATTTATTTTTGTTACCAGATTACATTATTATTCAAATTGTTATCATTTGTTCGGTCCATATTGGCATACTATTGAAATTGGCGAAAATCGGTAAAGAATTTAAGTAAATAACGATACGATTTCTTCGTTACACGTTACGTTAAAGCCACAGATATATTTCCATGCTTTACAAATAATTTTTTGTTTATACATTATAAGAACTCAAAATGACAAAAGGCTTTCAAAGTTCTTTAAGCTAATTTTTAAATATTTTTTTTTTTTTTAATTTAGCAAATTCTTTGTAAATTTGACATTTGTACGGAAAATTTTGTAATTTGCTAAAAACTAAATTAAATTAAAATACCTAAAATAAATAAATTTTTCTCTGGTTTACTACCTCTGCCTCTATCTCTCTCTCTCTTTCTTTGTTAACCCTTTCTGAACCGGAGAAAAAATCAAGTTGTTTGCGTCTTTGCTAATTAAATTTAAATTTAAATTTATCTTGACGGACATCTATTTTTCGTTTCCTTTTAGATGTAAACTTTCAAAAAGTCGATACGCGTGTCATTTTTTTCTAGTTCTGCTTTCATGATTTAAAAAAAATGAATTTTGTCGCATAGAGATATGAAATGTATTTAAGGCATAGATGGACCCTCTTTAAAAAATAAACAGATTAAACTAAATTTGTAAAAAAAAATAGAATAATACTGAATGTAGGATGTATAAATCTTTGAGGTTGTAAAGTAAAACAATCAAATTTTAATGTTATACGTATTTACCCTAAAGCAATTTTCATGAAGTAAAAATAAATGGTTTAAATACTCAATTTTGGGATCTATGGACTCTTCCATAATAAAAATATTCTATATTTATTCCAACTTTCTCTAATCGCAGAACCATTTTACTCCACAATCATCCACGACCGAATAAATCCATATCTGATTTTATAATTAGCAGATATAACAAATATCCATATGAGCAACTAGAATTGCTCCATAAATGTCAAAGATTTGCCACACACATTTAGCAATCATAAAAACATGACAATAAAATTGTATGAAGACAAAAAATAAAAAATAAAAAATTCCCATTACAACACAACACATACTCCGGCAAGACAATTTTATGACTTACTGGGCTGGATGATGACAACAACAAGAATAACAAAATAAAAAAAAAAACGAAACATTTGTCCATTTCCTCAATCGGGTCCTTAAAGACACTTCAACAATAATGCTCCCTGCCTCTCCGGTCATACATACAAGTTGTATACCCCATTTGGGAATCACAGAATATTATGACGACACAGATGACGCTGTAAACAGAAATCATGTAATTTTTCCTTTTAAAGGCTACGTGTTTTTGTCGTTTTTGTTTTTCTTTTTTTTTTTTTTTTGTTTGATGCTTGGTTTTGAGTTTTAATGTTTATTGTTAATGTTGTTGTTGTTGCTGCTGCTGTCATTTTTAATGTGTGATTGCAATTTGAAAAGGCAACATCAAAAAGCTGTAAAATGAACAGCATCATTAACCTTGTATTGGTCAATTGCATGACTAATGGCAAGAATTTATCCCCCACCAACCAGAAGAGAGTATGACTGGAATGCATACGACACAGACACAGACTGTTGGTTAGTTATTTCTGCTGTGTCCTCTCCTTTGGTTTTGGCCCCGGACCATGTGACTCATGTATGCGACTAGGGATTGGGTACTTAGAATCAGATTTTTATTATTTTTCTTTGTATTATGTATTAAATGAGATTTAGAATGATATTTCAGGACGAATTGGAAAGCAAACACGATGGGGATTGTTAAACACCACAACAAGAACAAAATTTATTATTTGTTTAAATTTATTTGACATTTAAAAACAAATTATAGTATTAATGTAGCCATTTATTGGTGTAATGAAATTTGTAATTTTTTATATTGAAATTAAAAATAAATTCAATAGCAATTTAAGAGCTGTTAAATTCAGCAAAATAATAATAATATTGGGACACCACAAATCGGCAGGAGTTTGTCCAACTGTTTATTATCTGCACTTAATTTTTATATAGCGTTTTCTGAGAATCTCTGAGTGTTCGATATAATTTTCTAATTCTGATAGCCTGGATTTGAAAGCATAAGAACAAAGTCCAAATAACATTAGTGTCATTTGTGATAACTTCTGTGATATACAAAAACTTAAATATTTAAAGCAGTCTCAAAAATGTTAGAGATACATCTGTTCTGCGACCTTATGTCTCATGATCTCACCGTTTGGGTCTCAAAAAGTAAATGTTTTCAACCTTTCCATAAATCATTTAATCACACAATTAGAAAGAATTAAATTTGATTTACAATCTTTGTATGATATGACTGTCTCGCCATACTAGATAAAACAGTGGAGTAACAACAACAAATTTTTGGGTAGGAAACAACAGTATACAACGTCATGCAACATTACAACTGTGCGAAAAGAAAAATATGCAAGGATAGATAAGCAGACTGTCAGCCAGACAGACAGACGGACAGAGAAAATAATTCCTTAATATAACAAACCATAAAACCATCGTCAAAAAACACTGCCGTCCATATATGTGAGATTTATGCAACATACTACGACAAAAAAAAGGATACAACTACAATGTGCAATACTGCATCATACATGTATGAAGAAACCAACTAACCCAGCAACCCTAGTGTAAAATCCAACTATCATAGTCATCATCAGAGCTATCCTTGTTGGCTGTGTTCCGTTTTTTGGTTGTGGTGTTTTGCCGGAGTCACATTGACAGACAATAGCAAGCCGTAACGAAAATAAAACTTCATTATAAATGCAATAAAATAAAAGAGAATAGAAAAGGGCTTTAGAACGGTAAATATACAGAGAGGGAGAGAGCGAGAGAGAGAGTGTGAGAAAATAAAGACAAATGTGCATATTAAATACGGTTTAAAATATGCTAAAACATATATTTCAACGTTGTTGTTTGATTTACAACAGCGTTGTCATACTACAAAGATGTAATTTAAAGACCAAAACATAATACGCAATAGAAAGGTTTAAATATAAATGATCACATTTTCCAACTGTCTTTCAACAGAAATATTTATGGAAACAGTCCAACGTTATGTATATTTTAGTTTCTAAATAATGCAACAAAATATTTAAAAAACAGATCGCTTAAAAATCCGAGAACGTAAGGTACTCCAATATAGACAGTGCACACCAATCCGAACAAATGCACCTAATTTTTAAGACAATAACTGAAAAAAGATTCTCCTATGGTACGTTTATTTTATGATAGCACATATTCTGCAATTTACCTTGTCAAATTTAACTCGATTCCCATTAATAATATCAGTATATATTTTCAAGAAAATTGCAATAGATTCATAATCTAGTAGAGAGTAGAGTTAATAACAATTAAAAAAACCTGAAGTTCGGCCAGGCCGAACCTTAAATACCCTCCGCCATTAGCTAAAGGAAACATATTTATATAAAAATATCTGGACTAAAATATATTCCACCTTAAAAAAGAAATACTAGTAAGATCGGTTGGAGACTGCGGTACAGTTTTGAAAAAAAAAATGGAAGGAGCCGCCATATGAGGTCCATACCAAAAACGGGAACTTATATAGACAAATTTAAACGACAAAGACAATGTTTTGAAACCAGTGGTAGAACCCATTACGAACTGCAAATAACAATTTTCAAACAAATCCGTGGGAAAATGTTGCTAAAACCATCAAAGCCATCAAGCCATACGAAAACGTAGACTTATACAGCCAAAGTTCTGCCACCAGAAGTGGAACCCGTTACGAACTCTTATTACCACATTTTGAATTATTCCGTGAAAATTTTTCAAAGATCATCAAAATACCGAATATCGGGAGGTATCGTTGACCTATACAGGCAAAGTTATGCCACAAGAAGAACCCGTTACTCTTAAAATAAAATTTGGAACAATTCCGTGGAAATATATGGAGACGCCGTTACGTGGGGGATATACGATACATATACAATGTTCCGCCAACATTTTTTTGACAAATCCGTGAAAAATGTGGTTAAAACCATCAAAATATGGGGCTAGGTACCTCTATATTTGGGGCTTTATAAAAGCGTGGCCCTATACAGCCAATGTTCTGCCACCAGAAGTAGAAACCGTTACGAACTCTTAATATCAAATTTTGAATAATTCCGTGGAAAATGTGGCAAAAATCATAAAAATCCCGAATATCGGTTATATGGGGCTGTACCAGAACGTGAATTCTCATTTTCTCCTTCTAGACACAATACAAACTATTGCGCCAAATTTTAAGGCTCTACGTCAAATATTGTGTGCTGTATCGGGATTTCAACAGAGAGGCTGACATCGTTAAATCGACATAGTATTTAATGCTGATTTTGAAAATATACTCTTTATGGGGTCTATGAAGAATATTCAAAGGTGTTACAAACGGAATGACAAATGTACTCTCTTTTAAAAGGTGAAGGGTATAATAAAAGACACGTGTATAGGGGTTTTGAAAGTTTACACCGCAAAGTGACCTACAACAAAGGGGATAATTCCTTCCTTCCACATTTTTTTCTTAAATTTTCGGATTAGTGTTTTCGCAATAGTACATATAATATTAAGAGGATTATGTTGGTCGAGAATTGTAGCCCTTAAGCGAGTCTCCAAATGTATATTTTTTTCCTTTTTTGATAATATGGTTGAAAACTGTCTTTATACGGGATGGCAAAAAATATTCTAAAAAATTGTTCCCCATAAAAATATACTATAGGTCTCAGAACACATTCAAACTGTAAATCTAATATTAAGGCCAGGAATTCATAAATATTAAAAATTCTGTTAGGGTTAAAGCTGTACTCCATACTGGTTTATGCAAAATTCTACTTCAAAGCATTATTTGAGAATGATGACGTTAAAGATCGATTTTTTTTGTTATCAAATTTCACTATAATTTACTAAAGAAAAAAAATCTCTATTCCAATTGTATATCAAGAAAATATTTGCATCAATGCTGCCACAAACACGCGAAACTTTTTCCAATTGTTTCATGAATCTTCCTTCAGAATTTTTTTTCGAATTGATACATGAAAGTAATACAAAATTTCGTTTTAGACAAAAAGTGTTTAAAGAGACAATGATTTACATCAAGTTTTACATTAAATCTAAGAAATGCGTATATTGTACAAGTAGTAGTTTTGTGTTTACGCTTTTTACTTTAAATTTTACAAGTTTCCAATCTGACTCAAAATTGTCCTTACTATTTCATTTTTAAGGGATAGTACCAAAAGAAGACATATTCTGGATCAAATTACATTATGGGTCTCTGAACAAAAGAAATGTGTAAACATAATATGTGCCATAAAAAATATGATTAGTTTTGGATTATACTAACTTTTTCTTAGTTTCGACAAATTTATCGCTTCTTCCGAACTTGCTCCAAAATTATCTTTTAATTGTAATAGCAAATCTGGATTGTGGAAAATTCCAGGAGGACTTCATAGTACTTGGTTTATAGATCGAAACCCTTAGAGGAGTTTCAGTTATCAGAACCAACATTTTTAAGGGCTTTATACAGCTTTAACCATACGCAGAGGGATTCCAATATTTTAATATAAATTTCTCAATATTGGTTTTACCGGCTAAAGCCTGCTAAAATTTGGGTAGGCCAAGCCCAGCCGACCAAGGAATGCCGTAGCACAACATTTCCCTACATTCATTTATAGGCGCCATCTAACAAAGTACCGATGTAGCGCATCGAGCAAGACGAAAAGACTAAAAGGACACCATCGGCATAGGTGACGAGTAAGAAGTAAAGAATGAGAAAAATATGTTGTACAACATCGGACAAAGGAGGAAACCTTGGGGAACCCCTGCCAACACCAGGCGGCGGCTAGAGTGTCGCTCACTCACTTTAATCCTGAAGAATCGATCACTAAAAAAACTAGAGACCATTATACTGTCAAAGCTATTAATAGCCCTTAAGGCGTGGGTCGTGTCAAGAAATATTGTTGAAAAATAATATTTTTAAGATAGTGGTTTCTTAAGACGCTCTGCAACCGATGTTACCATAGTTTTCCCTATTTGCATATCACTCATCCAATGTTAAAATGTTGCTGATACAAATGTAATATTTTCACATTCATACATTGTCTTAAAAATATGTCAAAAAAGACGGAAAATATAGAAAACAAAAAAGGGAGCCAAAGGAATTGATTCTGAACCAACTGGGATGGAACGAAACTATGTTAAACAGCATACAACTTTTCATTTAAAAGGGAAAACAAACAAGCATCAGGATGAACAAAGAAATTAAAATCAAAAATGTATAATTTTCAAATTCAATATTGTGATTTATATTATTTTTTCTTACACAAAATATCATTATCCAATCTCAATATACACACACATACATATATCCTAATAAACAACAGTCATGGCAAAAGCAATTTTGTCAACAAAAAGGAATTGTTTTTCTATGTGACATTTTATGAAGGAAGATTGTATGTGTGAAGAGTTAAGATATAAGTATGATGTGTGTAACGAACACAAAAGTTGTGACAAATATTTATCAGAGTTGAAGGGATTTGAAGCTTTACTTGCCGGCTAAAAGTCAAGTCAAGGAACACAAGCAAGCAAACAAACACACGCACAAACACGCATGCATGGATGACAATCGTTGGAAATACTATTATCATCAACAAAACCGGAGAGAGAAAAACTTTGAAGGATTATGATGAGCTCCGAACATCAGCTGTATTTTCCTACTCAACTTCTACAGCCGTATTTGCACAAACCTAAATATGACGACGATGATGATGACGATTTTGTTTTGAAATTCTTTGCTTGTCTGCTCGTTTGATGTTTCCTGCAGTCGTTGTTGCCATTGCTGTACTTTGCTAACACGCATTCTTTTCGTCCCACCATTTTTTTTTTACTTTAATTCATCATAGCATTTTCTTTTATATATATAGTATTTCTCGCATATTGCGTATTTGTCATTTCATCTGTTTATGTCATTGAAAACTATTCGTTTCTTATTAGTTTTTGCTGTCATCTACAGATCCATCAAAATTTAAGTCAATTGTTTGACAAACGTCGGCATAATAAGTTTTTTCGTGAGAGAAAATAAAAAGGTTTAAGATTATTTTATACAAGAGAGATGTTTATGATTGTGACAATTTTAATATAATTTGAATGATAGGTTTTGAAGTAGAATATTAAAATGATTTTATTTTTGCCGAATCTATTTTAAAACACATTCAAGCACCTCTTTGCCTTTGAACTGATTTTAATATCCCCAGGCTAAATCTCAAATATTTACATTGTTTGATATCCACTCATTTTTAATTCGATCAGAACTCCGATTTACCCGATTTCACTCACGAGTGAAAGATACTATTAAGTGGGAAGTCTGGACGATTAAGAGTTTTACAATTAGTCAACTCTCCCTTTTCTCTTTTGTTTTTATGTGTGAGCGCTCGCGAGCTATCCTGTTTGAAGAATAAGAGTAGGACTAAATAAAGTAAATGTTTACTCTTAAAGTGAAATCGAAAGGTAAATGATTTTTTTTTTTTTTTTTTTTGATTTACCAGTTCGTATGTATTAAGTAGCAAAGCGTTTTTGATGTTGCTGTGAAGATCGCGTACAAAAGAAAAGATGAGAAAAACATGAAAGCTTTGAGTTGAGAAAATTCACATTATAACAAATAAAACATGTGTCTGACAAAAACGCCCTTAATCGAGTGGCATAAAAAAGAGTAGACTCGATTTCTCATTTTTACTCGCAGATGTACTCCCACTCGAATTCGTGTAGTATAAAACTCGAACGAGGTATTTTGGAATTCTAGAGAAAGCGGAAAGAATTTTTTTTTTGTGTTAAAATGTGCCAAAAGAACAACATATATGAAAGATTCACTATTATATACTTTTTATGAGACCAACATTTGTCATCGGCCAAACGACCCTATACCACTTTACGTACGGGAAATAGGAGCCGTTGGTACCTTATATTTTAATCTCAACATATCAAAATAGTAGTCCGACAGACTTGAAAACTTTCCTTCTTTCATATTGTTCTGACTCAAATTTCAGCAAACACTGCCTAATTCGGATCACCTGTAAAATATGGGCAAATGTCAAAGAATTCATGATAATATTAAAAAGAAATAAAAACTATTGTAATCTGTGTGCAATCATGTTTAACCTGCGAATTGAACAAAATGACAGAAACCACATTCAAAATGTCAAGATTGAATTTCAATAATTGACAGCTTTACTATACCACTAAGTTAGTAGTAATACCCATACAAATTCCATGGAAAAAGGGGTCAACCCTTTTCGAATCACCGCCCCAACAATAAAAAAAAAAAAACAATTAGAAATTGCGAAGAGTCTGTCGGACATTAGGTGGCACTGCAGTCTTGGTCAAACATGATTGAATGTTCAGAAAAAACTGCAATTTCCCTAACATTCACATTCAATTCTTTTTATAAGCGTCATGTTAGTATTTTCCAAAGCAATTTTCCAGCAACCCATACTCGATTTACGCGTCAGTGGCGTTTGCGCAACGGCCATCTTCCGGAAACACTGCCAGCCTACCACAATTTATCCATTTGGGATAGAGATAGGTGGATCGAGGATTTAGATTCCTCCTTCCGAGATGCCATTGATGATTCAGTGCAAAAAAAAACCCTTTCTTGGGCGATCTCCCCCTATGGTCTTGAGTTTTATTAGGGAACGTAGACGGCTGTGTCCAGTATTAGGTAGATCTGTTGATCCTGAGCGACGACTATTCCCACGGCTGATATTCTCATCCTCGAAGGAATTATTGAAGCCAATATTCGCCGATTCCAAAAAAAACTTCCTTCTCTGTAGACAACATCTGTTTTTGGGAAGATATTGGCTTTGTCTATTCCAGGAAGGTAAATCCTGAGGTATTGACAAAATTGCCAACGTAGCTTTGAAAAGGGCAGAAAATGTAGTTCATCTGTAACTATTGCCTGAATCTAGGGTATTTTTCCGAAGTTTGGAAGGAGGAGAAAATGGCTAAGGTTGCGGAAAGAAAGATATAGTTCTCATGTATATATATCTTCATCCGACTGTATGTTTGTTGTACAGAAAAAGGGTACTATCAGCTGCAATATTCGGCACATACAACCAAATTTAGCTTTGAGGGAAGAGTAGCGTAATTAGACGCCCTAGTTTGACTCTCTACTGGGATAACATATTCAGTTTGGAAGGTACTTAATGGGTGTGCGTGTCCGAATATAAAACCGAGTGTTATGAATTCCATATTTAAAAACCAAAACTAAAAATCAAAAATGAATTTGTCGAATGTTTAACATTAAATTTGAGATTTGTACTTGATAGTATCTACTGTGCATGAAATTGCAACATTAACTTTCTCAAATTCGAGGTGAAACAATTTCAAGTATAAAGAATACACAAATATGTATTCTGCAATATTAAAGAAACCATTGCGAAGAATATTTCATTTAAAAAGCCTTTGGAACTAAGTGAAGGGGTTAAATACATTAAACCTACTTCAACATATTCACCAACATCCATTGTTTTTTACCTCTTCTTCTCTAAATATGCCATAACTTTTCTTAATTTATATTTCATAAATTTGATACAAAGAATTTAATATTAATATGTTCATACGCACACACATATACATGTATGGCACATGTGATGACATTGGTTTCTTCAAGTCTTCACTTTCACATTGTCGCAACCACAGACCAGACATAAAGTTATTAAAAATTAATAGGAATAGGTTTTCTTTTTTGTTGGATTTTTTGTATATTAAAATAAACAAACTTAGTACAGATTTAAAATCCATATGTAGGTAGGTATCAAACATGTTATTATTCTATTCCACAGATTTCTCTTGGATTAGATTTTAAATTCAACGTAAACAACACAACAATAGTCACAAAGCCAGGCGAAGAAAGTTGCGGTGGTAGGTGGTTGGATCGGTTATTTGTATTGGCAGCAAATAAGGCAAGGATGGTTTATCCTTTTTTATTGCGTCATAAATTTTAAAAATTTCCAACATTTTGTGTTGACTGCCAGTAATGGGTTTCGTTGTTGTTTTTGTTTCCATTTTCTGATTGAAGTTTATTTGGGGGTGGCAGTGAAAAGGTTTTGGGGGGATATTCTTGCTGTTGGTTGCGTGGTGTGTTTGTGTTTAAACTTGATTTTTATGATTAGTCCCATTTAAAGGCAAACAGCTGGAAGAGTTTTTAATGGGAATTTGGAGACCATAACAAATGATTTTGATCAAAAATAAAATTGGAAAGTGATGGCATAAATTGCAGACGGTGTTAGAATTATGTATGGATCACGTGCTGCTGTTGTTGTTGTTCTCACACTTATAATCAGCAAAAAGGATTGTTGGTTGGTAGGCAATGTGAATGATTGATTATAGGAATAATGAAAATGATTATAATTTAATTACATAAATTAAAACTTTAAAATTTAATCACTTTGAAAAGAGAAGCGGTATAAGTGGTATCCTACAAATATTCTATATACAAATGCTCAAAGGAGGTAATCCTTATACAACAAATGGAAAAGAATATGTCATATTTAAACGCAAATCGTTATTATATTTTTGGTTGCTGTCTTCTTGAAGAGAAGTCTGGTTGAGCGGCTCATCAAACATATTTGGGGTCGGCGATTATGTGGAGAAGTTGCAAATAGAATTGCTAACCTTAAATGTAAATGTACAAAATAACGGGAATTTATTTTTAAGCTACAGGAAACTTAAAAAAATAAATAATATAAAAAACATAAAATTCACAAAAATGGATGAAATATATTTTTTTTCGGATTAATAGTACGGTCAATATATGTTTGAAGATTATCCCATGCAAATGCTGACTGCGCCTCTATTGGTCCATCCCTTTAGTCCAATTTTTGTATGCTACGTCTGTTATTTTTTTAAATAATTACAGAAATCAGATGTCCCTGCTATGCCCATTTAACCCTAATTGAAATTTCAATATTCTCTCTTAATATACCGTTTGAGAAAGTCACACTTCCCTGCTATCAAAATTCAATGAAGAAATAGAAATTACAACAACATAAGTGCTACGTTCAACTATCTGAAAACTTTTGCTACGAAATATTTTGCAAATGTCATTAAAAAATCATAAAAAATTAATTTGTTACAGGCTACGCAGAAAAGATACTTAACAACTTTTCAAAGACATGACGACAGCTGCAACAGCAGACAGCAGCATACCCAAGTAGAGCCATGCAATTGCATCGTCCGTCGGAGGAAAAAAATGCAGACTCAAAATGGTTCGCCCATAAACAATTACATTTTAAATGACATGGGAAAAGCGAGCAATGCAAATTGTTGCTCTTTATGTTGTAAAACTATTGGATGGTCACTGAATGCAATAAATTGCACGCATTTAAATGTAGCACTTTAATTTTCACTTAATTTTTTTAGTTCTCTTTTTTTCGTGGCAAATAATTCCCACAAATTTAGAGCGATTTGCTTAACCACATCATAAACAATACTAGCCACAAACCGATAACTCAAACAATTCAAACCAGAAAAAAACAACAACAACACAATATTAACCAACAAACTCAAATGCCACAAAATAATCCTGGAGGTATCGTGTTTTTTTTTATAGTGAACGCTTAACATAATAATAAAGCACAGTGGGACGTCACGTTCATAATGGTAGAGTACATTTTGTTAGGGTTTAAGGGATAATTTATGAATTTTTTGTTTAATAAAAATGTGAAAGGTTGTCGTTAATAAATTACACGGAAAATGCATTCATATGTATGTATTTAAAAGTGTCTTATTGTCCTGTTACTGAATCCAATATGAAGTAAATCCAAGGATTATAAATCTTCTTTTTAGTGCCAACCTTGCTTTCCAAAATACTTCAGACAAAATAGTCCAACGGATTGGTATCCGGAGATTTTGGTGGCCATTGTGCGGTGGAAATGAAGCGAGGCCTCATTTTCTAACCATTCTTGGGTGTGCGTGCTGAGTGCGGTGGTGCTGAGTCCTGTTGGAATGTCCAAGGTCTGCGGCTAAAATATTTGCGTGCCCAAGGCTTTAATACATATATTTTTGCGATAATATTCGGCATTTATTGTGATGACACGGTCGATTAATACGAACGGAGAGCGACCATCGGCTGTTATGGCGGCCCACACCATCACCATGGTCGGCGCTTGAGTTCTGGTGGTCAACCAAAGGTGAACATTTTCAGCTGGCAAGTAAACACGATCATTTTGTTTGTTTACAAACTGCTGGACAACGACTTTTTCTCATCAGAAAAAACTAAATTCGGCAGTTCACCACTTTCGGCCAAGCGAATCAACTCTTTAGCTCTTTTGAGTCTATTTTCTTTCTGTTGCGGTGTAAGTTCTTGCACTTTTTGAAATTTCAATGGCTTTACCCCGAGATCATTTTTTAATATTTGCCGAATGGAATATTGCGATATGTTCGGATCACGAGCCATTTTTCGGCCACTGCGTCGCCGGTTTCGATCAAGTCGCTTCTTTATTTTTCGAACAATTTCTGCTGATGTTGCTGTTTTCTTCCGTCTACTTCCTTGACGTCGGACTACGCTACCAGTATCACGGTAACGAGCGATGGTATGAGACACGAAAAAATTATTCACATTTAAATGCTGGAGTGATCTAATGATAGCCACTTGTCGTTTTGCAAACAAATATAAAGAAATCACACTATTACGCTTGAATTCCATCACAAATAACTTTTTTCTGGAAAATTCTCACCAAAATAATTTTGTGCGCTTATAAAAGAGATAATGAACTGTCACTGGAATAATTTTAACAGCTGCCGGACGAGAGGCTTAGAAATGACAGCAGTCTTCAATTGGTTGCAGTTTTTTCATCTCATCCTGTATATCTTATTTAAAGTAATACATTAATAAAACATTTAGGAAAAATTCCGTATATCTGATCTGAGATGATATTGCGAATGTTAATCAACATTTTGGTTTGGGAATTTAATACAAAGTTTCCCTAGGTTTAACTGAGACCCATAAATACGTGTAAAGACAAACAAGCCAAATCTAAATATTTTTTGCCGTTTTCATTATGTTATACAGTGTGATCTTTTTGGACAATCATGTGTAATTATTAATTTCATTTTTGAAGCCAACATTTTTTTTATTTATTTAAAAATATTAATCCCATATATTAGGATTTCTAAAAGCCAAAAATAATGTAAAAAATATAAGAGGATCATATCTATAAAATAGCACCACCTTTTTTCGAAATAATCCTTAATAATGGCAGCCAAATATTATATCCAATTCTATAGTAATCCAAAACAGCAGCAACAAAAATATCCTTTAGTTTTGTTTAAGGGGGGAAATACCACACACACACACCACTCACAATCTTGTATTGACTCTCTCACTCTCCCCTAACTTTGGTATTTTTTTTAAGGGAAGCAAAAACAAAAACTTCACTTTTAGGGGATGATGAAAAATGCAGAATAAACAATATTTTTGGGATTTCAAGGATTGGAGAGAGTTGGTATTCATAAATTTTTATATTTTCTTGTGCTATTATTATTATTTATATATTTATTTTTTTTAATTCAATTTCAGATATATAAACAAATATATAATATTTATGGAAATTTTGTTAATTTAAATTTTAATTTTAACCACTTTTTAAAAAATCTGCTTTCGATTTCTTGTTATTTGATACATACAATTTTTATGTTGTTTTCACAATTTTTCACTTAATATTTATCTTCACTTTTAATATCATATTTATGATATTTTATAATCAATTTTAATTATTTATTTGTATTAATTATTAATGCATTTTGTTATTTTCATTTCAAATTTTGTCACAAAAAAACAACAATACAAATATTTATTATTATAATTTTTAAATATTTCAAAGCGCCCGTTCATTCACTTTCACACTTTGCCATAATAATTTACAGGCATTTTTCTATAATTATTTTGGTTTCTAACAACAATATCTGTGCGTGTTTGTATGTTGTTGTTTTTTACCGCACATGTAATTGTAGTCAAACAATTAAAAAATTACGGTTTGACGAACTCTTCCGTCCGTACGACCAACAATACGACGACGTTAATAATTGTAGCTGGCGTATACCCGTTGCAAAGCGATACGTAATCCCTCACTCGTCGCCAATTCGTAGCAGACTGACTGGCCTACAGTCTTTTTTTTTTTTGTGTGCGAGTTAGGAGAGCCTGGTTCAAGGTAGATCTAACAGGTAACCGCATCGGCGAATTGCTACAACAAAGCAACTTTTGTGGTCCCCTCAAATGTCAAAATTGACATCTAAGGCGAAAAACATAGATTCGCCATGACATTTAAAGGTTGCGGCAAATTTGTTTCAACCAATCAGAAACGAGGTGTTTGTTTACATTTTATTTTGTGTGCCTCTCGTCGTAAACGAACTTCGCAATAAAGTTTTTATTGTAAAACAAATAAGAGTAAAATAAGTATTAATTGTAGTATTGCGATATTTTTTAAGCCAATAAACTTATAATGACTATATTTTACTGGTTTAAACCGAAAGTTTTCTGGAACTGCAAATGACAAGAGTCGAATTCTTGCATTACTTCCCGTGATGTGCTTTGGGAATCTTAGATGTTGAGGCTAACCTAATTCTTAAAGCTGCGCTCCATTCTAACCTCCTTCCTTCATTTTCTTTTAATTTTTTTTTACTGGTTTCACTCTTAACTTGCTCTTAAATTATTTGAAATATTATAAAAAGGTACTTTTGGGGAAGACAACATAAACAAATTTAGGGCGAATTCTTCATTACAACAATTTGTTTTGACATTTAATGGTGCCGTCAGCTGGGCTGATGCGATTACCTAGTACATCTACCTTGGCCTGGTTATTGTGGCGGAGAGAATGGAGCGTGAGTAGTGGTGGTGAGTGTTTCATTCCGTTATATTCCACTTATAGGGGTTATTACGGTGCATGAGTGCGTAGCGTAAGTATGTATATTCGGGGAGTGTGTCCACAGCGCTTTGTAAGGTTGTTTGTGCGAAAATGTGCGTGTCTCTACAACAAAGTCAGCATCAATGAAGGAACAAATTTCCAATTGTCATGTCATGGTTTCACACGCGCCTTGCACGCAATGCTCAATCAAGCCACCCAACCAAAAAGAAAAAAAAACGTAAAATAATAAAACAGTTTGCCATAGACACCAAATGCAGCAGTTTTTAAATAAAACGCCTTACAGTGCACGAAAAAAAGGTATGTACGTGAAGAACCATTAGTGTTTACAAAAGGCAGAGAGGATCACGTGTCCAATTTTGGACAAGGACATTTGTAGTTAAGCAACGTAACGACTGAAATACTTTTAGGGAATGGGAGACCACACTTGCAAGATGGATTGGAAAATGTTCGTTTTCGTGTCTCGATTTAAAGCAAGGACGTTAGTTATTAATGTTAGAAGGATTGTGTAGTAGAAATCGAATCAAAAACAAGTTAAAAAGCAGTAAGTTCGGCCGGGCCAAACTTTTAATACCCTCCACCATTTGCAACGAATTTGGAAATTTTTAAAAAAATATAATACTTAAAAATTTCTGTTAAAATTTTAACAAGTTAAAAAGCAGTAAGTTCGGCCGGACCAAACTTTTAATACCCTCCACCATTTGCAACGAATTTGGAAATTTTTAAAAAAATATAATACTTAAAAATTTCTGTTAAAATTTTAAAAATACCGAATATAGCCGTTATATTGGGGTCTATACGACGTGGAGCTACATAGGCATTGTTTGTCATAAGCCATTACAATATTCATATTCAAAACTTGAAATAAACAGTGAATAATGTAGCTAAATTCATCAAAATATCGTATATAGGGAGTTACCGTTATATCGGAGCTGTGCGAAGACCTGGACCAGCATATACAATTTTCTGTTCTGTAGTATCTATTACGAACTTCAAATACGACATCTCAAACAATGTTGTTGAGTATTGTACCTAAACTCGTCAAAATACCGAATATCGGGAGGTACCGTTTTATGGGGGCTATACGAAGACGTGGACCTGCACAGACAATTTTCCTTCTTAGGGTGTAGTATCCATTTTGAACTTCTAATACCAAATTTGAAACATTTCCCGTGAATAATGTCGCTAAAATCAGCAAAATACCGAATATAGGGAGGTACCGTTATATGGGGGCTATTCGAAGGCGTGGACCTGCACAGAAAATTTTCTGTCTTAGGCTATAGTATCCATTTTGAACTTCATATACCAAATTTGAAACAATTCCGGTGAATAATGTCGCAAAAATCATCAAAATACCGAATATCGGGAGGTACCGTTATATGGGGGCTATATGAAAACGTGGACCTACATGGCCCATTTACGAACTTAACCTGCCTACTGGAAAAATAAACATGTGTGCAAAATTTTAGCCATCTATCTCAATTCATTCGAAAGATAGCGTGATTACAACAGACAGACGGTCAGACAGACAGACGGACATCGCTAAATCGACTTAGAATTTTACGCTGATCAAGAATATATATACTTTGTTGGGTCTGACATGAGTATTTCGAGGAGTTACAAACGGAATGACAAAGTTAATATACCCTCCATAGTATGGTGGAGGGTATAACAATGATAAGGTAAAGTAGATTGCTCAAAAATATGATTTAAAAATGTGTCATTGCAGTGTTCAATCGAAATATTCCATGAAAGGGGCAATGGAACTAGATAGTTTTGGATTATTCGGAAAATAGTTCAATAGAACTACTCCATGAAAAGAAACTGTTGGAACCACATACATCTATTTCGTTCATATAAAGGGTGTTTTTCATGAGGTTTTTTTTAATATGAATCACTCTGTTATCTGATAATTGATTTAATGGTTTAAAGTGGCGTCTTTTTTAAGTATTGTGTGACAAATCATCATGAATAGGTTAACTCCAGAACAACGCTTCTAAATCGTGGAAATGTATTTTTAAAAACAGTGTTCAATTAAAAATGTTTATAGAGCACTTCTTGCATTTGATGGTGCATATAGTCGTCGGCCTAAGACCGCCATAAAAACGTAATTACTAATTTTCTGTCCACATTTAAAGCAAAGATAATCCACACGCCGTTCAAGAATTTTAATGACCTGCATAGAATCACATTCTGAGTCGATGTATGTATGTCCGTCCGTCCGTCTGTCCATGTATTTTTGTAAACAAAAGTTCAGATCGCATTTATTGCCCGATCCAGATGAAATTTTGCACAAATAATTTTTTTGACCCAAGGACAAGCCATATTGAAATTGGAGATAATCGGTAAAAATGTAGATATAGCACCCATATATATCTTCGTCCGATTTTTATGCTCATACGACCAGATTAGGCCTGAAAATAAGAATGCCAAATTTTGTCGAAAACTGTTTAGATAGAGCTATAGCTTCCATATATATGCACAAGGATATTTGACACTTATGACCAAATCTAGAAACAAGTATGTCAAATTTGGTGAAAATCGGCTCAGATATAGCTATAGCTCCCATATATATTGTTCATCCGATATTTTGAATTTGTCCTGCACAGCCGCATATGCACTCCGTAATAACGATTTTTGGGGAAAAAATGAGAAAAACTAGAAGAGTGAGCAGTAATCCTAAAAATATTGTTTAGTTATTGCAAGATTTTCAGTAAATTTTCGATCTCTAAGGTTTTTTCTTACATTTTTGGCGCTCAACACAAAACCCCATAAAAATGTAAACTATACGTCTAACAATTTCATACAGAGAATACTCAATATTAGTGATAAAATAGTTCACAAAGCCAATGAAAGGAACATCCAAAGGCCTTTAAAAATGAATGACTTTCCGAGCAGAATTACCCATCCATCTATCTTGAACTAAGATATTTTAAGTGACCGTCGTACATCTCAATCTTCTTAAAGAGTATTCAGGATAAAGCAAAATATCAAATGGCTTTTAAAAATAGTAATAACAACAATATTTTTTCATTCAGACAAAAGCAAGAAAGGAAAATGGCGACAAATCGAAATATAGCGTGATTACAACGGACAGACAGAGGGGCATCGCTAGATCGTCTTAGAATTTTACACTGATCAAGAATATATATACTTTGTAGGGTCTATTATAAGTATTTCGAGGGGTTACATACGGATTGACAAAGCTAATATACCCTTCATAGAAAGGTGGAGGGTATGAAAATGTAATAAACCCGTCTTTTTCTGCAGATGAAAACATCTCTTCACGAAATTTGCGATACTTTACCACACCTTTTGTCTTTTCCTTGGCCAGACAGAGACATAGAACATTTAATGTCCATATTTAAAGTTATCACAGTGTAAAACAAAATTTTGCTGAATGCACTCATTACAAGGGGGTGCAAATCAATAGTGTGTGTGGTATGACGATGCATGTCTGGTACAGAATGTGCGGAATAAATAATAGCGCCGCTCCGTCATCACATGTATGATGTGGCAAACAATGCACTAATGGTAACACTAAACTACATCCATCCTTCGATATGAGAAGGACATGGAAAAGCATTGATATCAAACACAAACAAATATAACCGTCACACACGGACGAACCCACACAAGTGCGCGGCTAGCCAAAAACAAAATCGAAAATATGTATGTCCGTATGTATGTACGTGGACCAGGGACGAGGTAGTCCATCAATGCGAAAATGGCTCAACGACAGTGCACTTAGCTAATGCCGATGAAGCGTGTTTTTCGACGAAGAGAAATGGTGTCCTGCTGCATTATGTGTTGCATTTCCATTTAAAGGGGATGACGGTTATTTAAATAAAGTTTGCATCGAATGAGTGAGTGGTGGTGATGGTGTGTCATGAATTACCATTCCCCCACACATCTAATTGCATTTGTCATGCCGTATACGAAAGACATTACTTTCGATTGTTTGGCTAGATGCAATATTCAGTTTTACTTTATTTTAATTCAAGATAAAATACTTGTAATGCAATTAAAAATAAAAACCTTCTATCATACCAAGTGACCACAAACCACACCAGCAGAATGCATTTCATTCCATTCGCTACAGTTCCCTTATCCTCCAATACGAATTCAAGAGTCAGTGAACTGTGTAACTGTGTCCAAGATCGCATTACCCAATTGACTTGATGTGTGCGCATTTTGACATGCTTTAATTGTAGGTTATGAAATATCTATTGAAATATGATCTTCCCAAGACACCACCATGATCAGCCAGTAACATACCACCAGCAAGCCAACAAATGCTTGTAGGTTTTATTGGTTGTGTTAATAATGATTTCCTAGTATGTACTTATAGCCGTGCAAGATATCGCTTACATCAGGGTGGTTTGTTGAAATAAATTTTCTGTAATTCATATCAATGAATTCAATTGAATCAATATGGGATCAATTGAAAACTGATGTAAAATTATTGAAAATCAATTCAAGTGTGGAGATGGGTGTTACATTTATTGCCTAATCACATATACACAGAGATACAAACGCTTACCTTATTAAGAATTTGATTACAATTAGCAATAAGTTTACCTGAAAAAAAAAGAGAAAATCATTTATTTGATGTTCATATTTTGTTTCATTTAAATTTTGTGAAAATTTGAAAAAGTTGCTCGAATTAGGAAAATTGGTATATTTATCCAGAATATTTTTAAATTGAATATTTCAAGTATCGATTCAGCAAACATTTGGGAGCTATATGAGTCAGATAACCCATGAAAATGCAATGTTAACCAAGAACTTTCGGCATAAACAGAAGGTTGAATATATATAAAAAAAACAAGTAAAAAAAGTAATGTCGGGTCGAACTTTTAATACCCTCCACCATTGGGTAAAGAAAACTTTTCTATATATGTAAGTATCTGAATTCGAGCTAAGACATAAGACTGAATTCAGTTAAACACCAGCAGAATGCATTTCATTCCATTCGCTACAGTTCCCTTATCCTCCAATACGAATTCAAGAGTCAGTGAACTGTGTAACTGTGTCCAAGATCACATTACCCAATTGACTTGATGTGTGAGCATTTTGACATGCTTTAATTGTAGGTTATGAAATATCTATTGAAATATGATCTCCCCAAGACACCACCATGATCAGCCAGTAACATACCACCAGCAAGCCAACAAATGCTTGTAGGTTTTATTGGTTGGGTTAATAATGATTTCCTAGTATGTACTTATAGCCGTGCAAGATATCGCTTACATCAGGGTGGTTTGTTGAAATAAATTTTCTGTAATTCATATCAATGAATTCAATTGAATCTACATGGGATCAATTGAAAACTGATGTAAAATTATTGAAAATCAATTCAAGTGTGGAGATGGGTGTTACATTTATTGCCTAATCACATATACACAGAGATACAAACGCTTACCATATTAGGAATTTGATTACAATTAGCAATAAGTTTACCTGAAAAAAAAGAGAAAATCATTTATTTGATGTTAATATTTTGTTTCATTTAAATTTTGTGAAAATTTGAAAAAGTTGCTCGAATTAAGAAAATTGATATATTTAGCCAGAATATTTTAAAATTTAATATTTCAAGTATCGATTCAGCAAACATTTGGGAGCTATATGAGTCAGATAACCCATGAAAATGCAATATTAACCAAGAACTTTCGGCATAAACAGAAGGTTGAATATATATAAAAAAAACAAGTAAAAAAAGTAATGTCGGGTCGAACTTTTAATACCCTCCACCATTGGGTAAAGAAAACTTTTCTATATATGTAAGTATCTGAATTCGAGCTAAGACATAAGACTGAATTCAGTTAAACTTTTCAAAAAACCATAAAGTGAAAGAGGTTGTTACATGGGGGCCATACCACAAGGGTACCTATATATACAACTTTTTACTAGAAGAATTGTTATCTATTGCGAGGCTTAAATGCCAAATTTGGAACAAATTTCGAGGGTAAATGTGACTAGGATTATAAAAATCCCGGATATTGGTGGGTAACGTTATATATGCGCTATAGGAAAACATTGACCAAAATATTCAATGTTCAGCGAGAACCCGTAAGAACTACAAATTCTAATTTTCAAGACAAATATCATCAAAATGCCGAATATCGGAAGGTACCATTATATGGGGGCTTTACGGAAACGGAACTATACATACAATGTTTCGCCACCGGGACTAGAACCCATTATGACCTGCATATACCAGTTTTAAGGCAAATCCATGGAAAAGTGTGGCGAAAATCATTAAAATATCGAATTTAGGATGGGTATCGTTATATGGAGGCTATACCAACCATCCTAAACACAATATAAATTGCTGCTCTACATCAAATAATGTGGGCTGCATCGTGATTTCAACAGAGACTTCGAATGGACTTCGAATTTTATGCTGATCATGAAAATTTTCTTACTTTATGGGGTCTACGACGCATATTTGGGGATGTTACAAAAGGCATGACGAAGTTAATATACCCTTCTTAGTATGGTGGATGGTATAAAAATAAAAAGCAAAATTATCTATAATCCTCATTATCAAGTAATGAGTAACGTCGACTGCAAAATCGAAGTGTCGAAGGAAGGTGTAAGATCGACACTCAAAGGTCCAACGGTAATGAAGGACAAAAAAAAAGAGTGGAAAAGCGAATTCTAAAAACAACAAATACTTTTTGAATAAATGAATAAATCTTTCGTGTCTCGTACCATCGCTCGTTACCGTGATACTGGTAGCGTGGCCCGATATCAAGGAAATGGACGGAAGAAAACAGCAACATCATCAGAAATGGTTCGAAACGTAAAGAAGCGACTTGATCGAAACCCGCGTCGCAGTGTCCGAAAAATGACTCGTGAGCTGAACATATCACAGTATTCCATTCCGCAAATATTGAAAAATAAGCACGGAGTAAAGCCATTGAAATTCCAAAAAGTCCGAAAACTTACCGCAACAGAAAGAAAATAGACTCAAAAGAGCTGAAGAGTTGTTTCGCTTGGCCGAAAGTGGTGAACTGGCGAATTTGGTTTTCTCCGATGAGAAAACATTCGTTGTCCAGCAGTTTGTAGACAAACAAAATGATCGTGTTTACTTGCCAGCTGAAAATGTTCACCTTTGGTTGACCACCAGAACTCAAGCGCCGACCATGGTGATGGTGTGGGCCGCCATAACAGCCGATCGTCGCTCTCCGTTCGTATTAAGAATAAATACCGAATATTATCGCGAAAATATTCTGGAGGGTGTATAAATGCCTTGGACACACAAACATTTTTGACGCAGACCTTGGACATTCCAATAGGATTCAGCACCATCGAACTCAACACTCGTACCCAAGAATGGTTACAAAATGAGGTTCCTTGCTTCACTTCCAGCGCACAGTGATCACCAAAATCTCCGGATACCAATCTGTTGACCTCTCGTATCTGGAGTATTGTGGAAAGCAAGGTTGGCACTAAAAAATATCAAAGTGTCGATCACCTCAAGCAAGCGCTTCGCCGGGAATGGGCCAAAATACCGCAGAGCAACATTCGGGCAGAGTGTGACGGTTTCATAGACCGTTTGAAGGCCATAATTCGAGCCAAATGTGACCCATTCGAACAAATCTCAACTTATTCTAAAATTTGATGCTATTTCCGACATTTTTTGCATTCATTCCATAAAATTTAAAAATAAATGTAAAAATTATGGCGTTTCACTTTGTTGCAGTTTTTTATCTCACCCTGTATTTTAAACACCACGTGAATTGCACCAAAATGTTTCGTATTGTGGTTTATTATTCTATTTGCCAGACAAAATGTACTTCCTGGAAATGTCTAAAAACTGATCATTTGGAAAGTACAAAAAACAACTACCTATTTACTGGGAAGTGACTATTCAATATAAATATTTAAATTTGCCCAGCCTCGAATTTCACACAATAACATGTAATGATGACATCTGCTATATTTTTTATATCCCTATGTTTAACTCAAACAAAACAAAAAACTCCCTAATCCTTATCAAACTCAATAGACGATGTCTATCCCCATCTCATTCGACTGTATCCCCCTTATCAACAAAAAAACAGCAATTCATTATAAATTAACGCCAAATAACATTCTAACACGTAACAGAGGAAAACAACAACCCAAACCGTAAGCAAGAAAGGTCAATGGAATCTTCTTCAAATGCATTTGTTGTAGCGTTTTTGCTTCGATTTGTTTCACTGCAGCATTTTGTAATATTTTACAATAGCGTAATTTACGAGCATTTGGTCAATGTTGCCGGCAGGCAAATCAACGGCTTACACTCGTTTGTGATTCATCATTGTTAGCTGGAAGCGAGATGCCTGCGAACACGATGAAATTTTACGGAAGTGTGCTCGGCACAATGTACGTGTATCGTTTGAGAAAAGTGTCGTCTTGTGTGCCATGCTTGTGCCATGGATGATAACAAAACAAAAAACAAAAGCGTTGAGCATAAGAGAATTGCGAGTCCAGAATCATTTAATTAAATTCAGGGTTGGAAATCGCCAAAAGGTTTATATTTTATTTTAAAAATATGAAATATGTTTAAGAAAGTCTCCAAAGAAAGAGATTTTGAAGTAACTTGTCCAGTGTCTAAGTCCACCATTACAATATAAGGACAACAGTTTTGCACTTCCCGTCTTTGGCTTGTCTTGTTTTACTTAGCTCTTAAAATAGCTGTCCAAATTTATTCGAAGATAAGCGATACTTAAACGTGGGATTTACACACACATGTACGCTTCACTTCATTGCGAAATAAAGAACTGATTTTAATTTATTATCTGGAAGTGGCATCAATTCGAATTGCTGTGCTTCGAATAAATGAAGTACGACTGTAAAATTCAATTAGATGATACATTTTGAGTTCTATATTTTAACGTAGGTTGATCGATGCTTCTTTTGCAATCATTAAGAAATGGGCTCAGGAAAAGTTAATGTACTCGATTATAGAAGATTTTATGTGTAGACCAGAACGAATTTAATGAATAAAAGACCATTCTAAGGAAGGTTATAGTAGGGTAAAGGCCCAAGGGGTATAGTAGACCCAAAGGATGATGCTATAAACTTCTCTCTGCCTACTACCATACCAAGACTCTAGCATTTCCTAGAATACAGTCGTAGTTCACTCACACTTAAGTCAGTTGTCACATCACACAGTTATATTGCATTCGACCGAAATGGATTTGACAGTACTCAAATGCCTTGTTTTTTATTTGATGCGAAATTTCCAAATAATCCGTTGGATACAGGTAAACGTCAAAGCATTTCGCATGTTTTGTTTGTGAGAACTTGACTGGATAAGGGTAGTCTCCCCAACGTAAAAGTAAATATGTCAAACGCCATACTTTCCCTAATGTATTTCTATTCCTGACTTTCGATATTCTGATCGTTTCAGAGAGATGTAAACATTTTAGCCTCCACTATCCCATGGCAGCGGGTTCCACAATAACGGATTGACCCAAAATAACAACATCCTAATTTCGGCCAGCGGCTGCCACCTCAGTGTATACATATTCGTGTTTGTTTATTTTTCTGTAGTTTTCCGAACAGCAACCCATAGCGCAGCATCTCACGCCACTTGTTGTGGTTCCGACTCCGGTTGGTGCATCGTTTTTGCAATTTGATGGCAATGGACTACGAATCAAAATAGATGAGGTAGTTGAATTTATGAATCGGAAGAATATTTGGATCGCTGCGGATCAGGAAACCTAGCTCAATGAAAATTACAAATTACAGCGTTGTTATGATTACAAGGTCCTGAGGAAGGATCGCACCAGGGGATTAGGAGGTGGGGGATTAGCGTTTCTGTTACACCATTCTGTTCAGACCTATCTCGCTTGAGGTAGTCTTTCATGATGCATATATGGAATGTATGGCGGTAGCAGTCATGAGTGCAACTGCCGAGGAAGAGGTGCTTAATGTGTATATCGCGCCGATTAATAGCTATGAATCGCGTTATTTGTTGGTAAGCAATAATGTTTTCATGACCACCATGAGTTGTGACATTCAGTCCTAACTAACGACCAGGGGGGATCAGCCGGGCCGAGTAGGTTGATTGCTCCACCCTTGCACGGTTAACGACGATGCCTCCATCCGTATAAGAGAAGAGTTTCACAGTCGCCAGGCTTAACCATAGTGTCACCCGGTCTGATAAATGACATGACCTGGCAACCCATCATCTGTCTAAGTAGATCGCCCGATACATAATCTGAATGTTGCACTTTAAAAAAAAAAGCTCACTGGCCAGTATTTCGAGCGTTCATCAACCGTCAGTTTAGAGAACTGCACAACTCCAATCCCAGAATCAATGAGTTGATAGTGGAAGTCAACCGGTTGCTACAGGAGCACAAGAGGAAAAAGTGACTAGACCATCTGAAGTGTTGCAACATTGACACCGATATGAGAAAGCTGCGGGTAACGGTTAAATCGCTTTCGAACCCTGGAAAAAAGAATGTTAGGACCTCAGTCACTTTTAACGACGTAACGGAGACTTATGTGATGAAGTGCGCTGAATATTTTAACCGACAATTTGTCGAGCACACGAGAGAGACAGGGCGAAGAGTGCTACGTCGTATTAGATCTCTTCCCTCCGAGGAAACCCCGCCACACGATGAAACGCAAAGTCACCCAAAGCGTTGGGCCCAGACGGAATGTCAATAGTATTGTTGAAACAGCTGGGTACGCCGAAAGTTGAGTACCTGACAAAAATTCTCAACCTGTCACTAGTCACCTGCATAGTTCACGAAGCCTGGAAAATGGATACCAGCAAAGGCAAGAATTTCAAACAGGGAGTTCTCCAAGGTAGGGTAATATATCCGGAACTTTTTAACCTAATCCTTTTCCGGAATACCTCGCCTTCCAAAGGGCATAGAGATCGTTACGTATGAGGATAATTGTACGATCATGGCGTCGGGCACCAGTGTTGATGACATAAGTGTAAGGTTAAACAGCTATCTTGCGGAGCTTGCCGTCAACTACCGCGCGAGGAATATGAATATCCGCCACGCCATCAACGGCCACACTGAACACATGGTCTGCGCAGATGAGAACAGAGCTGAATATGCAGTTCGAGGGAAATAAAATACCGACCACGAGCAACTCCAAGATCCTAGGGGTCACATTCGATAGTATGTTCAAGGGGTCCGCGCAATGTGTAAGGATTTAGGTTCATTTTTCAACCGAATTGAATATAATTTGGCGTATTAGGTTCTCAAATGATATCACCTCGTGCTGCCGAAACTCTAATTACTGACAAGACCTCTATTTCGGATAACGGTAGTCCCGATTGCTATAGACTATGTGAGGACAAATAAAAGGTAGTGAAGATTGAATATCTACTATGCAGATATCTCACGCTGTCAAGCAAAAGAGGTAAAGCATATCAAGGCTGGGCAAGCTGTCGTATACAAAGATAGCTCTATCACTTCTTTCTATCCAATTTATATTTTTTCTGTCTAGCTCTTCTTTTGTCCCAATTTATATATTTCCTATAATAACCAATTTGTCTTAGGAAGAACACAGTAGGCCAATGGCCTCCCAGTGAAGCAGCTACCGACTCTAGTGTAGCTTCGCATCCTGAATCTAACCTAAGTCAATATTCCTTCATATCGATGGGGTAACATATAAAAGTAACTGTTCTCCGCACGATAAATAGAATTTTTCGTTAAAATTTGAGTCAGAGTAGACACCGGTGTTGAAGTCGTTTAAAAAGAAATGTTTATAAATAATCAACCCACCAAAGAAATGTTTTGAAGAGAATTCAAAACTGTTTTTATCCCATTCACTGTTGCTCCATGTAAGAACTATTCTAACAGACGTTTTACCATAGGAAGTTTTTCTTTCCAGAGAAGCCCATAAACCTTCCGGAAGTTGCCTAAGGGTCATTAGTCTGACTATTGGATGCACATTTTGAGCTGCCGATTTTCTTTTTAAACAAGTAATAGGAAGCAAAAATTTGAAAATTCCGCAAAAAAATATTAGAGTCATGATTACACAGCAATTTTATCAGGATACTCTCAACAAATATCAGCCGTATCTTCATGGGCATCCTAAATCTAAGCGACGCATTTTTTTAGGAAATCCTTTTAAAAACTCGGTCATACATTTGATTGCCTTGAAACTACCAAAGATCTTCTATTTCTGCACTTTATTTATACTGACTATTTAATATGTAAAGAAAAACGTTGAATTACATTCAATCCATCGCTTCTAGAAATATGTCGTTAATTGTTCTTAGTCTAAGGCTTTTATGCCACATTACAAAAAGAGCAACATATTCACATAGAAGTTGCTACACGTTACTTCCGATAAGATTCTCTTCGAAAATTATAAACGCTATATTATATATTCGTGCCAACAACATCTGGAAGCATTTACAAGCAATACCCGCTCCCTCCCCTTTGCTCTTCGAAAGATATGCTGCTACTGTTCGCTCAATCAATATTCTTGTTGTCATCGTTGCCTTAACTATTTTTAGAGCCTCCAGCAGTGAACGCAGCGGCAAGCAATAGCAACAGCGTTGGCAATATAAATTAGCTGTTGTTGAGACCCACAGGATTAGATGCATTTACATAGCATATTAATTGGCAGCATTGTCATTGGTGGTGGGATAGGTCATCCAACTCTCAGGCGACATCATGCTTGCACAGCAAATATGGTGGTGATGGTGGCGATGCATTACCCTTCGCTATTCTGTTTTGCTTTTTCCTACATTTAAATAGAGAATCTTCTTACAATTACAATTTAAGCAAACAGTAATTTTTCAACACCACCACCACAACAATAACAAGTGTGTGCCACTGAACTTAAGACCTAGCCAAAGAATGGTGAGCGGGAAAAAATAAAGCAAAGTCTAGTGTTGAATTTCACACGCCTCTTGCACGAAACTTGTCATAGTTGTAAGGGAGAATTGACACTTTAGCCCGCGGGTACTGCCGGCGCCATATGTCAATTTTTCGTTGACATTTCTATGCGCGCAGAGACAAAGAAATAGACTCGACAACACAGCCGCCACGACATTGTGCGTTGTGTAAGTGACGCGAAGGCACTTGTAAGGGCTTTTGAGCTGTGCAAACATACGTACCATTGCTCAGTTGAGAAGGATTTATTTTACACTCCATATATGCCGCTGGCTATTTTCAGGCATACTTACTATTTTTTTTTGTTTGTTTAGCATTGAATTTTTATTTCCTTTGCAAATGCCATGGCGCACAAACCTATATACATGGTACAAATAGCATTGCGAGCTTTATTCACATTGAATACTCTATATATATTAAAGCCTAATGTCAATCTAAAATCGATATATTTCAAAAATAAATTCGTATGTCATGTCGTTATGAAATATATATTTAAACAATTATTTCTAAAAGTCTAGGAAAATTATTGATTAAATCTGGAGTATAACCCCATTGGCTTAATTTCATACGAATCTCTATTACCGAGAGTAATGTATTATAAAACGAAACTTATAGCGTTGCTAAATATGCTAAAAAAGGGGTCTCTGGGCTTTTTTTCTAAATAGGGTTAAAAATGTCCTTTAGTAGCAAATCAAAATATAATTTATCATAAAATTCGAACTTTAACTACGAAATTTGAAACAATTCCGGTTAATAATGTCGCTAAAATCATCAAAATACCGAATATCGTTAGGTATCGTTATATGGGGCTATCTGATGACATGAACCTGTATAGGCAATTTTCTGTCATAGGCTGCAGTATCCACTGCGAACTTCACCAACGAAATTTGAAATAATTCCGATAAGAAATATTAATAAAATCATCAAAATACCAAATATTGGGCGGTATATGCGGGCTATATGAAAACGTGGACCGACATGGCGCATTTACGAACTTAACCTGCCTAATGGCGAAATATATCTCAATTCGTTCCAAAGATAGACAGAGGGACATCGCTCAATCGACTTAGAATTTTACGCCGATCAAGTATATACAGGGTGAGATAATAAACTGCAACAAGGTCATACGCCATAATTTTTAACTTTTTTTAAATTAAATTGAATAAAAGCAAAAAATGTCGGAAATAGCATCAAATTTTAGAATAAACTTAGATTTTTACGAATTGGTCACCTTTGTGTTGCTGTGCGGTATTTTGGCATATTCCCGGTGAAGCGCTTGCTTGAGGTGATCGACACTTTGGTATTTTTTAGTGTCAACCTTGCTTTCCAAATACTCCAGACACAATAGTCCAACGGATTGGTATCCGAATATTTTGGTGGCCATTGTGCGCTGGAAATGAAACGAGGAATCCCATTTTATAACCATTCTTGGGTGGCGCGTGCAGGTGCGCAGTGCTGAGTCCTGTTGGAATGTCTAAGGTCTGCGGCCAAAATGATTGCGTGCTTTAATACACTCTCCAGAATATTTTCGCGATAATATTCGGCATTTATTCGCGAACCACAGTCGATTAATACGAGCGGAGAGCGACCATCGGTTGGTATGGCGGCCCACACCATCCCCATGGCCGGCGCTTGAGTTTTGGTGGCCAACGAAGGTGCACATTTTCAGCTGACCTCTTTGGCGAGCAAACACGACCATTTAGTTTGTTTACAAACTGCTCATCGGAGAAAACTAAATTCGGCAGTTCACCACTTTCGGCCAAGCGAAGCAACTCTTTTGAGTCTATATTCTTTCAGTTGTGGTATAAGTTCTTGCACTTTTTCGAATTTCAATGGCTTTATCCCGAGCTCATTTTTCAATATTTGCCGAATGGAATATTGTGATATGTTCAGCTCACGAGCCATTTTCCGGCCACTGCGACGCGGGTTTCGACCAAGTCGTTTCTTTACTTTTCGAACCATTTATGCTGATGTTACTGTTTTTTCCGTCTACTTCCTTGACGTCAGGCGACTCTACCAGTATCACGGTAATGAGTGCTGGTACGAGACACAAAAGATTTATTTACATTTAAATGCTGGAGTGCTCTAACGATAGCCACTTGTGGTTTTCCAGCCAAATATAAAGAAATCACATCACACACACTTAAATTCCATCACGAATAACTTTTTTTCTGGAAAATTCGCACCAAAATGCTTTTGTACGCTAGTAAACAATATTACGAGCTGTCACTGGAAAAAATGGAACAGCTGTCCAAATACTGTTTAGAAATGACAGCAGTCTGAAGTAGATTGCAGTTTTCTCATCTCAAGTTTCGTGATAAAGTTTCGATATACCTGAAACCTAGTTCTACAGGGAGTCGAAATCAGTATTTAAATACGTAGATATACCTTATGTAAAGTTTTCGATGTCGTAGGTCAGCGAAATGTACATCAATTTTCATGTCGGGGTTTCTCCACGGCAAGACACCATCAGATTTAAACATTTTCGAAAAAGAAATCAAATTTTTTCTGGTCAATTTCACCCATTAAATATAATCCGACCAACATCGAAAGTTGGAGGCTTCTTTTCTGTTCTAAACGTTAACTGGTTTATAATTGTTACTTTTAAAGCGGCTGCAAAATAATAAAATAGGATTATCATCCCCTAAAAATTTTGACATGGTAAATTTATATTTGCCTCAAGGTGGGTCTAGAATCAATATAAATCAATTTATGTTTTAAAAACACGAAATTTCGGAGGCAACAATATTATGTAGTTCTACAAAACCTATATTTTCAAAATGGGTACAAAATGGGTATGGGAAAGCTTATGGAAATACCTATCCAACAAGTGGTATGGATTACCGGTGCAGTACCAGTACTCAAAAACCTGTAAAAACTCGAAAATGCTACTTTATATCCTACACTCTTGTTGTACTTTTTAAATATTAGTCATAAAAACCTTTAAGCTTTGTAGTTCCGAATATACTGACTTTAAAGTCGAAATCCGGCTACTTCCAAAAGTTATAAAGTTTAGAAAAACTACCACAAACAAAAAAAAATACTTTGCAGTAATCAGCTTAAAAATACCTACATGTTGTAGAAATTTCAGGTCAGGCCGATCATAGCCTTAAGCCAAAGAAAATTCCACTAAATGCAGGCTTAACTTATCAATTTTCTTGACCTAATTGTAGAAAGTGCAACATTATCAAGTGACCCATGAACGAATTTTCATACCTCTACCCCATCCAAATTCGAATACTGCATTGTTCTCAATGTACTTAAATAAATTTTCATCATATAATTCATGTTTTAAATCTTACGAATGGTTGACACTATGTCAACATAAACACCCCTCATACACCATTCGTCGTATCGAACAGGAGTGAAGTGCCGCCGAATACGACAAAAATTGCAAAAACAACAAACGTAAATCGTAAAAACCAGACACAACCCGGATGTGAGACATTCTCAGACTTTCAGGTTGTCAGATGTCAGTCACAGCTGTTTCTTGCTCCGCTTTTGAAATGATGTGCGCCAAAAAGTACATGTCTATGAGTGTGCACCAGCCCTCTTCCGAACAATATATCAGCAGAGTACATCAATGATATACGACGAGTAAATGTTGTTTCCTTTTGAAGCCCTTAGGCAATCCACAAAGTTCATGTACAATATAAGTGTGGATAACAAAGTGAGCCAAGTTGGAGTTTTGCGAAAATGATGGGCGTAAATGGCTGCATGGTGTGGTGGATAAGATGTGTTTGATATTCAATTAAATTAAAACCCTTGATAGATTTTAAAATAATATTTTGTTAAATTAATTTCTAATCATATTTTTGAAAAGCCTAAGGACAAAACAGGGCAGACTAACAACCCATACACATATTGGCCAATAAGTCGATTTTTAATGACAGTCTTTATTATTGCTATTTTTGGCATTCTACTCAAATGATGAGCATAGAAAAATGGCAGGCCAGAGAAAAAAGTAATAAAGGTTCTTTTTGGGAATCTTATTATGTGCTCGAATGAAATATTGTCATTGTAAATTCTATAAAAACAATTTTTTCTTTGTGATTAGAAAAAAAGTAAGTTATAAAATAACCAAAAAAAATTCGCAGATCAAAAAAAAGATGGAAATTAAGGAATGCCTTATTAAATAGACCTAGAGTGCAACTGGAATTTTAATGACATTAAATGATTCATTTTTTAGTTGATGTCCCTTTGGGCTTTTCGCTTGAAAAATTCCGAGTTCTAGTGGCTTCTATAAAGATTAGGCTTATTATAACAATGTGATACGAGACTGCGTTTTGAGAACTTTCCGATTACAAAAATGGAACACATTTATTTTTGTGCTGTCTGACAACATTTTCCGGATGACACATTTTTGAACCCAAATACAATATGATAACCAGAATTGCCAAAGTACAGGGTGAGATAAAAAAACACTTTAATATTTTGTAGTGCCAACCTTGTTTTCCAAAATAATCCATACACAATAGTCCAACGGATTGGTATCCGGAGTTTTTGTGGCCGTTGTGCGCTGGAAATAAAGCGAGGAACCTTATTTTGTAACCATTCTGAGTCCTGTTGAAATGTCCAAGGTCTGCCGCCAAAACGTTGGCGTGCCCGAGGCTTTAATACACACTCCAGAATATTTTCGCGATAATATTCGGCATTTATTCTGATGCCACGGTCGGTTAATATGAGCGGAGAGCGACAATCGGCTGTTATAGCGGCCAACACCATCACCATGGCCGGCGCTTGAGTGCTGGTGGCCAACCGAAGGTGCACAATTTCAGCTGACTTCTTTGGCGAGCAAACACGATCATTTTGTTTGTTTACAAACTGCTGGACATCGACTGTTTTCTCATCGGACAAAACCAAATTCTGCAGTCCACCACTTTCGGCTAACCGAAGTAACTCTTTAGCTCTTTTGAGTCTATTTTCTTTTTATTGCGGTGTAAGTTCTTGGACTTTTTGGAATTTTCCCGAGCTCATTTTTCAATATTTGCCGAATGGAATATTTCGATATGTTCAGCTGACGATTCATTTTTCGGCCACTGCGACGCGGGTTTCGATCAAGTCGCTTCTTTACATTTCGAACCATTTCTGCTAATGTTGCCGTTTTATTCCTTTTTTACACTTCCTTGACGTCGGGCTACACTACCAGTATCACGGTAACGAGCGATGGTAGGAGACACAAAAGATTTGTTCACATTTAAATGATGGGGTGCTCTAACGATAGCCACTTGTGGTTTTCTAGCCAAATATAAAGAAATCACACTATCACGCTTGAATTCCATCACGAATTTTTAACAGATCTCGGACGAGTGGTTAGAAATGACAGCAGTCTGAAATTGGTTGCAGTGTTTTCATCTCACCCTGTATGTACACAAATAAAATAACACAAGTGCTTAATATGTGCATAACGCATTGAACTAGCAGGACACTTGTTTCAAATTACACCCAATGCATAGTTTTATTCCATTTCAGAGGTTAACCTCAATTGTAAAACTTTTAATTCGGGATTATTAGTGGGGAAAGTTTACGAAATGTAAAACTAAAATGAAATTTAAACAGTGGTAACAGAAACTGTGTAAAAAACCGGGTTGTGGGGGGAAATCTCCAGCCATTCACAATGCATTAAAGGCATGATGATACTACATGTGAAAATGTTAGAAATAAAAAAGGTATCCAGTTCAAACGGCCCTAACTTCTGATACTCTCTGTCATCAGAGAATAAACATATGTGAAAATATGTTTCGAACGTTTTTTATATCCTCAGCTATATGACAACCGAAGTATATATCATTTGATACGGAAAAAAGTGCCCTATTCGAAATAACGGCTTTGGACCCTAGGGCTCTCCGGACCAAAATCGTTTCTGGACATACGAAGTCAGATGTTCGTCCGTCCATCTGTCTGGCTGGCTGGCAGGTGCATACGATTAATCTCGAAGGAAGTATCCGATTTGGTCCAAACTTGGTACATCGTAATATTATTGTCAAATAATGATGATTATAACTCTTACAAAATGTGAAATAAAAGTCCGATTGTCTTCAAATTTCACACTTAATAACATTTTTATTAACACAAGATCTGACCCACTTCTGATATAAGCGAAATAAACAAGATGGTAGATATTGACGCACTCCTTCTGGTATCTCCCCCACAAAAAATCGTAATTCTAAATGACCAAAACGATCATTAACTTCGAGTTGAGTATTTCACACATCCTAATATTTCTATTAGAACCAGATCTGGTGTGAAGAACGCAAGAACGACATTTTCAATAATTATATATCTCATAACTCGCGATTCTTTTCAAACCTCGTTTATCTATATACTTTTCTCAACCAGAAATCTAATCTGAATTTTGAATTTATCAGACCACTCCTTCTGTCACCTCCCTCACAAGGAGCAACATTCTGAATAATTATAACGCTTTTAACAACATATTTCATATGAAGTAAAGGAAGTAGTCGATGTAGGGCAAATATGGAACCTTAGGTCAGATACAAAATGGACAATATTGGTCAACCCTTTCGTAACCTCCGCCATAATAATCATAACACAATTCAATATATATGTAACCAAATAGACATTGGCTGGGGATATACATCTATCGGCAGAACCAAATGTTGCTTTTTAACAACGGTATGTCCCTTAATCTTAAGAAATGCAAAAAATTTTCCTTGTCAAGATCTCAGCCAATACATTCTAACTAGTTTATCGGTTCATACAAATTAGAAAATATTGATTCCTTTACTGACCTAGATCCAAAACTACGTTTTCATTAACATATTGACTCATGTGTTAATAAAGCCAAATCTTTATTAGGTTTCATAAAACGCTGGTCTAAAGAGTTCGATGATCCATATGTCACCAAAAGATTTGTTCGCCCAATATTAAGTGTATGGATGTATTCTGTGGAGTCCTTTATAAAAATGCTACTCAGATAAAATCGAATCAGTTCAAGTTCAATTCCTGATTTTTGCTCTACGGGGCCTTAACTGAAACCCGTCAGAATTACTTCCACCATATGAAAATCGTTTACTGTTAACACACCAACACTTGAAAGGAGACGGTTTATGCTAAGAGCGTTATTTATTATCAAATTAACACGCGGTTTGATTGATTCTCATTTTTAACCGGGGAAGTTACTTATAATATTCCTTCTCGTAGAACTCGTAAAAAAAACTTGTTACAAAAGTTTTTGCTTTGTAATAATCTTAAATATGATTTTCAGAGTTCCGATTTTTAAAAGCCTCAGAGTACTATAATATAAGATCTATATTGCAACATGGACATGTGTAGAACGTTTGTGCTACGATGTCAAGTATCAACTGAAACGTCGAAATCGCAAATATTCAATATATGTAGTTCACAATAAAACGAAACCCTTAAAAATATTTTGTATTAGAGCACTCCGGAGTGGAGTACACTCTTCTGTTTGGTACTGGCTCGCTCCTGAGTAATTTCTGTTTCAAATATTAGAATGGGAGCAGAGATAGAGTAAAAGTTTGCTCTAAGAGTGTATTCTAGGAAAAAAATATTTTGTTAGCTGATGTGCGTGTATGTGAAACAGCAACCGAGTCGTGCACAAAATCAAAGAAGGGAAAAGCAGTAGCAGTAATGAGTCGGTGGATTTTGTGTATAAAACAAGCAAACTAACATATGATTTTTTGGTAGAGATTACCGATTTGGAAATTTATTTGTACAGTGTCGATGTTCTTTATAATAAATACCATATTGTAGTACATTATGGTAAGAAACATAACTAATATTGGTCGTTAAGGTACAATCACTTCCAAGGTAAAGTGAGATTACCATAGATGGACATGTGACAATCGTCTTAGAATTTGCCGCTAATGAAGAATTAAGACTTTACAAGTTCTTAAATGACAATCTTCAAAAATTATTGAAGGAAAAGCTGAGAAGATATTGAAATTAGAGCTAAAAAACTGTATTTGCGTTTGGAAAAAATTAAAAAGTGACCTAAATAGAGGGGGCAAGTTCCTCCCTCTCACATTTTATTTTTTTTTTTTCAATTTTCAGATTAAGATTTCTTGAAATCCATGCATTTTAGCTTATAGTGTCTTCATCAATAGTACTAATAACAAAAATCTTCAGCCGCAGAAGACAGAATTCATTACAAACTCTACATACTAATATGCAACATTAAACCTTCCATATAGTGTCAATTTTCGAATTTAAAATTGTGGCGGTTTTTTTTTGTGCAATCCGAAAAATATCGGTTAGTTCACATTTTTTTAATTGTCGGTTAGTTCACATTTTTTTAATTGTCTCGGTTGGTGCATATTTTTTATTTTTTTCGAAATCTCCTGCTAATTTTGAAAAAACCGACAGTTTCCAAAGTGTGTCAGAATCGCAATTTTAAATTTCGGAAAATTAAGAGTTTTGCTGAATGTTTCTCAATATCTTTAACCGTTATCGAGCTGAGTTTTGCTCTTTTAGCACAATATATCGTTCGAAATTTCGAAAATTGAAATTTTTGCATATTTTCGAATTGGTACGAGATATCGAACAAATTTTAACAGCACAAATGAGCACCAATCTAGCACTGTTCTTTCTTTTTTCGAAATTGCTTTTTCAAATTACCCTCTGAATGCTTTAATCATCAGAATACCGAATATATAAAGCTACCAAAATATGGACACTAGGTGAGGGTGAACTTATATAGACAACGATCAGGCACAGGAGGTACAACCCATAACAAACACTAAGTACCGACTTTTAAACAATTGTGTCGGAAAATGTGATCTTAATCAGCGACGAAATTCACGTTGTGTCAATGTCACCGATCGATTATTGGTCAAATAAATAGTTACCAATATTCCATGTTCTGGAGCAGTGCAGCGCAACATTGTTTTTCTAAAGAGAATTTCGCATGTGTTTACTACAAAAATGTCAAAACAGGACTGACATTAGGGGCCAATCGTAAAATTATTAGCATTTTCTGATAGGAGGATTGCTTTATTATAAATATAAAATATTTGTATAAATATAAAATACTACGAAGGCTTATAGATATGCTACGCAAGTGCTAAGATAAACCAGTAAAGAAAGTCTTAAAGTCGGGCGAGGCCGACTTTATGGTACCCTACACCACTTTGCTAATTTAGTAGAGCTCCGCATAACAATTAAACGTTTTAATGGGAGAATTCAACATACACGCTATAATTATAATCATAATTATAATTATATATAATTATAATTTAAAGTTCCAAGGACTATATCCAAATCGGAACCGATTTCAACAAAATTTGGCAAAGATATCTCTGAGCTGTATTTGATATATTTCCCTGAATATCGTTGTTACGGAATGCATATTACGGCTGTGGGTAACAAATATAACAAATCGGATGAACAATATATATGGGAGCTATAGCTATATCTGAACCGATCTTCACGAAATTTGACATACTAGCTTCTAGACTCAATTCGGTCGTAAGTGCCAACTTCCATCCCATTTGGACAAATATTAGACGTTTGGTGCACAATAAAATGTAAATCGGTCGAAGTTTTATATGGGAGCTAAATCCAAATCTGAACCGATCTCGATAAAATTTGGCAGACTTATTTTCAGGCCTAATTTGGTTGTATGTGCAAAATTTCATACTATTCGGGCTGATATTACACATTTGGTGCACATGCATCTAACATGATGCATAAACTGGCCTTTAATAAAATATGACGATGGATTTACACAGTTTTGAATATATGCCTTACTTCTGAAGAAGGCTATCGTATAATTTCTCGAGTCTATATTACTAAATATATAAACATTGACTGCATTGTTGTAAGAAAAGCGAATGAACCGATTTTGCTTCAAAGTGGAAATATATTTGAGAGCTTTTCAAATACACTCATCATAACTCGAAACATCTGAAATATTACACAATCAGAGTAAACCATTATCGTACACATCCAAATCTACATTTATACCTACAAACATATATTTCAACACTCTCTAGGGCTTGTGGTTCCTTGCCAATGAAATTGTAAGTATTACCATCAACAATTCCTAAAAGCGAAACCTTAAATACATTTACATTTTATCCTAAGACGAGTTGTTAATAATTAGAGGGTAGCAATTCGAATGAATGAGGAATAGATCCATTTGTATTTCGTTAATCATGGAGATAAAAGGAAAGCATATGAGGCAATACATCGTAGTTTTGCTGTCTTATATATAGAACGGTAAAAAGGTTTCCCACTCCTCTTGTATCCCTAGATACATATTCGCTAATAAAGATTCAACAAGGAACTCGAAATAATTATAAATAACTAATAACAGCAATGGTATATGAATACTTCGGGTATCGTACCAACCTTGTCTTGACGGCGTAACCAACAACCGATTCCAAAAAAAAAAAGATTCAGTATAAAATATGAATATTTTTCTTCTCCGTTAATTTATGTTTTTTGACAAAACGTAGCTCTTCATAGCCTCGTTTTGCATGTAATACCTCATATGTATTATTAAGAAAGTTATCAAAGTATTATGATATACCCACACAATGACGATATTTACAAACATACTATGGTACGTTACTAATGACTATGGATTATTTCGGGCCATAATGTCAAAGGCAATGCTTGAATATTCCATCCATTGGTGTGACAATGAATTTGTTAGAATGAGTAATGGCTTCGAAAATTGATGAATAAAATGTATTGTTGCGAAGAGGGTTGGTTGTTTGGTTTCATTTCAATCGCTTTAATTAACCGCAATTTTTTGAATTACAGGGAACCAATTTGGTTCTACCAAGTTTGTTTTGGCATAAATTGGGTGGGTAAATGTTGTGTATTCTAGACAAAAATGCAAACGGTGTATTGTGAATGTAACAACATCATTCCTAGACCAGTGGTGAAAATCTACCAATTTCATGAAAATAATCACTTAAATACAAATTAGAACACAATAAAAAAACACAATTCTATAGGCTGGTGGGCTGACAATACCTTAGTTATAAAGATTTGAAAATATTATTCTGTTAAAATGGGATTTCTAATGTATTGTGGCTACAATATACCCTATATTATATTTGAGAGACCAAAATCTGTCTGATGAAATCTGCA
Source organism: Musca domestica (assembly GCF_030504385.1). Classification (NCBI taxonomy): domain Eukaryota; kingdom Metazoa; phylum Arthropoda; class Insecta; order Diptera; family Muscidae; genus Musca; species Musca domestica. The sequence continues at coordinate 25,107,836 of NW_026712346.1, forward strand.
TGGTAAAAAAGTTATATAATCTTTTTTAAAATTGCTATATCTCGTTTCCGTGAAAATGTTTACCTTTTGTGGTTGAGATCTCAGAAAGAGTGGACCGATATTGTCCATCACCGAACTCGATTTAAGTTTGATAATAATTTTACGATGTAACAAGTTTGGACCAAATCGGATATTGCGTTCGAGAGTTATCGTACGCACCAGCCAACCAGACAGACGAAGACGGACAAGTCTAGAAGGACTCCAAATGTCTTGAAACAGATTTGGTCCAAAGTGACATAGTTTCGAAATCCCTTATTTCGACAAGGCACGTATTTGGCAGTATCAAATGGTATAAACCCTATGTAGCCATATGGCTGAGGATATAACAAGTCTCGCAAACTGCTAGTATTTTTTACCCTCCTCCATAGTGTGGATGGTATATTAAGTTTGTCATTCCGTCTGTAACATCTCGAAATATTTATTTTAGCCCCCACAAAGTATATATATTCTTGATTAGCATGACATTTTATGTCGATTTAGCGGTGTCCGTCCATCTGTGGCAGTCACTCTAGCCTCCGAACGAAATAAAGTCGGTTGATGAAATGTTGCTCAGATGTATTTTAGGTCTGCAGAACTTTTGGTATTGAAAATGGGGTACATATTTCCACGTTTTGGCATATCCCCCATTTGACTGTACTGACAGATTAAAGTTTTTTGTGCGTTTTAGTAACAATTTCAAACCGAACATACTTGCAGTCGCCTCCTAATATTTTATATTTTTATGATTATACCCTCACATAACATTGATATAGAATAAATAATATGACTTCAAAAATTATATATTATACAAAAAATATATATATCGGAGCAATAGATATATGGGAACCGAGTTTCAAGAAATGGAAAAATTCAGATAAATGTACAAAAATCCATTAAATTTGGATTGATGTTACATATTTGGTGCACAATAACCGTGAAATCGGATAAATATATTTGTGGAAGCTATATGAATGCGCCCTGCATTTTGTTCACAAAAATACATGGAAAGACAGACAGACGAACTGACATGCATAAATCGACTCAGAAAGTGATTCAATGAGGATCCTTTAATATATACAGGGTGAGATGAAACCAACTGCAACCAACTTCAGACTGCAGTCATTTCTAAGCCACTCTTCCGACAGCAGTTACAATTATTCCAGTGACAGCTCATTATATTGTTTACAAGCGTACAAAAGCATTTTAATTGAGAATTTTCCAGAAAAAAGTTATTCGTGTTGGAATTCAAGCGTCATAGTGTGAATTCTTTATATTTGGCTGGAAAACCACAAGTGGCTATAGAAATAGACTCAAAAGAGCTAAAGAGTTGCTTCGTTTGGCTGAAAGTGGTTTTTCAGTAGTTTGTAAACAAACAAAATGATAGTGTTTACTTGCCAAAGAGGTCAGCTGAAAATGTGCACCTTCGGTTGGCCACCAGAACTCAAGCGCCGGCCATGGTGATGATTTGGGCCGCAATAATAGCCGATGGTTGTTCTCCGCTCGTATTAATCGACCGTGGCATCAGAATAAATTATTATAAATTATTATAAATTAAATAAATTATTATCGCGAAAATATTGTGGAGGGTGTAGAGCAACATTTGGGCAGCGTGTGACGGTTTCATGTGCCGTTTGAAGGCCATAATCTTGCCAAAGGTGACCAATTCGAACAAATCTAAACCTGTTCTAAAACGTGATGCTATTTCCGACATTTTTTGCTTTCAATCAATAAATTAAAAAAAAAATGTAAAAAATATAGCTTTGACTTTGTTGCCGTTTTTTATCTCACCCTTTATCTGGTACCAAATTTCAATCTTGTGGAGTGCATATTACGAATGTGAGGGACTTAAACACCAAATCGGATGAAACAGGGTAGAATCCTCAAAAGTTTCTATGGGTCTTTCTTGTTTCCTTCTCCATGTTATAAACAAATGCACAAATACAAAGTCATAATAACCTTGCCACTATGTGGTGTATGGTATAATTTTTCAACAGCAATTTTTACATATTGGAAATTCAGATATTAAAATTTTCGCCCAATACTAAGCTTCGTTTTTAATAGCTTTTATTTTTCTTTTCTTTTTAAATAAAGAAAATGAATAATTTCCCATTTTTATTATTATATTATTTTTTCAATTGCTTTTACCAAAAATAAGGAAAAAAACATTGGATAATGAAAAACAGTTGATTAGCTGTCGGAAGAAGAAGAGTCGCAAGTGATTACAACAAAAAATTACTTTCAGTCTCTCCCATATTTTTGTGTTAGCAAACGACTTCCAACAAAAATTTACAACAAGTATTGCAGTGTTTTTTGGTAACCAGACATACCTAATATCATCTTAAATAACTATAAAACAAATACTGTAGAAACATTGATGTGTCGTTTGAATCAGAAAACTGTCTGTCCAATGCTTTGAGCTTTATGAATTCAAGCTTCTTATGACAAAATACCGGCCCAACCATAAAATAAATAATTGGCATGTTTATAGTAACATATACCGCTAAAATTGTGGATACCAACACTAGTTTACGTAACTATCGATCGTCATTTTTACGAGTTATATTTCGAAGGTTCTTATGGTTCCATCTGATGTCAGCTCAATGTCCATTGTTGAAAATAGGATTCTATGTCAGTCGCACTGACAATAACAGACGAAAACATTTTAAAACTTTCCACCAAAACAAGCTAGATTTAAAAACACATGACCAAGGAGATCAATTTAACACTGAGCGCATACAAAAATGGACAGAGCGTACTTTTAACACAAACTTATATTTTTGGGGTCAAAGTGGCCACCTGAAAAAATTTGGATGACAAATCAAGGAGTTTTCGGCTATTGTGTGGACTCCATTCCACGATCATCACGATGCGCGCAAGGCGGAACCCTCCAAGCTCTTCTTTATAAATAAAAACCACACCTAAAAATAGGAGTACAGAATTTGTGGGATGCTTTCGACCTCTCATGAGATACCTTGTATTAAATACCTCCCTCCAATATTAAATAGCCCTTTAAAGTTTATTGTGTGTTCTAATAATTTATATACTAAAATATAATTCATACACTCAATTTGTATTTTGTGCAAGTGTGTCCAGATTAACGCTATTCTGCAATTTGCATATAAAATAGAAAATTAGTAATTTTTTCTGGCTTCGTTGGGCAGGGCAGCAATTGTTCGATGTTATCGAATAATATTTGCATTGTATTACATAAATTTTACGCTTTATTATTTTCAAATATTATTTCACTTCTTTTTTGTTTTATTTTTTTTTTTTTTTTTTGCTTTCGCGTTTCCACATGGCAAACAATGCAGTACATGCTAACTAAAATTTAATACACTTAATTAAATGGGTAATTTTTTCCTCCTACGTTTTGTTTGGGCAACTTTTTTGTCGAAAGAGGTTTTTTTTGACTCTCAATTGAATTCAAATAATAAAAATAATAGAACTAAAAATGATGCCACGCAATGATTAGAAAAAAATTAAACTATTGAAGTGAATTGTAAATAGTGAGTTCTATATGTGAATGAATGTTGTTTCGAACTTTTAATTATGCATAATTTTGCAGACACAAGTAGCTGTAATTGTTATCTGAACGTGCCAAACAAAAAAAAAAAGAAAGTAATAATTACCAACAAAAAAAAAGTAAATTTAGAAATTGAGTTATTTTCTATTGTTATTGGAATTTATGATACGTACAATATTGTGATAGTAGGTAATTAAAAAATAAAATATCTGCTTAATTTATGAGGGTGGATCCGGAGGTGGTTGCGAAAGTAAAATATTTGTTATTTTAGCAATATTTAAAGGGCAAAAATATACAATTTATAATACTGCTGTTTCAAGTTTGTAAGAGCAATGTGAAAAGTGATCTCTCCAATATAATCTCCGAGAGACCTACATTCAATAAAGATTTATGGAAGTTAGCGCAAAAATCAACAATTTTTCTGCTGGAGAAAACACTTTGCTTAATTTTTGGTCCATTTGATACTTCAAATATTGTCAAATAATCATACGAAAATTTTTCCGGAACAACAAGTCCAAGAAATGACGTGACTTTGCGACAAACTTCATTTTTTTAATAATACGAAAAATCTACCAAATTATGAAAATATAGCTAAAAATAGAAAGTGTATCGGCGTCCCCAAAAAGTTGACATCTTTCACATTTTTGGAAAATTTCGTATTAGATTGCTTGGAATTCTTACATTTTGGGTATATAGTGTCGCAATACGAGGATTGTTTTGATAAAAAAATAGGTCCCAGAGGACAGAAAAAGTCTAAATCTTACTTAAAAGCCAGTAATTCATATACATTAAAAATAAATTTTAGGGTGAACCATACTATATGTGAGTATATGCGAAATTCTCCTACAAAACATAATTTTAGAGGGATGATGTTGAAAAACAAAATGTATTTTAATGCCCAAAGTTTTATTCTCTAATGAATGTTATCATTGTTCTTAGCATTGACCTTATGGATATGGATATTATGGATATTAAGTTTGTACCATATTGGGCATTCATATCGGTTTATATGAGATATATATGTATGTATTTGTAAACTTTGAAATTTTGGGGGTTGGTGCTCTCACGGCTATCTAGATGATGTTATAAAAATATAAGGAAAATTATTTTCCAATATCAAAAAATTGATTTCAAAATCAAAATGAACCTACTAAAAATATTAGACGACGAGGTAAATAAACCCTTTAAAAATAAAAGATTCGGGATTGAATATTGAGTTCACTTGCAGCTAAAATCACTTAAATACAAATGGAGTTTAAAAAATAATACCGAGCAAGTCTAGAAGTATTTTTTGTATTTTAGAATGGAATGTCATCTGGGGGATACACTATATCGTGGACCTATATAGACAATTCTCTTTCAGGGGGTAATGTACTCACAAGGAACTCCTTTTGTGGATTTTAAGACAATTCCGTTGAAAAATGTGGCTAAAACCATACCGAATATCGGGGGGTGTCCTTATATGGGAGCTATACGATATCGTGGACCGATATAGATAATTCTCTTCAAGGGGATAAAGTACTCACAAGGAGTTCCTTGCGTGGATTTTCAGACAATTCCATGAAAAATGTGGCGAAAATCATCAAAATACCAAATATCGGGAGTTGCCATTATATAGGGGATATACGATATCGTGGACCTATATAGACAATTAGTATAATTATAAAGTAATCGTAAAGAACTCCTTGTGTGGAATATCAGACAATTACATTGAAAATGTGACTAAAATCGTTAAAATACCGAATACCGGGAAGTATATGGGGTCATACGATATCGTGGACCGATAATGCCCATCCATGAACTTGACCTGCCCGCAGACAAAAGACAGATCTGTGCAAAATTTTAGCTTCCTATCTTAATTCCTTTTGACTGTAGCGTGATTACAACAGACGAACGGACGGACAGGGCTAAATTTAGAATTTTACGCTGATCAAGAATATATAAACTTTGTTATGTCTAAAATTATTATTTCGATCAGAAGGGTCAGACAAAATTTCAGACTTTTAGCAGACGTGTCGGAAGACCGACATTTGGTTCGCTGGGTTGTTTTAAACCTTATATATACGTACTTCATTACTTAAATATAAGAAAAGTAATTTATTTTGTTCGGATTTTTTAGAAATTTACCATTATTTTCAACCTTCTGACAATGCTGAAGATGGTTTGTTTACATTACCTTTTAATGGATTATTCAGCACATATAACTCCCAAATACTTGACGTACCGTCTATTATTGCAATATGAATTTCACAAGTTGAACTCCATAATTTGCGAATGTCAAAACGTGCACGGTGGTGAAAATGAACAGAAATACATCTTAGTTGTGATCAATACAGGCCGAAATTTTTTCAAACATAACTATTGGCGTTTGCTAATCGTTTTGTACGTACTTATCCATTATGTCACATTCATATTAAAATAAATGTTCAAAATAAACCCATTATTTGGTAATGAGATCAGTTACTTGATAAAAGCACTGGTCCCGATTTTAAAATTGAATGTAATTGAAAATCATTTTCAATAGCATTTGAGAACAAATCGCGTGAATTAATCAATTGTAGCATCAAATTCTTAAATTCTATTAAAGCTGTGACATATGCATAAAATATAGCATATGTGTTTTTATCTCAGTGTTGGTATGACAATCTGAGTCTGTCATTAAAATTCCTCTTCGCGTCAATTTCAATTAAAATCTAAAATTTGTCGACCAGAAGATACTTGAACTGTGAAATAACTTCAGAACCAGGAGATAACTCTTCAAAAGCAGCAGCAAATTGATTGAAAGTGAATGCGAATTGGCATTTAACCTTTTTTTGTGTTTTTGTATTTTCAATAAAGGGAGACGTAAATGGGAGTGACAGTTTACAGGTTTTGTTTAATCTTTTGTGTCATAAGTTGAAATATTAACACGTATAGTATATACATTCAGTTAAAATTATAAGATGCCGCTATCTCAGTTGCATATTCTGCAACTATCAGTTGCATTATTAATTGTTCTGAATATGTATATAATATATTTACGCAGCAATCATGAAAAGGACATTACCTTTGCCAAAAATGTCCAAAATACTTTAAATAATATTCAGTGATGGTATAGTATCTACTAAATGAAACATTCAGTTTCTCCTTTAAATTCGCATTTAAATGTCCTTTGACTCATTTAAATGTCCTTTAACTCATTTAAATGTCAAACATTTTATTTCACCGACTTTAATATCGGCAACATCGGCGGCCTTTCTTTCGTCTCCAACTCATTTTATCATTAAGTGCTGCTGCCAACATTTATGTCCAAACCGGTTAGAAAAAATTCCAAAAATGTGTTAATAGGTACCGACAATCAAATCTCCGACACTTGGCCTAGCCTAACGATACACCTTTGCTGTACATCATCGTCACACCTTCGAGCGGTAGTCATTAATTCTTCGTTATGTGCGTGTTTGCATAAACCTTTACGATTGAAGGATTATAACATTTTAATGTGCCATTGGTAGGGACATTAACATCATTGATTTACGTGTTTTGATGTTAATATAAATTCAAGGTGACATTAAAATTGTGTAAAATACAAATAGCTTACCTCAACTTTTGGATTTAGGAAATACAATTTACCTGCAATAAAAAATTGAGGTAATAAATTAATCAAACGGCGGTGATATTTGGAAAATATTATTAAGAAGAAACCGTAAAAAGAGATCCAAAAATCTGGAAAAATTTAATACTCAGTAGCAAATTCCCTACTCTTTACGTAAAATAAATAAAACCGCATTATATTCTACGGTCATAGACTTTCAATTAACTCCACCAGGAAGAAAAGGAAACTTGTGAAATGTAGACTCCAAATGAGGGAAGATATTCTAGGAAAAAAGTTCCATACTAATCTTAACAAGTAAAAAAGTAGTAGTAGTAGTAGTCCAAACTTTGAATGCCCTCAACCTTTAGAAGAAATCATAAAATTTTAAAAAAAGGAAATTTGAAAAGGTGCCATTATAGGGGCTATACTAAATTCTGTACCTGCATATGCAATTTTCTGTCATGGACTGTAGTACCAATTAGGAATTTCAAATTCTACATTTGAAATGTTTGAAAATGTGACACAAAATATCAAAACTCCAAATATTTGTTGGTACAGCTATACTAAAAGCTTTTTCGGCAACTGATTTTATCAAATAGCGAAACCCATATTATCACATAATTTTGTTGGAAATTGTGGCAGAAACCGAATATAGGGAGGTACCGTTATATGGGGGTTATACCAATAAATGGACCTGAATCGAACATTTTTTGCAAGGAAAGAACTAACCTACCCAGAGCCGTAATCGTCAAGGTTCATCAAATCTTGTTAGAATATCAATTTGTTATTTTAAAATAAAAATTACCTAAATAACGAAACCCATATTATTTTTTTTATTATTTTAATTTTTTTGGAAGTTGTAGCAAAAACTTTAACCTTCAAGATACCGTAAATGGGGAGGTACAGTTTTATGGGCCCATACCAATTAGTGGACCTGAACATTTGTTGCCAACCCCAATTGTGAAATTTTATCCAATTTGGTTGGAAATTGTGGCCGAAACTTTCAAAAAACGGAAAATCTGGATATATACTTATATTTTATAATTTGTAGCACATAGGGTCGAATATCCTGGCCGTCCAACGCCTAGTGGTAAAACTGCGACGATTAGCCGCTCGCCTCCTCAGATAATATTGCTGCTGTAGTCGAGGATGTCATGGAAGTCGACCTGACGACGTGCCACGCAAATCGGTATCAGTCGACGGTCTTTACAGCGAATTTTGGTACAAGGTTTGAAGATGTTTCCGTATAAAGTCCAAATGGTGCATCAGCTATTAGCTGCTGACCGCCAATCGTGTCTAACATAAGCTCAAGCCATCCTTAATCACCACCAAGAGGAAGATGATTTTTATAAAACGTGTATCCAACAAAAAGCCATTACACCCGCTCAAAGTCACTGTATGGTGCGTTGTTTTCGCTGGATTAGTCGGACCCTTTTTCTTCGAAGACTTCGTGGGCCAAACGGTTGCTGTAAATGGTGAGCGCTACAAAGCAATGATCAACGACTTCTTTTTGCCGCAACTTGATGCAAACCGATATGCTGAAGAATGCATTTCCGGGCGCCTTATCTCCCGTTTTGGCGATTTGCACTGGTCAGAAAGATCGCCTGATTTGACCGCTGCAGACTTCTTTTGTGGGGTTTATATCAACAAGCCTCAGACTCTTTCAGCTATTAAAGACAATATCCGTCAATAATATCAGGACCTATCACCGGATGTTTTGGCCAAAATGATGGCAAATGCCTTAAAAAGGACAAATGACAATAAGCTGTGGCGGAGGCCATTTACCTGACATCATATTCTCAACTCTCAATTCAGAATGTGATTCTTTGAGGTTCATCAAAAGGAACTATGGGTCTATCTGGTTTCTTTTTGCCATAAAACCCTGTACCACAGTGCCTTGTCAGGTATGAAAATAATAGCTGTAATTTAGAGTAATGGGTTCCACGTTAATAATTTGCCCTATGAAAATTGTTCATTATCGACTTATAATTCGACTTCAGCACTAATCATCGATTTTTTTTTGTTTTGAAATTTGTATATTTTAAGTGTATTTTCCAGCCGTTGAATTCTTCAGCGCTAATCATCGATTTTTTTGTTTTGAAATTTGTATATTTTAAGTGTATTTTCCAGCCGTTGAATTCATATTTTTATACCCTACACCACAAGGTGGTCAGGGTATTATGTCTTTGTGCATTTGTTTGTAACAGGCAAAAGGAAACGAGATACACCCATAGTTCCTTTTGATGATCTGCATAGTCGATTTATGCATGTCCGTCCGTCCGTCTGTCCATGTATATTTGTAAACAAAGTACAGTTCGCATTTATTGCCCTATCCAGATGAAATTTTGCACAAATTATTTGTTTGGCCCAAGGACGAACCCTATTGAAATTGGAGATAATCGGTAAAAATTTAGATATAGCTCCCATATATATCTTTGTCCGATTTGCCTTTTATTGTGCACCAAACGTGTAATATCAGCCCGAATAGTGTGGAATTTTGCACATACGACTCGGTTCATATATAACTATAGCTCCCATATATATTGTTCATCCGATTTGTTATTTTTGTCCTCCGCAGCCGTAATATGCACTCTGTAACAACAATATTTGGGGAAATATATCAAATGCAGCTCAGAAATACACTTGCTAAGTTTTATCGAGATCGGTTCATATTTGGATATAACTCACATATATAGCTTCGTCCGATTTACTTTTTATTGTGCACCAAACGTCTGATATCTGCCCAAATCTCAAATTTGGTGAAGATCGGTTCAGATATAGCTATAGCTCCCATATATACTGTTCATCTGATTTGTTATATTTGTTACCCACAGCCGTAATATGCACTCCGTAACAACGATATTCAGGGAAATATATCAATACAGCTCAGAAATATCTTTGCCAAATTTTATCGAGATCGGTTCTGATTTGGATATAGCTCCCATATATATCTTTATCCGATTTCAAATTAATTGTGCACCAAATGGGCAATACAAGTCCGAATTTAAAAGATACATATGCTTCGGCATATTTAGTCCTTTGAACTTTAAATTACAATTATAATCATAGCGTGTATGATGGAATTCTCCCATAAAAACTTTTAATTGTTATGCGGAGCTCTACTAAATTAGCAAAGTGGTGTGGGGTATCATAAAGTCGGCCCCGCCCGACTTTTGACCTTTCCTTACTGGTTATATTTGGATAACTTAATTCACACATAAATATGTAATGTTAATCCCGATCTTGGATTGTCGTATATTAATTGACTGCTACTTCAGTTTTGGTATTTCAATCAAATTCGGGTTTTCTAAATATAAAGTCAACCTATTTAACAATTAAATGAGTATCCCAATGGTGGACGTTCGGGCCAATCGAATTTATCGCTGATTTGTACTTTGTTTAGGCTAACATTAAATGTGACTTTGGTGGTGTGTTCCAAGGGAGTATTTTCGTATTTCATTGACTCTGTTTTGTCCAGTCCGACAAATTGAAATTTATTGTAGTCTAACATCAATTTCATTACAAGACCAACCCTTTAATATTTATGTCCAGTTGGCCTCTACCTAACCACACTCCCAGTCGCTGTATTCCAATATGCCTTCTGTTAAAATATTTCGCCCATAAACCAATATTTTATTTTGTTTTCAATGCTAATTCATTACATTCTATTTTATATAGATACAGATTTAATACCAAATCTTGTTAGAGCTCTGAAATTGTTATTTATTCCTAACCCTGGCCGTTTTAAGGTTTCAAATGCAGTGAATTTTCTTTATCTGTGTTTTTTTTTATTGTTTTGCAAAGATATGCTGGGCAATAACCGCCACCATTGCCAACAACGACTCTGTGAAAACTAAATTTATTACGTATTCATTTATTAAAAATGCAGAAAGTCTATATTGTACCCAAGGATTTTCTTTGTTGGACTAAGGACAAATCTGCCAAAGACCAAAAGTCACAAAATAGCAGTTTAAACCATTTATTTCATAAATGCAAAATACTCCCCAAAAAATACATTTTATGAAATCACTTGTAAGCAGTGGAGCATGGCTTAACGTTGAAAATTCAAACTTCCATTATAATTAAACATAATCTATATTAGTTTCGAAAAATACAAATTTTGGAAAATATCGGTTAAAATGTAGTCATTGCACCCATATATATAGCTTTTGAGTTGCCGTCATAGATAGTTTGTCAGAAATTGTGATGCATATAAAATTTTTAAAGAAAATACTTTTCATTTTATATTTTGAGAACAAAAATCCAATCTCCAGTTTTAAACTTTCAATTGTAACTTAGCTAGATTTAGAAAATGTACAGGAGGAAACTATACTGTCTCTACGCTTATCAACCAACTTGGGGCGTCTTATGTGGAATATTACAATATTTTAGAAGTTTATGTCGTTTTACATTTTTTCTACGTTTTATACAAGCGTATGACGTTTACAACTTTTCAACATTCGAAAACATAAAAAACTGTCAAACTGGCCTTCTATGGTTACCAGTTTGTTAGAGGCCCCATACTTTGCTCGCCGATCTAGCTACAACTTGAGCAGTTTTGGAGTGATTTCTTTGAAATTTAGATTTGAATATATCCTACATATATATGTTTCACCAACTAGCTACAACATGGATATTTTTGAACAGATTGTTGTCCCGGCAGAATTTGTCCTCGTAGAATTATTGGTCGCAATAATTATCCTTACCCCAGGATAATTTCCGAAACAGATGGATATATTTTAAACTCGTTGTTATTGCTATAGAGAGTACTCTCGATAAGCTTTCTGAAGGTCCCATGTTGTACCGGCAGAATTATCCTTAAAGGATCAATAAGCATATAACAAAGCCAACACAAATAACACTGTCGTACTTTATCGAATAACTTAACATTGGCGGAAATAATATTTTTTTTTTTAATTTTTATTTTGATATAATTTTTTGAATTAAAATAATATTTTGTAGCTAAAAAAGCATTTTTGGTACCTCTGTTAACTACAGAGTGGTTTGTGTATTTGCCAGATAGATTCGAATCTACGCAAAACATAGCTATATCGCACTATATGTAATAACTATCGCATCAGAGTTTTGGAGATCTGAGAAATCGAAAAGGGGGTTTGCAGCCAATGAAATCGCTAAGATCAAATTTCGATCAATATTATTTTTTCTATCAATTGACAATCGAATCGATTAAAAACCTGAAATTAAGAATATATATTTCAAACTGTATGTAATGTAACAAAAAAATTCTAGTATTTCTAAAAAACTTTGTTAAATATTGGAATTTTTATTTATGTTTAGTCGAAGCAATTTAACTGATCTCGGAATTTATGTCTGTATTGCACTGTACGACTAAAATCATTTTTTAATAATTGCAGGAAAATAGAAGACAAATGTATCGGCGTTTGGAAAATTTTCATTGCAGAATAACCGAAATAGAGAGGGCAAACACCCCCTCTTTCACTTCTTGAAATTTTTTGAAATGGTTAAGACTGATTACCAAAGAAGCGAAATCACTATTTTCAGTATGTATAAAGAATTTATTGGCGTCAATGCTTCAAAAAAATATCCTAATTTTTAAGATTTCTATTTTTCTAATTATCGGCATTGTTTCGAGTTGACAGAAGAATGTAACATAAAATTTCGTTTCAGCCTGAAACCATCTAGGTATAATAATTACATTCGAAATTTGGCGAAATAAAATGGAAAATAAAACTGAAACTTAACAAGTAAAAAAGCTGTAAGTTCGGCCATTTTAACAAATTTGGCAATTTTCAAAAAACAAAATTTGTTGAAAATTCTGTTAAAATCTTAAAAAATATAAAATGTAGCCTATTTTCAATACCAAAAGTCCTGCAGACATAATATATTTTTGAAGAATTGTATGCTGATCAAGAATATATATATTGTGGATTTTAAAATATATATTTCGAGGTGTTAGCAATGGATTCCTAAAAGGTTCTAAATTACAAAAACAATTCTTACCCAAATGGATGATATTTTTTGTGGTACACATGGTTCAGAGACTCTCATTGAAATTTTGTATATAATATTTCTTCTTTCGACACTTTTCCCGAAAATAGAGTATTCAGAAAATTTTGATCTATAATTAAAACCTGATAAATTAACAGTAATCATATAATTTTCACTTGTCGTGCATAAATTCCGAATGTAATTTTCTTGATGATGATGATCTGCATAGAATCATATTCTTAGTCGATTTATGCATGTTCGTCCGTCCGTTCGTCTGTCCGTCTGTCCATGTATTTTTGTAAACAAAGTACAGTTCGAATTTATAGTCCGATCCAGGTGAAATTTTGCACAATAATAATATTTGTAATATCAGCCCAAATAGTATGGAATTTTGCACGTACGACCAGATTGGACCTGAAAATAAGTATGCCAAATTTGATCGAAATCTGTTCAGATATAGATATAGCTCCCATATATATTGTTCATCCGATTTGTTATTTTTGTCCTCCGCAACCGTATTTAGAAAAATATATCAAATATAACCCAGAAACACCCTTGCTAAATTTTATCGAGGTTGGTTAATATTTGGATATAGCTCCCATATATATCTTCGTCCGATTTGCCTTTTATTGTGCACCAAACGTGTAATATTAGCTCAAATGGAATGGAATTTGGTTGTTACGACCAAATTGAGTCGAGAAACTAGTTTTTCAAATCGGGAAATCGGTTCAGATATAGCTATAGCTCCCATATATATTGTTCATCCTATTTGTTGAATTTGCCCGGCATAACCCTAATATGGACTCCGTATTAACGATATTCGGGGAAATATATCAAATACAGCTCAATGGATAATACAACCCCCAATTTTAAAGGCGCAAATGCCTCGACAAATTTAGTAGAAATCGATCGGGGGTGCTGAGTGCGATGGAGCTGAGTCCTATTGGAATGTCCAAAGTCTGTTTTCGTGCCCAAGGCTTTAATTCACCCTCCAGAGTATTTTCGCGATAATATTCGGCATTTATTCTGATGCCACGGTCGATTAATACGAGCGGAAAGCGACCATCGGCTGTTATGACGGCCCCCACCATCACCATGGCCGGTTCTTGAGTTCTGGTGGCCAACCGAAGGTGCACATTTTCAGCTGACCTCTTTGGTAAGTAAACACCATCATTTTGTTTGTTTACAAACTGCTAGACAAGGAATGTTTTCTCATCGGAGAAAACCAAACTCTGCAGTTCACCACTTTCGGCCAAGCGAAGCAACTCTTTAGCTCTTCTGAGTTTATTTTGTTTCTGTTGGAGTGTAATTTCTTGCACTTTTTGGAATTTCAATGGCTTTACCCGAGCTTATCTTTCAATATTTGCCGAATGGAATATTGCGATATGTTCAGCTCACGAGACATTTTTCGGCCACTGCGACGCTTCTTTACTTTTCGAACCATTTCTGCTGATGTTGTTGTTCTCTTCCATCCACTTCCTTGACTTCGGGCTACGCTACCAGTATCACGTACGAGACACAAAAGATTTATTCACATTTAAATACTGGAGTGTTCAAACGATAGCCACTTGTGGTTTTCCAGCCAAATATAAAGAAATTACACTATCACGCTTGAATTCTATCACGAATAACTTTTTTCTGGAAAATTCTTACCAAAATGCTTTTTTACCCTTTACAATATAATGAGTTGTTACTGGAATAATTTTAACAACTGTCGGACGATTGGCTAAGAAAAGACAGCAGTCTGATGACGGCTGCATTTTTTTAACCCACCCTGTATTTTACAAATAAAATACGGGAATGGCAATATAATATAAATGGCAATATGCAGTGAACTGCAAATTTCAGATCATAAAGCTCGTCTCGAAAGAGAAAACAAACACATAAATCATAAAACATATGATCTTCGCCTTAACAAGGCAAAACTCTAAAATATTTCAAGTTTTTGAATATCGGGCTCGTTATAGCGCTAAATATTTTTCAGAGTTTGTTTCACTGATAAAGATAGACTAGTATAACCGATAAAAGATGGAGTAGCGTTAAACAAACAATATTGAACTTTTTAAAAAATATTGAAAATATGTATTTTTTATTTAGATCGAAAATAAGACTATGTTCAAAACTGCAAAAAAAAAATTCATCTTTGAAAAAAGTGAATTTTGAACTATTTTTTAAGGCCGCAGTGTTTACGCTCGGTAAGACCAAACAAACACTTTACAGAAAGTTATGTTCTTAAATCGCGTATCTAATTTTGTATATGTGTGTGCTTTTTTAACTTTATACCAATTTTCCACAAATGAGAAAATTCCTATTCATTTACTTTATGTTCATCGGAAAAAAACTTTTTATATATAATATTGTAATATCAATACACACCTGCGATAAAACTTGAAACCGATTTACAAGGATTTCCAAGGATTTACATTTTCATTCAACCATAAATTCGCATGTGTATTTGGTTTTGTTTACGACACTTCCTTCCGTCAATTTCTTTTTTTCAATCTTGAATGATTTCTTTTTTCGTTTCGATTTCGTTTCCGCACTTAGAACTTGCTGTCTGTCATCATTTCCTTTTCTAGATATGAATCTTTAGTGTGTTATAGTTGAATTGACAATAGTCTTTTGCAAACCAACTAATTCGGAACAAAACGAAATCCGATTAGAATCATTCCATTTCTCCCAACATGCAAACCAAACACTGTGCCCTCTTTATGTTGGCGTTAGCCCACCACACCACCCTACATTGCCGCACACTCGACGAGTCTCCTTCTTTACGTTCGGTTTTGGATTATCCGTTTGGCATTCGCCGTGCCAGTGGATGAAAAGTTGTCACATCCTCTCTAACATTCTGTCAATTAATAACTCATGCTCTCATTGTATGTAAATGAAGTTATTTGCTTTTCTTTCCGCATTTTTGCACAACATCAAACCAAATTTGGCAACGTGCTGCAAAAGCACCGCCAGACAACAACATAGCTCGCATAAGGCAAGATTACAAATAGCTAAATCTGAATATTTTGCCCCCGGTCCCCATGCTGTTCATTTAGAATGCAATCATTCGATTTGACTGTCTGTTGCAATTTCTTGAACATTTCTTTTGCATTTTTAATTCCCAAATCGTAAATCGGTAGTAGGACAACGACAACGATGCAGACGACGAAAAAGAAGAAGAAGACGTAGAATAACCACAAAAAAGCAACAAAACCAACCACAAAGAATCGAACTAAACAATGGTTGGCTAAGCTAAATTCACATTGAAATGCTTAACTTCGTTATGAGGGAACGAAACGTATGGAGAAATGTTTTCAAGTAAGGACGAAAGCGAGAGGGGCGCGTACGGACGAAAAGAGGAGGATAACCAAACATGGCAATAGCAGACCACATATCAGTTTTTCGGTTTCTTAACTTTGCTGCCGTTTGCTTGAGGATTCGGCGGTAAGACACGCTTGAATAAACACATTCATATGAACATTAAAATGTGGCTAACAATGGCGCAAATATATCTGAGTTTGTGCATCTACACAAATCGACGGTGGTAGGCAGTAACGCTGCTAAATGGCATGTGGGGCAATAATGAGTGGGGCATGAAAAGCTGTGGTAATAACAATGTTATCATTTTTAAATCGTTTGCAAATTTTTAAATCATATAAAAACAAAAGAAAAGAATCATGGCAACAACAAGAACAAGAAAGCGTCTTATTTCGATAGAGAACTTAATATTGTTAAGCGGTGGGTGTTCGTAACTATGTTTGCAGGAGTTTGGGAGTAAAGTTTTCGGAAGATTGTAGGCTAGTAGCCACACAGACCACTGAAATTTTCGCCAGGGTTACATCTATGACATTGGAATCGTCTCTGATAACGTAAGAGGCCGAGGCGCTGATTGTCTTGGCTGGAACCCTAATTTCCTTCATCACAGATTTCCAATTTACTTTGGAATTCCATGATAATTTTGAAAAAATAAGTTAACATATTGGAAAGCGACAGCATGGAATGCGCCTAAAGAGTGGTATCATGCAGTTTTGCCTACAGTAATCTAAATTTTATGGGGTTACACCAAAACATTTACATAAAATGTTGAATTTTTGTATAGTGCCTCAATATTCACAAAAACCCCTACAAATCAATTAATGACAATTTTGATGCAAATTTTTGACAATTTGGCAGGGGGAAGGAAGTATGAATTCTTCGCAAAGAAAAATATTTTTTTTTTTCAAATCTTATTACTAATATCTTATTGCTAATACTCCCCACCTTACGGTAAAGGATCAATGTTCAATTTTCTGTCACAGGGCTAGAACCCGTTATGAACTACAAATACCAATTTTTACACAAATCCGTTAAAAAATGTGGCAAAAATTATCAAAACACCGAATATCGGGCTATACCGTTATATACGGGCTATACCAAAACGTGGACATATACATATAATTTTTCGCTACCGGAGCTAGCACCCATTATGACCAACCAATACCAATTTTTAGACAAATCCGTGAAATAATTTGGCAAAAATCATGAAAATACCGAATATCGGGAAGTACCGTTATATGGAAGCCATACCAAAACGTGGACCTATACATATAATGTTTCGTCACACGAGCTAGAAACCATTATGACCTACAAATACCAATTTTTAGACAAATCTTTGAAAAAATTTGGCAAAAATCATGAAAATAAAGAATATCGGGAGGTGCCGTTATATGGGGGCTTTACCTTTACATACAATGTTTCGCCACACGAGCTAGAACCCATTATGACCTACAAAGACTAATTTTTAGACAAATCCGTGAAAAAATGTGGCAAAAATCATCAAATACCGAATATCGGGAGGTACCGTTATATGAGGACTATACCAAAACGTGGACCGATTTATTTTATTTTCAATACTAGATACAATACAAATTGTTCTGCTAAATGTTGACGCTCTACGTCAAATAATGTGGGCTGTATCGTGATTTCAACAGACAGACGGACGGGCAGCGTTAAATCGACTTAGAATTTTATGTTGATTATGAATATATATACTTTATGGGGTCTCTGACGTATATTTAGGGATGTAAGAAAGGAAATGAAAAAGTTAATATACGCGCCTTTCCAATATGGAGGGCATAAAAAGGGCTATATAACACCAAGGAAATTTCTCGTATCCGAGTCTAAAAATCTCCTATGAAAGAATAGAAGACCTTCATACCTCTCTCGTTAAGCCTAGGACGGTCGGCTGGTGGCTGGTGGTAAATGCTTCTGAGCTCGTAGCTGGGCCAAATCATCAAAGCTCTTCAACATACCCTCATCGAAGCTATTATCTATGAACTGGCATTTGTCTAAGAATGCGAGACCCATTTCCGCATTAAAAACACCTATTCTATCTATTTGCGCCCTATCGTAGATCGACCTGAGTACTATAGGAGCCATCAGTCCAAGGGAAGGGGCTGATTCACAGACAAGAGGAAAGTATTTTTCTTTCCCACAAGCTTAGGTTTTGCATCTGGTGAGACGATATTTTAAACGAGACGGGGATGACTTCCCTGTGACGATAGGTCTAATCACTTTCCAGTAGATCAGGCGCATAATATCTTGGGAAACACCACCATATCCGAAATGCAGACGTTTGGGCCTAGACTGGACATAGTCTTTATGACGAATATTGCCGAACCTCTCCTGAAATACTAACACTAATATCTCATCTTACCGGAGACAAAATCGTGCTCCGAGCCTAACTTCGGAACCGGCTTAAACCTCCTAGAAATTAGGTTAGGCTATGCCCAGCCAACTAAGGAATACCGAAGCAAAACATTACCCTACATTCAACTTAACGCGTCATCTTGCGAAGTGCCGATGGAGGGCATCAAAGTACTTGATAGTGCCGCATTGACCGACCTAACAAGAGGACCTAAAATAATTTCTTTTACTTTTTCTTTTTATATAAATAATTTATTTATTTAATTATCTACAAATGATAGTCTTTTAATAAAAACTCAAAACAACAAGTAAAAAAGCAGGCCAGCACGGTCAGACCGAACTTTTAATACCCTCCGCCACTTAGAAGGAACATGAAAATTAAAAAAAAACACCGTCGAAAAATACCGCTTAAATGTAACCCGTTATGTGGGAGCTATACGAAGACGTGAACCTGCATAAGTAATTTACTGTCATAGGCTGAAGTTCCGACTACGAACTTCAAATACAAAATTTGGAACTGTACCGATTTGTCATGTCGATAAATTTGTCAAACTACCGAATAACGGGAAGTATCGTTATATGGCGGCTATATGAAGACGTGGCCCTGCATACGTAATATGTAATCCGAAATGTTTATTGAATTAAGCATATAGTTCAGAATCAGTCATATAATCTTGGAAGTTTAAATGTATCTGTTTAACTTAATGTCTTTTCTTAATTCGTGAGTTTTAAAATAAAATTTAGTTTCCGATGTGTTCTATAGTAATGAATACTCGAAATTAATCGTTAAGTCGGAAATCTTGCAATTTCAAAAATTGATTTATGTATCTGCCTCAATCGTGGATTTTTGACGTGAGATCAATACGAGTATAATAGTGGATATTAAGTTTTGTAGATATTTTTAATTGTTAAAATCACGGTTTATTTTGGATTTTCATAACTAAATTTTTATCCTGAGGTTTTTACTATACACATGAATTTCCAAAGTTAATCTTTAATCGGAGATTTTCGTAATGTTGCGTTCGTATCTAAAAACTTTACGTTTTAAGTTGAGCTCTATCTATGTAACCTGAGATCAGATATATAATCGTGGATTTTCAAATATCATGTTGTAACCTGAGATCAGATATATAACCGTGGATTTTTAAATAAATGGCTTAGCCCACGACCTCTTGCGTTATAAAGTAAGTTTTTAACCTATATAATCAAGGTTTTTTTAAATAAGCTTCAGAATCTAAGATTTTAAAAATAAATGTTTTAATCTCTGATTTTCTCCCTAATCGAGGATTTTTAAATATTTTTCAGTCAGACGGCTTCCAAAGGCTAAAATATGTCAAATAATTTCGGATTTTTGAAATAGGTTTTGTTTGCACGAGATATGTCCTCAAGTCGTAATTATACCCTACAACACTATGTGTTGGGGGTATTATAAGTTTGATAGGGTCAAAAATTATGTAACACCACGAAATATTGGTTTCCCACATAGGAAAGTATATATGGATTTTCCTATCTCGCCGAGCTGAGTCGATCTAGCTATGTATGTCCGTCCGTTTGTCCGTCTGTCCAAGTTAATTTGTAATCACTCTACAGGTCACAATTATGGCCCGATCTTCACGAAATTTAGAATAGAGGTGGGGCTAGGGTCAGAATAGAACCCAATTTCTTTTGGAGATGATCGCATAATATTTAGGGGTTGAAATGGACCAAAAACTGAAAAAATCCTTATTTTGCAGTTGCTCTACAGGTTGCAATCAAAGCGGAAGTTAGCATGCAGCTAGAGCTTAGGGCTGAGCAGAAGCCTTCCAATCGGTCAATATTTAGTGGGTGAAATAGACCACAAAATTTGTGTTAAATAAAAGTCAAAATTTCCATTAAACCGCGAATATTTTTAATCCCGGCTGTAAGGGACGTTTTATACAAACAGCCAAAAGATTATTAAATAATTTTTATTACATCTATTATCCACAATCCCCTTACAAAGTGGGCAATATAATTTTTTTACTGAAAATAAAATTATTAAAATAAGATACCAAATCTGGATTGGAAATGCTAGCATTATTAAAAGGCACTTAAAATTAAATATTTAATTTAAATCCTCACATTTTTATTTGGACAAAATCAGTCTCAGTTAGCCATTTAAAATAATATATTTCACAATTGAATTTTACCCAATATAAATCTTTTTTGTTTTGATAATCTTATTCTTCTTATTTCTTATACACGTCTTTCACACACTCGGATTTAGGATAACTCCACAATCGGCCAGAGCTTTGCTTCTAAGTTTTATCCGACATTCCGTACACCTTCCATTCTTTGGTGTCTGAAACCAAACTAAATACTCGATTGTCCACTTTATTTCACATTACTATTCAGTTAATTCATAAAAATTTTGAGAGACATTTCACGCCCAAATTCCACAAATGCGTATTTTCTCTATGTCAGTCTATTCTTCTATCAATATAGTTTTTGTTTTGATTCGCATTGACATTTCATTCATAAATTTCATTTTTCTCTTCATTGATAACCCACTTACTATACTCACCTCAGTAGTATAGTAATGGTTTGAGTCTCCACTAGTAATAAAATTACACTACCGATCACAATTTAATTCACTTCTATTAACTAGAAATACACTCAAAACAATTTTCTGATGTGGTTATTCGTAATCTACAGCTTTATTTTCATCAAAATAATACATTTTGTTTCTTTTAAATGTGGTATATACATCGATTAGACCTTATTCGAAGCTGGCAACATTACCAAAAACGATAACTACAAAACTTTATTCTTCTCTTTGTTGACATTTTTCTGCTGCTAACTTAATAGCTTAAGCCTTTCAAGTAAAATAATCTTTCTTTTCTATTAAAATCCTGAACGTGAGCAGACGAAAAATCCTTATAAAAAATCGACATTTATCATTTGCATCCCGTTGTTAAATCAACTTTAAAGTGATAAAATTTTCTTCAAAAAATATATTTCGCGTTGCTCCTACGTGATTTTTGAAAAAAATATTAATTGGCTCTGCGACAACACAACGTGACCTGGCCACTGGAATCAGTATCCTCCCTTTTTTTAAAATATATTGTGGAAACCCTAAATAACTCCAAATTGGTGATTTCTGACGATACAAATAACCAGGCTATAAACGGACCATATTGGCCACAGGGTTATTGGCGTGCCATAAACATCAACAAACCTCTCGTGCACAATTATTCCAATTCCGTAACCCGACTGGCAGACGTCTGCTGAAGATCAAATATAGCTTCATCGTGGATGTTGTGAACAAAAACCCTGCCTTTAACTAAGACCATCGACACATAACATAACATCTGTTGGAACAAGAAACCTTTCTGTAAATAAGCCCATCGAGGTTAACTCTGACAGTAACCAATAAATATATATATTGCCTGAACGTAACCAAACAAGACATATAACGCTATTACGATTTCTTGCTGACTCGAAGTTCTTGTGAAGTTCTGAAAACCCGCTATATCCTAAGATTACGTTTTGGGTGTCTGAAACTATTCCCAATCTGATAGTGGAATTCTGAGGATATTTTGTTTTACATCCTGACATCCCTCTTTGTGGTCAGAATTCACCTGCTTCAACACATGCAGTCGTCCAAAACGAATGATCGACCAGCAATACAGAATATACGCCATAACCAAATTTTTGGAAATCATGGGATCTACATAGATTCATATCAACAATAACCGGATTTATTTAAAAATATAATTACAATTTACCCAAATGATATAAAATAAGTATAATTGATAATTCCCTCAATCTATCTATATATACGCACATGACATGTATTCAAAGATATAAATTGTTTTTTTTTTTCATATCAAAATCTATTACTATGGTAAAAATAATTTTTCTTTTTAAATTAACACAATTTAGTCTTTGAGTGTATATCATGCTGCAAAATATTTAGTACCTATATTCATTATCATCATATTTTTTATTTTTATCGCATGAGATAACATCATTACCACCAACAACAAACACACTAATTTCACAGATCAAAATGAACCAGCATCCAGCTATTGGAGAAGGTCTTCAACAATACAGGAGAGCGTGGTAAGTGATTGAGAACATAATTGATAAATTTGTTGTATTGTTTGTGGTAAAGTTGAATAATTAAGTGAGATCTAATTTAATGTATTCTCTTTGTTTGTTGAGAGTACACTCTGATATTAATTTCTCGAAGTTCAATTCTCTTACATTTATTCAAATTCTCCCTTGTGGTGAAAATTGTATTTCTTATTTATACAACATGAATTATCCCATTCAGGGGCAGAAAAGAAATTATGATATTGTAACTTTATGCGTTTAGTATTATTCTGTATATTTTAAATACGTTTAAGTTTAATCATCTTTGTATATAATGTGAATAAATTCAATATGAATTCAATATGAATTTCTAAATTTCTAAGAAGACGTTATCTTAATAGGGAAGGTTTTTTGAAGGTTTTTTAAATTTGGGGTCCAAAGAAAACATTGCCATTTTTGGACAATGGTTGGCGAGGGTTTAGAGGCCAATTCTCATAACATCGGAGAACTTTAAATTCTATATAGGTGACAGATTAAAACAACTACTTTTAACGATCTATTTCAATTTTAATTTTTGTTATGGGGTTTTGATTAAATTATGTTAATTTATTTTAAATTATTCCATATTTCAGTTTAATATTTATTTTATTTAGGGAGTCTATATTAATAGCTGTAAACAGACATGCCTTTGAGTTTAGTAGGACAACACCCCCCCCATTCCGACTGTAGCTACCAACTCAATGGCTCCCGTAGTCCTCATAACCAAAGGCTCTAAGGCTTAAAAGTTTTTAATGCATTAGATCAGAAAATTTAAACCGTGTACATTACAGTATTTGGCGCCCAACGTGGGGCCTGAAGATCCTACATGGATTTTGGCTCTTTCCGATTTTTCATATATAGATTTCATTATTTCGAAAGTTATAAATTTGGTTATAGTGCATGATTTTTTTTGGTATAAGAATAATTGGCAGCGTTTTCTGGATTTTCATCAATATGAAGTTAACTTCAATTTAGATGACCGAAAATAAAACTACAATCGTTTCTTTTACAATAAAGTCCTGTATTAAGGTTAAATTTTGAACTTTCCGATGTTTTAGTATGATTTCTAAATTGTCTTTTATCTCTAATTTAGCTATCAGCAACCTTTTAACGGATGGAATTTCGTTAGAACTGCTTTTTGCGGTTTAATGACCTCCGTCAAAAGGATAAGAGTTTAACATGTAAATTTTTGAATCTCAGGGCTGGTGTGTTAGACGTATTGGTATTTTAGAAAACATGCAAAACGCTATAGACCAGATTTTGTATTCAGTTGTTTTAATCTAAAGCTTTATATCTCTTCAAACTACTATAGATCATCACCTTATAAGAAACGTCATTTTATACATATGAAAATTTTTGGTTACTCTTAAAAATTGTGAATAAATAAAATATTATTATAGTTTAATGATATTTTTATCGCAAGTCGTGTTCCATATAGAAATATCCCATAAATACAAATAATAGCTTTTTGTTTTATACAATTTCGTATAGTTATTATATATATTTACTTCAGAATCTTCACT
Source organism: Musca domestica (assembly GCF_030504385.1). NCBI lineage: Eukaryota > Metazoa > Arthropoda > Insecta > Diptera > Muscidae > Musca > Musca domestica. The sequence continues at coordinate 25,132,212 of NW_026712346.1, forward strand.
AAGTGTATTAATATATTGAAATTTAACTTGTAAAAATGGCTGAACAAGCCGCTCCTTTGAGTGAAGATCAGTCTTCAGCTTCGACTAATGTCACATCTTCTACGTGTCTAGTTTGCAATGAGTCTATGAACGAAGGCCAAGATTGTCTACTCATAAGCCATTGTCAACACTCATTCCATAGAGAATGCATAGAGTCTCATTTGTCTACATCCGGTCAATGCCCGGTATGTCAGCACCCTTGTGAACTTAACGAGTTAAGGTCCTATGTCGTCACGCCTAAAAGACAACCTGTGTCCAAGCAAGCAAAACGAGGCAAAGGAAGAGGTGCAATGGCCCGAGGGTATAATACAAGAAGTGCCAGCCGTAATTTATTTCAAGACATGCAAAACGTGTCATTTAATAATGAGATTAATCCCCAACCTGATCCACAACAAGGTGAATCTCAGATAAATAATTCTATAAATAATGATAATTTTCGTATATCTCCATTTACAACTAATACGAGACCAGCAAGTACAAACTCTGCTACAGTGGATTACGCTGAAATTAATCGCATGATTGAATCAAATATCACCCGTATTCTTCAAAACCTTAATTTGTCTCAAATTCCAATGATGTCGTACAATAATAATAATTTGCCTCAAATTCCAATAACATCATATAATAATTCTAATTCACAACCTATCAATACAAATAATTTAAGAGAAAATAATACCCTTTATAATATATCACATTCTAACGGCAATTTCCCCAATCAAAACAGATCTATAAATCCGAATTCCATACCCAATTCCGATACTAATGCTCATGGCACTGTTCCACAATGTGTTCAATTTTCTGGCTATTCTCAAAACTCAAATTCAACTTCACACACAACTAATCATAGTAATATACATGCTGACAAAGTTACTTCAATTATAAACAATTGGAATCTAAAATTTGATGGTTCCACCAATGGCCTTACTATAAACGAATTCCTGTATAGAGTGAAGACCCTTACTAATGAGACTTTTGACGGAGACTTCTCTGTCATATGCAAAAATTTTAATACTCTTTTGGCAGGCAAAGCACGCGAATGGTACTGGCGGTACCGAAAGACAGTAGATGTAATATCGTGGGAAGACTTTTGCAAGGCTATACGAAGCCAATATAAAGATATGAAATCTTCATTTGACATCCGAGAAGAATTAAGAAATCGAAAACAAAGGCCTGGTGAAACATATGATAATTTCTTTGACGCCCTATCTATGATAGCAGACAGACTACCAAGACCAATAGTTGAAGAGGAGCTTATAGGTATTATTGCTCGGAATTTGCGACCTGAGATACGTCAGGATTTGCTTTATGTTCCCATCGAATCCCTATCTCATTTAAGAAAACTTGTGCAAATGCGCGAGAATTTTTTAAATGATGATTATGTTCGAAAGGCATTGGGCCAGCGTAACCAAATTCCGCAGTCGTATCCTCGTAGAACGGTTGCTGAAGTTGAACACGAAGATCCGCTCAGAAATACGGAAGCGGAATACCTTTTCGAGGTTACTCAGAAAAATAACGATTTCACCTATAAATGCTGGAACTGCGATAAATCGGGACACCACTGGCAAGATTGTTTGGAAAGTCGAACTATATTTTGCTACGGCTGCGGTTCTAAAAACGTATATAAGCCACAATGCGCTAAATGCATTGGACGTAATGCGACCAATCCAAAAAACTTGAGACCAATGGGGCCTCCAAAGGACTAAGTTTGACGGAGGTACCTTCAAATAATTCGAACCCAGATATTTCCCAGAAAACAAATGATGAACGTAATACAGAACATAACAATTCCAGTTTCAAGTCTAACGATAATAAATCTGATTATATTACTAATAAATCCAACCATTCTGGTACTTTTAGTACAAATATTTCTATCCTTAAAAGGCCAGCCTTTGAACATACAAGTAATGACAATGATAACTCCAAAATAATATATCCCACACTTCCGTATCATAAGCGTTTAGAGTTATATTTGAAACGGAGAAATGAAATATTCAATGTTTCATCTATTCATTCGCTTAAACAACCAAAACGGTCAACACTTCGTCAGCGAAAATTTTTCAAACTTAGGAAAGTATGCTCAAAAATTAATATTTCAACCATAGTATCGAACCCAAATGACAGAAGATATTACGCTAAAGTGTCGTTTCTAGATCTCACGGAATACGGTCTTCTCGATACTGGGGCCAATGTAAGTTGTATAGGTGAAGATCTGGCAAACAAAGACTTTTCAAAATTCCCCAACTTCTTCGGATGTAAATCCTTCGTCAAAACCGCTGACGGCAATCGGCAAAAGGTTCTGGGATGGATTGATGTAAGCGTGTCCTTTATGAGTAAGATAAAAAATATAAAACTTTATATTATTCCGACAATCTCCCAAAGGTTAATCCTTGGGATAGATTTTTGGAAGACTTTTAATCTTTTAGAAAATATATTAGGGTCAACTGACATATTAGCTTCTAACCATAATGGCATTTGTACTTCCGATATATCCTCTCTTGATATACCCCCGGACGTAGAAAGTGCAAAAGCTACGGACGAAATTTTTTACCCCTTAAATGACCAGGAGGTAAAACAATTAAATACCGTTATCGACCTTTTTCCAAATTTCGAGAAACAGGGCCTAGGCAGGACTGAAATTATAAAACACGTCATCGATGTTGGAGAGGCTACTCCGATCAAACAACGCTTCTACCCTGTCTCACCGGCAGTGGAAAAGTTAATGTTTGATGAAATTGACCGGATGTTGAAGTTAGGGGTTATCGAACCATCCAATTCCCCATGGAGCTCTCCAATGAGATTAGTCATTAAGCCTAATAAGGTTCGACTATGTCTCGATGCTCGTAAACTGAATAGCGTGACGAAAAAGGACGCATATCCGCTTCCGAACATCGAAGGGATATTCTCACGCCTGCCAAAAGCGAATATTATCACGAAATTAGATCTCAAAGATGCATTTTGGCAGATTAGTCTCGACCATAAGTCTAAGCACCTGACGGCGTTCACAGTCCCTGGGCGGCCTCTTTATCAATTCGTAGTGATGCCGTTCGGGCTGTGCAACGCCCCTCAGACTATGTGTAGACTTATGGACGAACTAATCCCACCTGATCTTCGCCACTCCGTTTTCGGTTATCTTGATGACCTAATTATTATATCCGAAGATTTTAAAACGCATCTTGAGATCTTAATTCGTCTTTCATCAGAGTTTAGGAAGGCTAATTTGACTCTTAATGTATCTAAGAGCAAATTTTGCGTAACCAAGGTCAACTACCTTGGCTACGTTATCGGCAACGGTGGCATTACAACCGATCCCGACAAAATTATTGCTATTTCCAACTGGCCAGTACCCAAAAACTTGAAACAAGTTAGGGGCTTTCTAGGTCTGGCTGGTTGGTATAGACGTTTTTTAAAGGATTTTGCGTCAGAAACTTTTCCAATAACGGAGGTACTGTCTACCAAAAAGAAGTTTCATTGGTCTGAAGAAGCACAGAAGGCATTTGAAAAGGTTAAGTCCTTACTTACCACAGCTCCAGTATTGGCGAACCCAGATTTTGGTAAAAAGTTCTACCTTCACTGTGACGCCAGTGATTTTGGTATAGGAGCCGTTCTCGTCCAATTGGATGACGAAAAAAATGAGAGACCCATTGCTTTTATGAGCAAAAAGCTCAACACAGCTCAACGTAACTATAGTGTTACGGAGCGTGAATGCCTCGCAGCAGTCGAAGCAATAAAGAAGTTCAGGTGCTACCTGGAACTTCAGGAATTTGAAGTCATAACGGATCACTCCAGCCTTCTTTGGCTCATGCGTCAGCAAGATCTCAGCGGAAGGTTGGCTCGTTGGGTCTTTAAACTACAGCCCTATAGGTTTTCCATCAGCCATCGTAAGGGCAAAGACCATGTTGTGCCAGACTCTTTATCAAGAATTCCACAGGCTGAAGTTTCAGGTCTAGAGGATGATCCAGTTATTGACTTAGATTCCCCGTGCTTCGAGGACAAGGACTATGTTGAGCTTAAACAACTTGTTTCCCAGAACCCTAATAAATACCCCGACATAAAACTCGTTGACAAGTATGTCTACTTTCGGGCGGAGCATTATTCTGGCGATCCGTCTCAAGAGCAACAAAGTTGGAAGTTATGGATTCCCCAAAATTTACGCAAACAGATTATAGCCCGATTTCACGATTCCCCTGAAGCAGCTCATGGAGGCATGACAAAGACCCTTGAACTGTTGAGACGTACATTCTTTTGGCCTGGCATGGTTTTGGATGTCAGGGGGTATGTCCGTAACTGCGACATATGTAAAACCGTTAAAGCCCCGAACACTATTATGAAGCCTCCCATGGGTCAGCAAAACCAATCCGTACGTCCTTTCCAGCGATTGTACGTAGATATATTGGGACCCTATCCCCGAAGTAAATCTGGAAATATTGGAATTTTTATTGTCCTAGACCACTTGTCAAAATTCCATTGGTTATGTCCTCTTCGGAAGTTCTCGGCCTCAGCTATACAAGATTTCCTTCAAAAACAAATTTTCCATGTTTACGGGGTTCCCGAGACTATTGTAAGCGATAATGGCAGCCAATTTCGCTCAAACGAACTAAATGCTTTTCTCACATCCTATGGAATCAGTCACACCTACACCGCATTATATTCACCTCAATCCAATGCATCGGAACGAGTCAATCGTTCGTTGATAGCAGGAATAAGAGCGTATCTTAAACAGGACCAACGCCAGTGGGATGAGAAACTGAGCCATATTAGTTGCGCTCTGAGGAATTCTATCCACCAATCCACTAAGTGCTCGCCATATCATGCTCTATATGGCTTTGACATGATCACCCATGCTTCATCGTACGACTTACTAAGAAAATTAAAACTATTAAATGAACCTTCTGTATCTTTGTCTAATGACGATGAACTTCAAATCATACGGCAGGATATAGTTAAGCACATCAAGCAAGCTTATGATAGGAACCAAGCGACTTACAACCTCAGAGCGAGACCACAAAATTTCTCAGTTGGTCAAATTGTTTATAGGCGAAACTTCGCTCAAAGTTCCCAAGAAAAAGCCTTTAATGCCAAACTGGCACCAATGTTTTTAAAAGCCAAAATCAGAGAAAAATTAGGCCAACAGTACTATATTCTCGAAGACATGGAAGGCAAACTAATTGGTACCTTTCACGGTAAAGATATGAGATCCTAAAAACGTCTATTCCATCTAATTGGCTTTCGAAAATCTTAGCCAATTATCCGGTTTGTAAGGGACGTTTTATACAAACAGCCAAAAGATTATTAAATAATTTTTATTACATCTATTATCCACAATCCCCTTACAAAGTGGGCAATATAATTTTTTTACTGAAAATAAAATTATTAAAATAAGATACCAAATCTGGATTGGAAATGCTAGCATTATTAAAAGGCACTTAAAATTAAATATTTAATTTAAATCCTCACATTTTTATTTGGACAAAATCAGTCTCAGTTAGCCATTTAAAATAATATATTTCACAATTGAATTTTACCCAATATAAATCTTTTTTGTTTTGATAATCTTATTCTTCTTATTTCTTACACACGTCTTTCACACACTCGGATTTAGGATAACTCCACAATCGGCCAGAGCTTTGCTTCTAAGTTTTATCCGACATTCCGTACACCTTCCATTCTTTGGTGTCTGAAACCAAACTAAATACTCGATTGTCCACTTTATTTCACATTACTATTCAGTTAATTCATAAAAATTTTGAGAGACATTTCACGCCCAAATTCCACAAATGCGTATTTTCTCTATGTCAGTCTATTCTTCTATCAATATAGTTTTTGTTTTGATTCGCATTGACATTTCATTCATAAATTTCATTTTTCTCTTCATTGATAACCCACTTACTATACTCACCTCAGTAGTATAGTAATGGTTTGAGTCTCCACTAGTAATAAAATTACACTACCGATCACAATTTAATTCACTTCTATTAACTAGAAATACACTCAAAACAATTTTCTGATGTGGTTATTCGTAATCTACAGCTTTATTTTCATCAAAATAATACATTTTGTTTCTTTTAAATGTGGTATATACATCGATTAGACCTTATTCGAAGCTGGCAACATTACCAAAAACGATAACTACAAAACTTTATTCTTCTCTTTGTTGACATTTTTCTGCTGCTAACTTAATAGCTTAAGCCTTTCAAGTAAAATAATCTTTCTTTTCTATTAAAATCCTGAACGTGAGCAGACGAAAAATCCTTATAAAAAATCGACATTTATCATTTGCATCCCGTTGTTAAATCAACTTTAAAGTGATAAAATTTTCTTCAAAAAATATATTTCGCGTTGCTCCTACGTGATTTTTGAAAAAAATATTAATTGGCTCTGCGACAACACAACGTGACCTGGCCACTGGAATCAGTATCCTCCCTTTTTTTAAAATATATTGTGGAAACCCTAAATAACTCCAAATTGGTGATTTCTGACGATACAAATAACCAGGCTATAAACGGACCATATTGGCCACAGGGTTATTGGCGTGCCATAAACATCAACAAACCTCTCGTGCACAATTATTCCAATTCCGTAACCCGACTGGCAGACGTCTGCTGAAGATCAAATATAGCTTCATCGTGGATGTTGTGAACAAAAACCCTGCCTTTAACTAAGACCATCGACACATAACATAACATCTGTTGGAACAAGAAACCTTTCTGTAAATAAGCCCATCGAGGTTAACTCTGACAGTAACCAATAAATATATATATTGCCTGAACGTAACCAAACAAGACATATAACGCTATTACGATTTCTTGCTGACTCGAAGTTCTTGTGAAGTTCTGAAAACCCGCTATATTCTAAGATTACGTTTTGGGTGTCTGAAACTATTCCCAATCTGATAGTGGAATTCTGAGGATATTTTGTTTTACATCCTGACATCCCTCTTTGTGGTCAGAATTCACCTGCTTCAACACATGCAGTCGTCCAAAACGAATGATCGACCAGCAATACAGAATATACGCCATAACCAAATTTTTGGAAATCATGGGATCTACATAGATTCATATCAACAATAACCGGATTTATTTAAAAATATAATTACAATTTACCCAAATGATATAAAATAAGTATAATTGATAATTCCCTCAATCTATCTATATATACGCACATGACATGTATTCAAAGATATAAATTGTTTTTTTTTTTTCATATCAAAATCTATTACTATGGTAAAAATAATTTTTCTTTTTAAATTAACACAATTTAGTCTTTGAGTGTATATCATGCTGCAAAATATTTAGTACCTATATTCATTATCATCCTATTTTTTATTTTTATCGCATGAGATAACATCATTACCACCAACAACAAACACACTAATTTCACAGATCAAAATGAACCAGCATCCAGCTATTGGAGAAGGCCTTCAACAATACAGGAGAGCGTGGTAAGTGATTGAGAACATCATTGATAAATTTGTTGTATTGTTTGTGGTAAAGTTGAATAATTAAGTGAGATCTAATTTAATGTATTCTCTTTGTTTGTTGAGAGTACACTCTGATATTAATTTCTCGAAGTTCAATTCTCTTACATTTATTCAAATTCTCCCTTGTGGTGAAAATTGTATTTCTTATTTATACAACATGAATTATCCCATTCAGGGGCAGAAAAGAAATTATGATATTGTAACTTTATGCGTTTAGTATTATTCTGTATATTTTAAATACGTTTAAGTTTAATCATCTTTGTATATAATGTGAATAAATTCAATATGAATTCAATATGAATTTCTAAATTTCTAAGAAGACGTTATCTTAATAGGGATGGCTATATAGTTTGAAGGTTTTTTAAATTTGGGGTCCAAAGAAAACATTGCCATTTTTGGACAATGGTTGGCGAGGGTTTAGAGGCCAATTCTCATAACATCGGAGAACTTTAAATTCTATATAGGTGACAGATTAAAACAACTACTTTTAACGATCTATTTCAATTTTAATTTTTGTTATGGGGTTTTGATTAAATTATGTTAATTTATTTTAAATTATTCCATATTTCAGTTTAATATTTATTTTATTTAGGGAGTCTATATTAATAGCTGTAAACAGACATGCCTTTGAGTTTAGTAGGACAACACCCCCCCCCATTCCGACTGTAGCTACCAACTCAATGGCTCCCGTAGTCCTCATAACCAAAGGCTCTAAGGCTTAAAAGTTTTTAATGCATTAGATCAGAAAATTTAAACCGTGTACATTACACGGCGAAATCACAAATAGACGAACAGGTCAATTCTGACCGTTACGTAGATGCCGATAGTAAATATATCGGTTATATATAGCGAAATATATACAAATTTTGACCAATTTTGTCAATTCAGAATGCCCTCTTGACATAAAAGAATAAAACCTAAAAAAGTCGCATAAAAAGGTATCAATAATGATGTTAATATAGATTTTGTAGTATTTTGTGACATTTTTTTAATTTTTTATCGCATGCAGTTTTTTTCAATTTGACTTATAATATTTTGTAATATTTTTTCACCTTACAACACAGGTTGGAAATATTATATAAGTACTGCAAATATCGTCCGATCCTCACGAAAATTTTCACGCTCAGAAGGGCTAAGCCTATTGTTTTCAAAGATGTCCGCAATATATTAGGGGTTGAAATGGACCAACAACTAAAAATGTTCCTGATTTTGCAGCCATTATAAAGGTCACAAATAGAAACCAAAGGACACGAAATCTCGCATAAGGTTAGAGTTTAGGACAGCGGGTACAATAAACCACTAATTTTGTGTGAAAAAATACCAGCATTACTTACAGGCGATATCCGAAATACACAAAAGGCGAACTTCTGGCTTATGCTGATTTCGTTGGCGAATATAGCCAAATATCGTAGGCAAGCAAATCATATAGATGAGTCTAAATTTGGAGTTATGGAGGGGCTTCTTGCTTTTGGAGATGATTGCAAAATATTTAGGGGTTAAAATTAACCAAAAACAGAAATGTTTTTTCCGATCACACAATTGAAGCCAATCGACACGCCTGTGAAGAGAGTTAAGGACAGGGAAGAATTCTAGCATTTTGGATAACAATTGGATTATATTTAGCTGTAAAATGGACTACAACAACTAACAGCCCGACGGAGTGCATAAATATTGGGCAAATGTCCCTAGTCACAATCCTAATTTCAAAAGCGAAATCTTCCAATATGTATTTAGACATAAGGGGGCTTCTAACATATTATAGTGTTGTAGGGTATAACATAGTCGGCCCCGCACGACTATAGCCTTTGCTTACTTGTTTTTTTTTTATTTATATTTAATTTTATAGGAATTCGATAGCGGGTTTTAAAATAATTTTTAAGTATTTATGTATTTCAACTTATTGAGATCTGCCCTACAGATCGTAGACAGGAACGTTTCATGTAAAAAAAAATATTGATATTAAGTAAATATTGAATAAACATACACTAAAGTTCTTTCTCTGAATATGAGAGAAACATTCAGACAAACGTGATACTTTATCTGGAACTGACAACAGTTTTTTTTGTTGAAAGATATAAAAATTGGTTATGTTCACCTGATACACCCTCCTATCACTGCTACAAGCATTTCTGCAATAAACCTTTTCCTCTTAGTGATACTTAGAAGCTCTGGAAACTCTAGACTTTGAAACCGAAGCTGGAAGCTTATCCAGTCCAAGTACCTCTATTATATGTCGATTACAATAAGAATATAACCTTATTGCAAAAATCCGATTTATTACACCACAGCCAATTAACAACAAAACGATTGAAAATGTTTTAGAATCGCAGCCTAAAAAAAACAGGTTGACATATTCACTACACCCCTAGTCTAGTTATTGTCGTTGGATGGCATAACAAAACTAATCGTTGAAAAATGCAATTACCTTTTTTGGGGAAAACTACCATTTTTTCCAAATACAGAGAGAATAAAAGAGATACCAAATGGCATGAATGGATAGGCAACAGCGAATACCCGTACGTAACTATCACGGCAACTGTTGGTACACATATTCGCTTTCCGAAAATCGACATTCACATCAACGAAGACAACAATTGCAATAAATCCAATAGACACTCGATAGTTCATTCACTATTAAAGAGATCGATAGAAGAACTTTGGTTATCGAGCAGCGTGTACGTAAATACAGATGTATGTATGCGTTATGCAACACTGAATCGGAGGGCTATTGGTGGCAGCTGAAGTAGCGTCAGAGCAATGTTATACGCTCCGTGTGACAACAAGCAAGCACTCCACCCAGTTACTATGTAGTTCACATTGACATCAGATAATAGAAGAAGGCAAGGACTGATGTTTGGGTGACTTTGCAGCAATAATTGTTGCTGCTGTTGTTGCTGTTGTTATTAGACAAACTTGTCTCAAAGAAACGCCAGCAAGTTTTTTTTCAATCGCTTTTTTCACCAAAGAAAATAACCAGAACCAGCTTTGAAATAACTTTTTTATTCGTGCAAAGGGAAAAAGTCGGAACGAACGGCAAAGTGCATACAAAAAAGTCAACGTAAACGAAATTGAGGAAGCACTTGAGTATTTGTGGCCACTCAAAGTCATCGAAAGTTTATCTGTTGTTGTTGTTGTTGCTGCCGTTGCTGCTGCCGAGTTGTGTCTAGCAATTGCTGTAAAGGCCAGTCACACGTCCATCTATCCCATCCAAACATCCATCCCAATCCCGAAGTAACCTACACCAACAGAGGGACCATTGCCGCAAATACTCCTCTTACATGGTGTTGGCCTAGACATATCGTTAAGCATGAATGTTGTTCGTTGGTCCCATTTGGCCGGTCGATATATGTGTAAGCATTTTCTTAAAGGCTTTTATTTTCCTTTTTGCTTTCTTTGCCAAAGAACCATCAGACCGTACAAATAAACGAAATGATAAACAGACATTTCTTCTTCTTCTTCTTTATTTTGAAGCGAAAGAAAAAAGTATCAGATGACAGTAGCAGCAGTCTTGTTAGGGTTTCTTGTGGCTCTTTTTGATTGTGTCTTTCTTTGCCTGCTCCTGCATACTTAAGATGCAAAATAAGACATTGTACCAAACTAACGCCCGGCCGCCCGTCCAGTCGGTCGCTCACTCGGTCGGTCTGCCGAAGTAGAGGATTAAAAAAATGCCAACACGCCTGTCATTCCTTCCTTTTCAAGTGTCATTCCTCAAGCAAAAAGAAAAAGTCGAGACATGGAAACTATATACAGTCAATGTCTTAATATAGATCTCTTTGAAAGCCGGCTAGTAAAACTCTTAACACTTTCTTAGGATACGGGAATTTTGTTAATTAACATATGGGAGGGTAGATATATGGTAAAGAACTTTATAGGAGATTATCCCCGATCTTACCTAAGAATGAAATGGATACTGCTTTTTAAAAGAAATGAAATGGAAATATTGCAAAATTTTCAAGGTTTATTGAACAATAGCTGGATTGGAAAAAGTTTCAAGTGAAAAGAAATGAAATAAAAGGAGATATTAAAGGAGTTGAGGGTATGACATCTGAGGAATTGTTCCGAAAGTTGTATGGGTCTTACAATAATGGTAAATCCAGTATGTAGTACATCATCGAAGTGTATGCATATATGGTATTAAACGAATTTCTGAATTCCGCAGAAAGAGTTAAATGAATGTAGGCCACATTCGTCCTGGCATAGCTGTTTGGAAAAATTAATCCAGTAAGAAGTTGGATGCTGTGTGCGCTAGTAACATTAACAGCAGGTTGAAAATAAGGGTTATTATTTAAAATAACTTATTTTCCACATGTCCTTGTGAAAGTAACTTGTGTATACAGGGTGAGATAAAAAAACTGCAACAAAGTCAAACGTCATAATTTCTACTTTTTTTTTAATTTTATCGAATGAAAGCAAAAAATGTCGGAAACAGAATCAAATTTTAGAATAGATTTAGATTTTTTCGAATTTGTCACCTTTGGCATGAATTACGGCCAATTAAACCGTCACACGCTGCCTGAATGTTGCTCTGCGGTATTTTGGCCCATTCCCGGCGAAGCGCTTGCTTCAGGTGATAGACACTTTGGTATTTTTTTAGTGCCAACCTTGCTTTCCAAAATACTCCAGATACAATAGTCCAACGGATTGGTTATTGGGCCATTGTGCGCTGGAAATGAAGCGAGGAACCTCATTTTGTGACCATTCTTGGGTGGCATGCGGCCAAAGTGTTTGCGTGCCCAATGTTTTAATACACCCTCCGGAATATTTTCGCGATAATATTCGGCATTTATTCTGAAGCCACGGTCGATTAATACGAGCGGAGAGCGACCATCGGCTGTTATGGCGGCCCATACCATCACCATGGCCGGCGCTTGAATTTTGGTGGCCAACCGAAGTGCACATTTTCAGCTGACTTCTTTGGAAAGTAAAAACGATCATTTTGTACGAACGATGGTACGAGACACAAAAGATGTATTCACATTTAAATGCTGGAGTGCTCTAACTATAGCCACTTCTAGTTTTCCAGCCAAATATAAAGAAATCACCCTTGAATTCCATCACAAATTACATTTTTTCTGGAAAATTCTCACACAAACGCTTTTGTTCGCTTGTAAACTATATAATAAGCTGTCACTGGAAAAATTATAACAGCTGCCGGATGAGTGTCACTGGAATAATTTTAACAGCTGTCGGACGAGTGGCTTAGAAATGACAGCATCCTGAAGTTAGTTGAAGTTTTATCATATCACCCTGTATTTAACATAAACATAATTTAAATATTAAAAAAATATATTTTTTTTAAATGTAATTATTTAAAAACTGAAAAAAATCTTTCTAAAATATCCCAAAATTCCAAGAATTTTTTTTCCTTAAAATCTCAGGGCATAATCTGTTCGGCTTGTGAAGTCAATTCAGAATTTCACAACCGAATGCAAATTTAATTTTTTGTTACTCTTCTCTTCTTTTTATTAAGAGAGTTTTTTCCCGCACATTTGCTAATGACGCGCTTCAGTACTCATTTAAAGCCGACCAAGAAGACAACAAACTGCTGTTCGTTCCGTGCAAAGAAATTCATGTTTTAAACATAAAGAAAGGAATGGAAGAAGAACTGATTCGCCTTAATCAAATCTGTTTGGAAGATGAAAACGTCAACTGCTGACGAGCCTTCCGTAGAAGAAAATTTTTTCGATTTAAATATATATCTTGGAGAACACTGTCACAATCTAATCAAAATATTGGATCGTTCGGTGTTTAAAGAATTATCCACTCGAAGACTGCTGGCCTTCAATCACTTTCGGGAAAAGTGTTTTTATCATCGCAAATGGTTGGATCTGATCTTCTGGGTGGCCCAGATATATAAGCGGGAAATTGAATTCTTTGTTGGTGATCAAATGGACTTGGATGTCATCTATCTGTACAAGAATCCAGCGGATTTTTTCTTATCCCTAAATAAACCCGAAACGGAGGCTTTACAAATCGTTGTCATAGATGCGAGGCAACATGTGCAAGAGTGTAATGAGAAGAGTTTACAGAATCTGCAGCTTGTTTGCAAGTCTCTAACAGAGGAGAAATTGTTTCCATCCCAGCCTCCAAGGGAGATAAGAAATAAAGATACGTTTTTAAAGATTTGTGTCCACAACAATTACCAACAATTGGTGGCCGATTCAAAAGAGAATATTTTACTTATCATCGAACTACAAGATTTCGCTGAACCGTACAATGGTCGGGGTTACAATTATGAAGAAATTGCCCGAGAGTGTGCCGAATATGGAATCGAAGCATAGTATCTAAATGGCCTGCGAAATTATGTACTCTTTGAGTTCAGTGGCTATCGTTATCCCCAGCTGATTTATATACCCCACGATGAGAAGGAGAATTTCCTGTATTACAGCGGAAGAAGTTATAAAACGGAAAAAGTCATTGCCTTCGTGAAGGACAACATGGGTCAGGAAGGGCGAAAACTACGACACAGTTTGCTAGCAAAAACCAGGAATGGACAAAAATACCACAAAGCAACATTCGGGCAGCGAGTGGCGGTTTCATTGGCCGTTTAAAGGCCATAATTCGTGCCAAAGGTGACCAATTCGAACAAATCTAAACTTATTCTAAAATTTGATGCTATTTCCGACATTTTTTTGCTTTCATTCAATAAAATTAAAAAAAAAAAATAAAAATTATTGCGTTTGACTTTGTTGCAGTTTTTTTAATCTCACCCTGTATATATGCCTAGTAATTGAAAGCAAAAGTAAAAAAATTGAATATAACTCTGAAAACTACAGGGCAGCATGTTGCGCCCCCTCCCCATTGCATTAACATTACATAACATTAGTTTATGTTAAAATAAATTAAACGTAATCATTTTATCTCATATTTATGATGATATTCCAAAACTTCATTCTTTCTTTTCTTTCATTATTTTTAAACCTGCAGGAGGTATCGAATTTTAAACCAATTCTAGTTATCCTTCATAAAAAAAAACTTTAGGTACTTTACATTTCTAATCCAAATATCACATTCTCTATTATGCCATGACTTTATGAAAGGAAACATTGTTCTGAAATAATCACTTTTTGTTGGTTTTTTTTACAGCTCTGTTATGGCTATCTTTCAGTGTCATTTGTAGTGACATTTCGATAAATCATAAAGTGACAAAATGTAAAATATCTACCCTACTTCCAATTGTCTCTAGGAATTCAACTCAAATAAAACAAATTGAATGGTCTTTCAAAAATAACTAAAAGCCTTTTATTTGCAAAGGCACACAAAAGCCAAAAACAACAAAAAATATGAAAATAAACCATAGAATTATAATAAAATTTTCACACAGGCGGCAAAGTACGAGTGGAACCAAATAACAAAGAGCGAATTTTATAAAGCCTTTATATGCAAATGAAGTCGGCAAATATATATAATACACACAGAGAGAAACACAAACAACTGACAGCCACTAAAACCTGGAAGTCTGGCCAGAAGCCGTGTAAAAGGCTAGCGTTATATATTTTTAGGCTATACAGATGAGACTCTTGCAATGCGTTTCATGACAAATATTTCAAATAGTTTATAAAAGTAGAACCAAATATAGAAGACACGCACATAGGCGTTTAAAAATTTACATTGCAAAGTAACCTTAATAGAGTAAAGAACGAGGACCATCTCTTCAATATTTTTTTTTTAATTTTTTTGATAAAAATTCCCTGGAATCCATGAATTTTAGGTGTATAGTGTTCTCGTCAATATTACGGATAATGACAAACTCCTTTTAAATATTAACAAGAAAAAAAAGGTGTAATTTCGGCCAGGCCGAACCTTGAATGCCATCCACCATTTGGAACGAATTTGACAATTTTCAAAAGATAAAAACCGTTAAAAATAAGACGACGTAGAAATACATAGGCAACTTTTATCATAATATTCGAATGCGAAACTTGAAAAAAATTGGTGATAATGTAGCTAAAATCATCAAAATACAGCATATAGGGAGGTACCATTATATGGGTGCTATACCAGAACGTGAACCTGCAATGACAATTTTCTGTCATAGGCTGTAGCATAAAATATGAACTTCAAATACCAAATTTGAAACAATTTCGGTGGATAATGTCCCTAAAATCATCAAAATACGGAATATCACGACATGCTGTTATATGGGGGCTATACAATTTTCTGTATTAGGCTGTAGTATTGATTACGAACTTCAAATACCAAATTTGAAACAATTCCAGTGAATAATGTCGCAAAAATCATCGAAATACCGAATATCGGGAAGTACCGTTATATGGCGGCTATACGAAAACGTGGACCGATATATCTCATTTTCAATACCAACCATCCTAGACAGATTGTTCTGCCAAATTTTGAAGAAAGAAAGACGGACAGACAGATAGACGAACATCATTAAATCGACTTAGAATTTTATGATGTGTTCTTCATGTTTTTTTTTTTTTTTTTTTTTGGTAATCCACTTGCACAATTTGTTGTTGTTTCAAAGTTTTATGTATTATTCAAGTTTTTCGTTTTTCGGGAAGAATAAAAGGAAAATGTTTACTTCTTACACCAAAAATTCTTCAAAATTTTTCATTTTAAAGTTTACCGAGGAGGATATTAGTAAAACCATTGAAAAATGGACCCACATCAAATTTTTCTGTCTATAACTATTTCAATGTCTCCATATGTACATACTAGAAACCAACAGAGACATCAATATCACATTTCCGAATTTAAGCTCCATCACTTTACCCAATACCAAATTTCGTCCACATATATGAAACAATATAGAAATTTGCATCCTAGACACCAAGAGTGATCCAAAAATAGTACCATTTACTATTTTTTTAAAAAAATATTGGACACATTTCCAGGCCACCGCCAGATACCAACAGAGACCAATATCAAATTTCGGGATTCCAGCTCTAAACATTCACGCGATACGAAATTCAAGTTGTACCAAATATAGTGCTATTTAGTACTTTTAGTACACATATCCAAAACCACATACTTATACTAACAGGGACAAATACAAAATTTTAAAATGTCAGCTTCATCCGTTCACCCTCAACCAAACTGTTTCAAATATAGTACCATTTAATACAGTTGGCACACTTAGTAAATATTTCCTCAACCACCTTAATATATGAAGCTTACTTTCCAACCTTGATTCTCGTACCAAATTTCATTTCAATTTTAACTTTATTCGTTCACATAATACCAAATGGTACCATTTGACAATTTCCAAAACCCCTTTGGAACATCTAGCTCAATCCGTTTATACAATACAAAATATTCAATATTTAGTACATTTTAGCACTTTTCGTATCCTTATATTAGGAAATTCTCCAGCCTTATCACAAGCATACGCATCAAGACTGGCCCTAGTGTAAATTTCAAGATTCTAGCTTCAGCCCTTTCGGCTGGGCGTTAATTCTCCATCAGTCAATCAGTTATTTTACTTCTCTTTCATATTAATAAAATAATTTAATAATATAATTAATAACTCAAATATAGGTTTTTACAAGCTATGCGAAAACGTGGATCCCTACAGCCAATTATCAGCCAGGGAACGCGGTGCCTATTACGAAGTCCAAACACCAAATTTGAGTTAATTCTGTTTTTAAAAAATGTAGCTAATATCGTCAAAATATCGAATATTAGAAGGTACCGTTATATAGGATTATACGAAGGGGTGGATTCGTACAGGCGATGTTATCTGATAGAATGCAGTACCCATTGCGAACTCTAAATTCCGAATTTAAAATAATTATGGTGAAAAGTGTGGCTAAAGTAATAAAAATAACGAATACAGAGAGGTACCGTTGATTGGGAGTTGTACGAAAATGTGGTATTCTATAGATAATTAGTACATACATACATACTCCAAATACCAAGTTTAAGATAATTCTGTTGAAAAAATCCTTAAAACAATGAATATTGGGAGGTACAGTTATGTGGGGGCTATATGAAGATGTGGACCTGTATAGAAAATTTTCTGAGATAGGAGGTGGTAACACTCACGAACTCCAAATGCCAAATTTGAAATAATTCCAGTAAAAAGTGTGACACAAATGATCAAAATAGCATATATCTGAATGTACAGTTACATGAGGACTATACTCTTGACTTTAGTTATCGTCAGGTCATTTGCTATATTTTCCAATCAAATATATTAAAATTTAAACAATATTCCACATTCACTTAGTTTTATCTTTATACAATTTTTTGGGGTTTTGCGACAAAGACAAACGGGCGGCATTTAAACAAAAACGAAAACAGAACAAAAAAGGAGTCTTACCTTTTTAATATAAAATACACAACAACTCAAAGCGGCGCATATATCCTGGAGTTAATATTGCTGAGTGACGATGATGTTGAATAGCTGGCCGGCTGACTGGCTAGGGGCTTGTTTGGTTGTTTGGTTTTTACGGCGCTATGCTTTATTCGAAGCCAAAAACAGCGAGTGATACAAAAATCCTTTTTTACCCAAAAAAGTGGACAAAATATTAAAGGATTTCAAAAATTATAATGGAAGGCCATTCTTATTCCCTTGACGGTTTGTTTGTTAGGTATCTTCAAAACGCTGCGCTCAAACACACACACAGCGACACAAGGGCTAATGAAACAAATTTGAAGGTATTAATCCCAGGCCGTGAAGAATGCAAAGATACTTGCTGGCAAACAGATGAGGAGAGGAGGGATATATTTCGTCGTTGGCTGCTTCCACTGCTCGGTGACTCGGAATTTGTATGAGAGTCTGTTGATTCGCTTGGTACGGCGTTCGTGTCGATGGAGGATTCTTCTTTTGGTTGATTCACCTTTTGTTTGTTAGCCAAAAAGGATGTAGGACGTTGATAAAATTGCGTTACAACACCGACTGAGTAGTAAAGTACACTTTACAAGTTGTTTTTATTTTTGTTGGTTATTTTACACTTTTTGTACACTTTTCGCTTGTGTTGAACGAACTGAGTAGCTGGCTGGCTGGTTTGGTTTGGTTGCTTGCTTGTCATATTTTTTGGACTAAAGACCACCGCATAACAACATTTTATATATACATATATAAACACTCAAAAACGCATACATTCATACATACGACGGCATGTAAATATTTGCTTTGGCTAAATGCGAAAATGCTGCTTTTACGATGTGTGGAAGCGTGGGACACGTTTTGTTTTGCGCTTGGATATTTTTTTTTTATTTCTATACACACGGAGGACGCACGCACACACAGACACACAAATAGATACAGGAACGCGCACAGGATAATGTTATGTTACAAGCGCGTAAATTATACAAATAAAGGATAATAAAGGATGACACAACATAGAGCGACGACACATATACGGTTAGAATAGACAACAACGAGACGACAATTACGACAACAACGACACCGATGACTATAAAAACCGATTGTTTACATATATACAAATCAACCGAATAATAATGGTTAACACGAATACCGTCAGCTATCCTTAGGCCTTGTTGCTGTTCAATATGACCGGAAAAATATCAAATCTACCGATAAATGTTTTTGTATTTTAAGTTGCAATTAAGTTTTCCCGAATTAGTCCCACTCTGTTACTCGCACAATTAAGTTTGTCTTTTGATTAGTATATTTAGCGGACATCTTCTTGATCCATGATGCTAGAGATATTGGGATTCACATTTTTTGCGACAAATTTCACTTGTTTCCAGACATTTTGGGTTTGGTTTTCAATTTTATTCATTTAACGCATTTTTTCTACGTGCGGAAACTGCAATGAAAGGAAAATATTAAAATAAGTATCATATGTTAGGAAAAAGTTGGGATAAAATCTAAATTGTAACACAAAATGGGAGACAGCCAGTCTCCAGGTTCTAGAGCAAACTCAAATTTCAATTTCAAGTTTGAGCAAAATTTGTTCAAAATGGAGCAGATTCCGGGCATTTTTTTTTTAGTTTTCGTCATATCGTTGTTGTAGATCACTCCCTCCCCCTCTTCAACAAAAAAAACAAGCTTATTTTCCTCATTTCCAAGTAATAAGATCGTCGGACCAAAACCGAAGGTTATAGTTTCGAGAGTCGGTATCAACAAACGAAGGAAGAAAAAAGGACAATGAGTTGATGTAGATGTGAGATTTTAAATGTTCGTAACGACAGCACAGTGTTTTTAACTGCAAAAAGGTTGAGAATTAAAATACCGTGCACAGAAAATTACTATTTTAAGTAGCTACGAAAAAATTTGTCAAAACTTGGTTAGGGTGCTCATTATTATTTTTTTCCGGCCTGTAGTGTTTCGTCATCAATTTCTTTCAAAGGAAGTATGAATGAAAATGAGAAATGATTGGGAAAGAATTCGTCTCTACACAACACTTGAATAAATAGTACTTTCTAAAGATTTTACTGACCTAAAACAATGCATTTAAACAGAACTTTTTTCGATAAATAATTTAAATACCTTCCTTAGAAGCACTCAAGCTTTGGACCTACCCGAAATCTATGCGTTCCTTGTACATGCGGTCATAACCCGCATATATAGGGTGAGATGAAAAAACTACAACCAACTTCAGACTGCTATCATTTCTAAGCCACTCGCCCGACGGCTGTTAAAATTATTCCAATGACAACTCATTATATTGTTTACAAGCGTACAAAAGCATTATCTGCAGAATTGGTTCGAAACGTAAAGAAGCGACTTGATCGAAACCGGCGTCGCAGTGGCCGAAAAATGGCTCGTGAAAAATGAGCTCGGGTTAAAGCCATTGAAATTCCAAAAAGTGCAAGAACTTACACCGTAACAGAAAGAAAATAGTCTGAAAAGAGCTAAAGAGTTGCTTCGCTTGGCCGAAAGAGGTGAACTGCCGAAATTGCATCTTCGGTTGGCCACCAGAACTCAAGCGTCGCCCATGGTGATGGCATGGGCCGCCACAACAGCCAATGGTTGCTCTCCGCTCGTATTAATCGACCGTGGCATCAGTATAAATACCGAATATTATCGTGAAAATATTCAAGAGGGTGTATTAAAGCCTTGGGCACGCAAACATTTTGGCCGCAGACCTTGGACATTCTAACCGGACTCAGCACCATCGCTCTCACCACGGGCCAACCAAGAATGGTTACAAAATGAGGTGAGAAATGTTGAGGTTGGCACTAAAAAATACCACAGTATCGATCACCTCAGGCAGCGCATTGCCGCGAATGGGCCAAAATGCCGCAGAGCAAGATTCGGGCAGCGTGTGACGGTTTTATTGGCCGTTCGAAGGCCATAACTCGTGACATAGGTGACCAATTCAAACAAATCTAAACTTATTCTAAAATTTGATGCTATTTCCGGCATTTTTGGCTTTCATTCAATAAAATTAAAAAAAAATGTAAAAATTATGGCGTTTGACTTTGTTGCATTTTTGATCTCTCCCTGTATGTAGATATAATCCTATTTTTGAAAGCTTTTGTTGTAGACGTTCCATCTTAACACAGTATTAAAGATTCGCAAGCAAAATCAATAATTTAAGAAATATTGAAAATAAATTCCCATAGATACATTACTGCTTTTTACATTACTACATTACTGTTTTTTGTTTGCTATGAACTCCAAAACAGTTTTGATGAAAGGCATCCAACTATTAAATATAGAAAGGTCAGGTTTTAGCGCTGTTCCCTGTAACCTTTAAAACCCAGTATAATGCCATTACCACTTTCAACTGCCCAATTACAAAGAGTTCCATTAAAAACAGTGGCTGAAATCATCAAAATACTGAACTGCACGAGATGTTATTACATAGGGGCTATAGGAACATGTGGACCAATATAGATAGCTTTCTACCAGACGAATTATTGTCCACAACGAGCTTGAATGCTAAATTGAAAAAATTGTGTTGAAAATTCTGGCTAAAACGCAGAATATCGGACGGTACAGTAGTATGGAGGCTCGTTTACCTACGTAGCCAATTTTCTGTCAGTGGGATTAGTAGCTATTTTGAACTGCGCATATCGAATTCCGCACAATTTTATTGGAAAGTCCGGATGAAGTCATTAGGTTGGTGTGTATTTCAGACTTTACATGTCGAATGCCAAGAAAAGGAATTTGTTTTTATCAGGAACTGCAAGTAGCGTGTTTACGAGAACTTCATTTGACAACCTGACTAAAATTATCAACATTCCGAATGGCAGGAATCACTGTCATGCTCGAGCTGTTTTTTATTTCCTTCAGATATGTTAGCCCTATCACAGAAATAATATCTATTACATTAAAAACGTGTTGTTTATTTATTTCTTAGCTTCATAGACCTCTAATGGATTATCACTTGGAATCCTTGAACAAAACTTATTAATATCCCCTGTAAACTCTTCCGAAAATGTGATTATTCTTGAAGTTACAACAAACGAGACAACAAGGGCATCAATGTTTATTATGACAACGAAACACGGGACATACATATATACCCATATATTCTGCGTTTCCAATAACAAGAAGAAAGCACAAATAATTTCTAAAAAGGATAATAGTGAAACAAATACAAGAGATACCTTATTACACTGTTATTCCTCCTTTCACTGTCCTTTATTGTTAATGTAATTTTCTATCATAGAGGATAAAGAAAATACAAAACAGAAAATATGACTTACAAAAAATATACCACATAAAAGTCAACATGGCACTCACAAGAGAAATCTTGCATATGAGAGTAAAATATGAAAAGGTAAACACGATACTGGAAGAGAGAAACTGCTTCTTTAAACATAACCTCACAAAACATTTTAAGCAAAAGCCAAATATTGAAACATTACCACTTGTACTCCCAGAGAAAAAGAGAATAACAATTTTAAGGGTAACAGAGATAAACACAAAACATAAACATGTGTTCTGCGACACAAAAATTGGCTCATTGAGAGAAAAAGAGAGTAAATCCCCAAGGAAAATTACAATTGTCAGTTGGTGATATGAACAAGATTCATGCTCAACACATAATGGGAGAACATGGCACAAATCAACCAAGAAATTCAACTAAAAACAAAGCTCTCTTCCCTGTCTGTATTAAAAACCATTGTAATTTCACCACGGAGTCCGAAAACATAACAAACATTTGGATTCAAATCGCACATATAAGCGGCTTTCTCCCGAAGTATGCTGTGATAGAGAAAGAGAGCGAGAGTAAGACAACCACAAATGCTTTTGAGTTCTTCTACCATGTCAGATACAATTGGCAAAAAATGAAACCGCAGGATTTTAACCTCAAAAATTCCTTCTAATCAATGAAATATGAATGAAATCAATGTTGTTGGATTCCTTAAAAGGAATGTACGGATAGCAACACCACCAAGAACAACAGAATAGGAAGAAAGCAAAACTTAATGTAGAAAGGAATGGCTGGGAATTTCCCAAGCAAGACAACACTAAGTTATGATAGAAAAATCTAAAATGGAATGTTGAAATGTGTTGAATCGAAATTGTTTTTCGTTTTACTTTCTTAAATTTCCATATCGCGTTAAATTTAAAATATATTTTTTTCAAATTATGAAGCCTTTAAATTGTTATATTTATCGAAGTGCAAAACACAGTAGGTTTTTAATTGTTAAAAAAAAAAAAAAACTTTAAAATATTTTAAAAGATCATTATACAACTTTCATTGATATATAAGGTAGGTAAATCCAAAATTGGGTCCCTAAAATAAAGATACTATACAACAAATTCAATTCAATAAGCAGAACGATCTTCCTCGTTCTTTTCCTTAAAAAGGGATTAGTTCCTCTTTCGTCTAGTTCATACGTTCCAATTAGTTCAATGCGTTAGTTTCCTTTTGTTTAATCGTTATTTTAATCGTCACAAACATATTCCATTCCATTGTCATGTAATAAATAATAATCGCAATTTATAAAACGTTTGTAAACTACTATATATCTGAAGTGTTATGTTAATATCTTCAATATTGCCTTCAAATAAAAGAAACACAAAAAATGTGTTTCTTTCAGAAAATATAAGAGAGCAGATAACAAAAGAACTAGATAAACTATAGTTCGATCTAAAGCATTAACCTCACAGGAACTGCCACAAAAGGGATATTTTATTATTATTACACTGTGAGACAAAATTACATTTTTTTCAATAACACCGTGCAACACGAAAAAATATTACCGCGAAAATACAGCAGATTATGAAAGTAGAGCTTAAAACCAAAAGACATGTGTATCGACGTTTTCAAAGTTACATCGAAAAGTAATCAAAATGAAGGAGGCAAATTCCCCCTCTTCCACAATTTTGGATTTTTTTGCATTCGGATTCCATGGATTTAGGTATTAAGAGCCTTCGGCAATATTGCAATATTGGTAAAAATACCAGCAAGAGGAAAATTGCAACCCACAAGCGAGTAAACAAAGGGGTCTTTTGGCCCTTTTTAAAAAATTGAATTGAAAACTTTATATAAACGGCATTATAGCGAGTCAAAGTATTCTACAAAATTATTTGCTTTAAAATTCTATTATAGGTCTTGGAAGAAGTCAAGAATCGAAATCTTACCTAAACGCCAATCAATGTTCTCAAAAACACCCGAAAATATTCCCTAATTTTTTGATCATTTTGTCCTCGGACTTTTTTCGAGTTGTCTCCTGAATGTAACATAAAAGTTATATTAAAATTGAAAATTATGTATTTGTTTTTTTTTTTCTCTTTAAATTTAACACGTATCCAATTCCAATTAAAAACTCCCTTTATACTCAAGTTTTTAGGGAAAGTGTTAAAGTAAGAATTATTCTAGATCAAATTTCTTTTTGAGTCTCTGAAAAAAAGAAATTTGAATACTAATAAAAACTGTGATTATTTCTAAATAATTTAGAACGTTTTCCCAATTCGCTGCACATTTTCTTATAATTTCACTGTACAATAGCCAGTCTGAGTTTTGGAAAATGCTAGAATTTGCAAATAATTTTAAGGTCATTATATAATTGTGACCGTACACCCGGAATCGTTGGTACAGAAAATAGGACATATCGATCCAATTTGGGAATTGTCCCCGTGTAATGATAACTCCATTTAATTTTGCCAAATTTTTTTCCATTTTGAGTCCTTATTAAATATTGTCAAGGCTCTCAAAATTTTTAAAATCAGGAGTTTTTTTTTATATATGAGTGCTACTCCGAAACATGTTTATAATTGCGAAGAAGTATTCTATGCATTTAGGAAACAAGTTTAAGAACAAATCGGTCTTAAAATTTGTTTTGTAAAATAACTTTTCATAAAATCACATAAAGTACTGTTTTAAACCAAAAATGTGTTTTTAATATTTAAATATTCCTTGCGTTTGGGTGAGATTTAGGGAGCTATGGTAGTACTTTATATCAAATTAAATTTTTACAATATATTATCCCGTTTAAAGAGAAGTTTTACCAAATTTTGCCTTAAGAACCCTTTTGACTCGCTTGAGGTTTAACATTTACTACCAAAAATACTCGTATTGTTGTCAGTAGTACTACTAATATATATCTAACATGAATATTTGAATTTGGGAAGACTTAAAAATACTAAAAATAGCTATATCTGTTCCGATTTGTTTCAAACTTGATAGATTTTATTCTAGTCGAAGCTTTATTGTTTGATCTCAAAGTCGACGTAACTAGTTAATGTATCATTAACATCAAAGCAGAGGAAAATATACAGGGTTCCCCATATTCGACGGACCCATGTTTTGTTATGCGACTTGTGTGCGGTGGAGCGCCGTCTTGTCGAGACCAGAACTGCCTCATACGCTTTCGACGAATAATTGGCATCATAAAATTGGTCATCATGTCGCGATAACGCTCCTGATTGATGGTAACAGCATGGCCATTTTCATTTTGGAAGAAAAACGGACCAATGACTGTTTTCGCACTAACGCCGCACCAAACTGTGACTTTTTCGCCATGAAGAGGCACTTCTTGAATCTCCTGAGGATTTTCAGTGGCGTAAAAACGGCAATTTTGCTTATTTACGGTCCCTTAGAAGGCGCACTTCTCACATTTTTTAATGTTTTAAAAGCACGTTGAGTTTTCACAATTGACTTCTTCTGTTGAATGTAAATTTCAACTATTTCAGAGCGCTCGCGTGGCGTGTACTGGTTCATGGTAAAAATCTGCTTGGACTGATGCTTCAAACGCGGTATGTCATTAAGCGATGTGACATCTCTGTCAAAAGTTATGGCGTTGTACGTATAAACGCACTATCTAAATTGAAACTCGCAGTGTGGCGCCCAATCAGCAAACAATCAACACACTTCAAAGCCAATTTTTCGTAAAGGAAAAATGCTAATTCTCCTAACATTTTGACCCATAATAAATATTTGAGATTGGTGTGAAAGAAATGTAATGCATGTGATGGAAAGCAGAATTGAACTGTGTTCTCAGATTGAAGATAATTTTTAAAAACGTAAATATATGGCATTGTTAAAACGAATTTGACTTTTCTCGGGCCAAGGTCCGCGTTTTCAAAAGTCCTAGACTCGGCTTTACTTCAAAAAAATTAATCATAGATAACATTGAGTTTGTAGACCCATTAAGTGAAGCTACACTGAATAAGAGTATTATTTCCACAAATTCGAATCAGTCGAAAGTTCAATTTTTCTCACAATTTTCTTCTTTTCCAGAGGTGTCATTAATTCCATTCCAAAATGTCATAGGCAAGCAGGTTATGAGCAATTTGCGTCATGTAATCTGACAGAAAAGCACAAAAAATTACTTTAACAAAATATGGCATTCTCTTTTAGAATCGAAAGCAAAAATAAAACAATTAATAACGGAAAAAATATAATATATATCTGATTCTTTTCTATAAAAAAATCGTATAATTTTTTTGTTGCAATTTTGTACCTTTTTGTTTGTTGGCCAGATCACCAATTTTTGTCTTTTAAATATTATTACAATGTTAATCCAAGAAGTAAGTTTTATACGCTTAATGTGCGATATATATTTTTATAGTATAAAATTGCTCGGCCGAACTTAGATTCATTTAAACTATTTTAAATTGATCTTCTTTAAAACAAAATAATTCGGCGATGAAGGCAATTTTAAAACATTTTGGTATATAGATCTTCTAAACACTGCTTTGAATCGTTCATTTTACTCTGAGTTAAAAGTGGCGATGAGACACTCTTTTTAAAACACTTTATTACACAGATTCTCTATTTTTGTTTGTTTGTACGTCGTTTTATTGGATTTGTTTCCTTTGTTATTAAAAATATTTAGTTCAATCAAATTTTTTCAAAATCCTGCTGTTTATTCAAAATCTCGTTGTCCCTTTCGAAAAGCCAATTTTACTTGAAGTCCAGCAGTAAAAAAAAAAACAATGTACAAATATCTACTACACCCTACACAATAAGGAAACGAGAGATACAAAAGAGAAGCTTGTGTGGAAAACAAAACATAACTCCCATTACAATACCCTAAAAAGGACAAAAGGTTTCTTGACGAAAGAGGAAATCAAAGGGAAGGAAGCAAACATATTAAGGATTTTCTGGCAAAAAGCCAAAACATTAAAAAAACGAAACAGAATACACAACAAAAACACAAACAACAAGGATACGACAATGATAGGCGAACGACGATGCGGCAACATAACTTTTGAGTAATCCAAAAAGTATAATAACAAGCATAGATATTAACACCGAAATTGAGAGAGCGAAGAGAGAGAAGGAGAGTATATAATTTCTCACCACATAACATGAGAATATTCCACATATTGAGAATATCCTTTGAGCAATGAAAACAACAACTGCCAGCTGAGCAATTCCGGTGATTAGTGAATTTTTCACCAAAAACTGTGGTGATTTTTTCGTGTTTGGAAAATTGGCTCGCTCGCTCTCTCTCCCTTCTTATTCGCATTGCTCTGCCCACGTTTTAATGGAAAATAAACACATGCTAAACCACCAAAATGTATACACAAAGCAAAATACTCAAACAACAGGACTGTTTGGTTGGGAAAATCCATGCCAGAGATGATGATATGGAAACAACAACCAGAAAAAATTCGAACGATGAACTGGAAGAGAAGCAAAAATACTGTCATCAACGAAAACAACAACAACACCAACAAAATAAAATAAAACACAAATGACAGGACTGTGACTGCAGTCATAGACCCCAGCAAAAACAAAAACACAACAACGCCATCGTCCACAGCTGGAGCCGCCGCAGAAGCAGGAGGTAAAGGAAAATATATTTTCTGGCCATAGTTTTATACACAAATGGCAGGACGCCAGAGAGTGTAAGGGAGGTTTGGCATCGGCCTGTTCCCCAAAAGTTAAGCGCTGCTGAATGTATACGTTCGTCGATGCAATGGTATGTGTGCATGTGAACGTATGTAAAGCAGTGTAAAGGACACGATACACATACATTCAAATGGAAGTCGGTATGTATAGGACAACTTTGCTCAAGTATTCGTTCTTTCGTTTGTACGCTTTTTTATTGTTTATTTTTTGAAACAACAATAAAACATAGTTAAAAAGGAGAAAATAAGAATTGTGTGGGGAATAATCTACACAGAGACATACCCAACTATGCTTGCTCCCCGAAAAAAGGCTCCTCCAACCCCCATACAGCCAGCGCAAAGCACGAACAAAATGGCAAGAAAACAGTCGAACCCGCAGGGTTTTCAGAATAATTTATGAAGAATAAAACATCAGAAAAACAAGAAACGAATGAATTCTATGGGCCAAGGGCTGCAATGAAAAAAAGGAAAGCCCCATCAGTTTTTCGTCCCTTTTACGAAATGTATAGAAATGCCATACAGATATAAGTCAGTCAGTCGTAGTTGTTCTCATCGTCAACAGCAATGATAAACAAAAGGACTTCATCGTCATCATCAGCATCACAACCATCACCACTACCTCCCTCATGATCATAATAATGCCATGGTCCTTCCATCTACATCATTGCCACCACCATGCATTCACTTGGTTATAATGATACCAGTCAAGGAGATGGGTTTTAATGAAAACAGAACTGTTCCATTATAGTGTCACTTTAGCACTTGAAGAATACCATGGCAACATCTTGGGGAATCATATGGGAATTGTTATGCAGAATGAATGAATCTTAACTATGTTTAACCGGTTGCTTAATATCATAAAAGATATCTGCTTAACGCGAGATGTTTTCTAAGGGAAAGCCAAAACCGGAGGAGGCATTGTTTTCCTATTATAATTAAGGATATTAAAAAACAAAGAAATTTTTAATTGGTCAAATACACATACGTACGTGCAAATAATAGATCTCACATGGGTACAAGTCGAATTATGTTACATTTTTTACGAACCATGACCCTATACACAGAACTATGAGCAGTCGGGCCGACAATGACATAAGCAATACTACTAGCCTGAGATACCAAAATTATTATAAACAAAAGATTCGTCTTTGTTTTGGACCAAATAAAATAGTTGGATATACAGCGAGGAAATCATTTGCAGAGAATTCACATGAATATCGGTCAGAATTTGTATTTTCGAAAAGGTTAGTTAGGAATAATTATTTAAAGGATAGATAAGGAGGAGATAATCTCCGTTTCAAATTCAGGCATATATTAAAAATAATATTATTATTTCAAAACTGTGAGGAAACAAAAAACTGAAATTAAAATGCATGATCCACGGAATTAACACCCGAATTTAAACTGATGCAACGTTTAATGGATGTAGCTCTCCTAACACATTATTAGATCCAATATTGAACAGCCCCTGATTTAACCAATTTCTTTAGATTTCTGGGTATTTTCTAGAAAAGAATTATCCAACAACGGATGGAGTCGATGGGCAAAATAAAAATTTACCCAATACTATTATTTCGATATATTTCCGGAACAAGAGAACATTCGTTTAACATTGCGAAATAATGAAATGATTTGTATACTCACAGAATTTTTATTTTCGTGTCCCGATTTCAAATTATATCTCAGTATTTCATTTTTGTATATATCCTCAACAGCAGCTTGAATATAATATTTCATTTTAGAAATATGATGTAAATGTATGAACTTTTTTGTAAAAAGTATTTCTGAATTTATTTTTATTAATTTGACACAATCTGTTAAAAAATTGTAGATTGCTTTGACCAAATTTATTTCGAAAACAAGTAAGAAACGTAAATGACAAGGCCTACACATGGCCTATATAACAGCGTTACCTAAAATTCGACGTAGCGTACACAAATATTCAACTTTCCCACTGTCCTAATTTGTGTATGGACGTATACTCTTTACTCCAGACATAATAGTCCAACGGATTGGTATCCGGAGATTTCGGTGGCCATTATACGCTGGAAATGAACCGAGGAACCTGAATCCAGTTGGAATGTCCATGTCGGCTGCCAAAATGTTTTCGTGCCCAATGCTTTAATACACCCTCCAGAATATTTTCTCGATAATACTCGGCATTTATTCTGATGCCATGGTCGATTAATACGAGCGAAGAGCGACCATCGGCCCACACCTTCACCATGGCCGGCGATTGAGTTCTGGTGGCCAACCAAAGGTGCACATTTTCAGCTGACCTCTTTGGTAAGTAAACACCATCATTTTGTTTGTTTA
This sequence comes from Musca domestica, assembly GCF_030504385.1. Lineage (NCBI taxonomy): Eukaryota > Metazoa > Arthropoda > Insecta > Diptera > Muscidae > Musca > Musca domestica. The sequence goes on from NW_026712346.1 coordinate 25,162,238, forward strand.
CAAACTGCTAGACAAGGAATGTTTTCTCATCGGAGAAAACCAAACTCTGCAGTTCACCACTTTCAGCCAAGCGAAGCAACTCTTTAGCTCTTCTGAGTTTATTTTGTTTCTGTTGAGGTGTAATTTCTTGCACTTTTTGGAATTTCAATGGCTTTACCCGAGCTCATTTTTCAATATTTGCCGAATGGAATATTGCTATATGTTCAGCTCACGAGCTTTTTTCGGCCAGTGCGACGAGGGGTTCGATCAAGTCGCTTCTTTACTTTTCGAACCATTTCTGCTGATGTTGCTGTTTTCTTCCGTCCACTTCCTTGACGTCGGGCTACGCTACCAGTATCACGATAACAAAATATTTATTCACATTTATAGGCTGGAGTGTTCTAACGATAGCCACTTGTGGTTTTCCAGCCAAATATAAAAAAAAATCACACTATCACGCTTGATATCCATCACGAATAACTTTTTTTCGGGAAAATTCTCACCAAAATGCTTTTGTACGCTTGTAAAAAATATATTGAGCTATCACTGGAATAATTTTAACAGCTGTCGGGCGAGTGGCTTAGAAATGACAGCAGTCTGAAATTGGTTGCAGTTTTTTCATCTCACCCTGTATATGCAGTTTGATTTAAATTTGAAAGGGATGTGGCTTTTTCACGATCTAGCGATTGCGTGAAGTGTTGAGAGAATTGGTCCTACAGCTAACAACTATACATTCAGGGGAATGATATGAAAGCATTAAAATTAAATATTTTAAGAAATATTCTTCTGAATATTAAATTTAAAAATCTAAATTTCAAAAAATTACATTTCAAATAACCATATCCATCTCTGTATATTCTGTAATTAACTTTTTCCAATTTCACCGCATAGAAATGAGGTTTCCATCATGTAAACATATGATTGCATGACTTTACATTCTTAATTCTACCGTGGCATTGAAAATAGAAACGAATAATACAAAAATGTGAATGTTTTTGATTGGAAAATATAACAATTGGGTGAATTTTGAAAATGAAAATTTTCGCTACGTTAATTGGTGTTAGGTTTTAAGATATGGACCTGGCGCATTTGGGTAATACGGAGGTACAAAACATTGTACCGGATGTAGTGTACGCTGCGTCGAATTCAAGGTAACGCTGTCAAATCACAATTCTGTTTTTGACAAATAAATTTGCTGTCAAAAGAAATATTTTGAATCGATAATTACATTGAGTCAAATCTCAATAGTTTAAAAACTACTAAGCATGCACCATGCTACTACGTTTATTATCAAATTGTTGCCAAAAGAACTGCTTCTTGGCCAAACTTTCGTAGGCCTCGGCTAAGTCTATGGTCGGGAGAGCTGGCAATTGATGCCTTACGTCGCAATATTTTGCGGTAAAATCTGTGTAGATCTGGAACATTTTGAATAAAATGAACAAATTCCTCAAAATATTGGGATACACCTTACAAATCATTCAAAATATCAAAGATCGTTCGCCAAATTAATATTTTTATGGGTTATAAATAATGTACTTATTATAGTTAGATTAAGTTTAGTCTACTTTTTAAATGAAAATAATGAAATTCTACTCTACAAAGGACCGAGATCAAGCTTAAATATAACAATTTAGGTATACACAATTTGTATCATTTTCCTCTTTTTCATTTAAAATTGTTTCTGAATATAGAACATTTAGCAATAAAAACAAACTGAAATAGTTTTAAACATTTCACAATTATTTTAGTCCTTTCTAGAACCTGTAAGGGCTTACTTGTTTTGTAATTTTTTCGATAACAAAAAGGAAAGGTACTTGGAAAAATATAGCATCTTTTCACATATTTCTTTTCTATTGCATTTTAATTTGATTTTATTGTGGTTTAATTTCAACTTTATTAACTGTATCTCAAATGAATGTAAATATATCAAGATCGAGATCGAGAACAACTAAATCGGAAAGAGTCAGTCGGCAATTAAACTATATTGTTAGTAATAGTTAGTCATAACAATATCAAACAATGTTTCTATCCTTAGTTGGCAAAGAAGAAAGTGCAAAACCCAAAACACGGAATAGAAAAGGACAATGAAACTGCAAGTACTAACGTTTTATTGGTAGTAATAGAAGTGACAGTTTTATAACGAGCAAATATGACTTGTCAATGAAATTCTATCTTTGATATACGATCCACAATAGTATTCGTAAAAGAACAAAGGAGCCTAGGGCCAGAATCGAACTAAGTCAACCTGAATTTTTTTTTTTCATCAACTAAAAATCCGATGACTTAAGTCTTTAAAAAACCGTTATATGTATTCTCACCTTTAATTTTTCATTCCACTTATAACCCCACGAAATATTAATTTTAACCCCCGCCAAAATATATATTCCTGATGAGCATACATTTCTATGTCATATTAGTCATGTCTGTGGAAATCACATTAGCGATACAATTCATGTTTTTTATATACGACGGATTTATGCATGGTAAATCTGTTTTATATCCAAATATTGTTCTACGAAATTCGTCTACGTATTCCAGGACTTGTCCATGTCCGCCTCATTCATATCTTCAATACATTTAAGTTATTGTAGAGGAGTTTCCGGCTATAATGTAGTACGTTTTTATTTGATTTGGAAATTCTAGATCTCTGCAATGTTTTTTATTATACGATGGCGTTTTGGGTATTTGTTGTCAACGTTTCAAAACTGAATTTGTATTTGGTATTCGTCCTGTAACAGAAATTTACTCATGCAGATCCACGTCTTAGTTCGAATTTTGATGATTTTAAAAACTTTGTTGAACGGAATTGTTTCAACATTGGTATTTTGTATAAGTAACATCTTCCCTGATCGAATTTTACCTACATAGGCCACAGTTTTAGCACATCCCCTATATAATGTTGTCTCCTGATACTCTGAATTTCTATTATTTGTATCAAATTCTATCAATGTTTGTATTTTGGCTTCGTAATAGATAGCACCTCTTATAACAGGAAATTGCCCATACAGGTCGACGTGTTAGTATAGCCTTCATATAAAGATCCCGTATTTTGATGATTTTAGTCACATTTTTAGTTCGCCATAATTATTACAAACAATGTCAGTTGATGCAGGTTCATGTTTCCGTATGGATATATTTTAAAACACATTTTCAACGGAATTTTTGGAAATTTTATATTGCAATTTCCTAATAACATAATAAATATATACCACTAGAATACTAGACTTGTAGACATATTTTCAAAAGTGTTTTTTATCAAATGGTGGCTCGGCGAAATCAACTGCTTCGTACTTGATTATATTAATTTTTTTGGTCTTTCAGGTAACGTTTTGTATTACTTTCTGCCAAAAGTTTTCACATTGCTTTTGTTTCAAATTGTTATACAAAAGCACTTGTCGCTACTTTATATTCTTATAATATGGTTAAATGTTTGGGATTTGAGGTATTAAAAATTGGCCACACCTCTTTTTTCAATATTTTAATTTCCTATCGAATCAGTAGTAAGTTAACACTTTGAATTACAGACATATAGAGTCTACTCCCGCAAATTTTGTTAATGCCTTTTTGTATATTTTATATAGCTATTTAAAAGTTACACACGCATTAGCTATATCTTGGTATGAATTCCATATATCGGCACCACTTGATTTCGACAATTTTTTAATATTTATCAGTCAATTTTAGAGTAATTTTGTAGTTCAGTTTTATGGACCATAGACCGACAGTTCAAGCCGAAGCGTATTGATTTTTGAAATCTAAATAACTGTTCATAAAACGTGTTTGATGTTGGAATAGGTCCCATTTCATTGAGTCGCTAGATTATTGATATTTTGAAGATCCTTGCCATATTTTCAAACGAATAGGAGGTCAAGTTTTTACATTTTTCAAATACAAAATTATCTTCCAGATGTAACCACAACTCAAATCATTTTAGTCGTTTCTGCAGGTTAGTCGCTTAAGACAAGTCCAACATAATTATTATCAAATTAATAAAAAAAAACTGTGTCATTTCCTTGGTGAAAACTTATTTGATTTTTTTTTTTTTTTTTTTTTTTTGTTTTTTGAATATGTGTTTTTTAATTGATCACTTTTTTTACAACTGTTAGCGTTTTTAATAAAATTACGATATATCAATTAAAGTTTTCTTTGTTTCAATTTCGTTTTTTATATAAATATTTTATTTGTCACTTCATACACTTCTTCTGGAAATTACGTTTTTTTTTAATTTGAGATGTTTTTGTATATTGTTTAACACAACTGCATCACCATTTTCAATTATTTACAAAAAGTACTATGTCATCCCGAAATTCCCATGTTTGGGTTGTTATCCGAAATTTCTCGAAACTATTAGCAAAACTTCTGATTTTTCTTTTTTTATATTTCCTTGTCATGGCTCAGAAAAGAGGATAATGGTGGAATTATATCGACATTTTCCCACGATTTATTTTTCAAATATATTGAATATATTGATTTTCTAAGGAATGGATAATAAACTATTATTTAAGTTTTTTATTTAAAAAGTATTGTTTTTAGAAAATAAAAATTAAGACACCAAGCATTTGTGTTCCATTCAATATTATTTAATTTCACAAATTAGATTAAGATATTAACGAATTGATTTTTTCTTCGATTCCTTACAATTATAATCAGCATATTGTTTACATTATCTTTTTAATTAATTATGATACATTTGCATCTTTTTTCACTTTTTCATTTAACCAAAAACATTTTGTGTTATACCTTTTCCTTGGAAACACTGCAGCGATTGATAAGAGAGAGGTAGGTTTTTTTCTTCATCAATTTATTAGAATTATTTATTTTTGCTTCTTTTTTCTTCGATCAACTTTTGTTTACATTTTTTTATGCTATTCTGTTGTCATGCACTTGAACTACAGCAAGAACGAAAAGAAAAATATTTTTCTTTAATTCCTTAAATTATTCACTTGTCATTTTTTTTCTTGCTGTATTCTATCTGATCTGACAGACACACAGTGGTCTTCTTAATTGAAATAACAATAAACGCGCGCGTATCATTGACGTACACAAAGACTAGCTCAACGTTTATTTCGGCCTGAATCCAACGAACGATTAAACGGGAGACAATGCAGTTAATTTCATTTGAGCAAGAACGTCAACGACGACAGAGCGACCACACAACAAGGAGTGTTTTGTTTCACATGTCAAGTTGTTCCCCCACTGGGCACAAAAGGCAGTTGAAGAATGATAACAAATGTTGAACTTGCGCTTTTGCACGTTGTTCTTCTCAGGCAGGTTAACTCTCAGGGTTTTCGATTTACTCTTGAAATAAGCATTTGTTATCACTCTCTGTAGTTGATTGCTGTTCTTTGTACTTTTATCCTTTTATGTTTTCGTTCTCTTTGTTTTGATGTTTTCCAGTTTGTTTTTTTTTTTTTTTGCACATGCATATTATCACCGCATATCGCACATATTTCATTTACACTATTCTCGTTATAGATGGAGTAGCACCATAGGGTTGCCATGATGCTATGCTGCTTAAATAGCATCACCTTAATATATTTAGCTGTTTTTTTCTTCTAAGGTATCACATTTTTTTGTAATTATTTTCAAAAAAAAAATAAATCAAATGGATTTTTTATATGTACAAACTAAAAATTTACAAGCGTGAAAAGCCTATAACAATTTGGGTTTATTTGACGTGTTTAAGTTCATTGCCCATGAACAGGTCTCACATAAAGCCCCACTGACAACCAAGTTTTGTTACGATAACCGATGTTCACCGAGAATGTAAACTAGAAAATAAAACCAATTTGATTGAAGCATGGATAAATAATTCATTTCCTGGGCCAAAAATTGCCATTGACATTGACAATGTTTTCTTTAGTTAGCTTCCTGTGTAAATTAAATGATTTTGAAACAATATGTTGTAATATTAAATTCCCTATAAAAAACCTTAAACACAAGCACAAATTACTAGATTTTATCACTCGGTCCTTAAAATATATACAGTATGTCACTTACTACTTTACACATATTTATATTTTTCAATTTATATCTTAAAAAATCAAAAAAAAAAAAAAAAAAATTAAAATAAAACAAGTAAAAAAGCTGTAAGCTGTAAGTTCGGCCGGCCCGAACTTTGAATACCCTCCACCATTTGAAACGAATTTGGCAATTCTCAAAAATAATTAAATCCGTTAAAAAAATCTGTTAAAATCTTAAAAATACCGAATGTAGATGTTTTATTAGGATCTATGCGAATCTTAAAAGAAAATCGGTGAATAATAATGTAAAATCATCAAAATACCGAATGTAGGGAGGTACCGTTATATAGGGGCTATACGAAGACGTGGACTTGCACAGACAATTTTCTGTCATAGGCTGTAGAATCCGTTACGAACTTCAAATACCAAATATGAAACAATTCCGGTGAATAATGTCGCTAAAAACATCAAAATCCCGAATTTCGGGAGGAACTGTTATATGGGCCTGCAGACATAATATACATTTGAGTAAAATTTTATCAATCTACTTCATTTCGTTCGTAAGCTATTCAATTTTCGCGATTTTTTATATATTCAACATCATAATAATTACGACATTACAATCCATATAGGTAGGCCTCATTACTGACAACAATTTCCAACCTAGCCTACCTTCTCTTCATTGTACCATGGAAAGAAGTGCATTATATACAATGGGCAATATTGGTATTAAAGTTTCAATCTTGCTTATACTGAACCATGTCAGGCAAGGTATCAATAAATCCTGATTCGTTGTAATGTTTAATTAAAATTGAGAAATGTTTCGGTATATATAAGGTACTAATTATTTCACTCCAGACGATTGTTTACTCTGGGAAAGCACCCATATCAATAAAAAGCTCGGCCATTCACAGAAGAAATTCCCAGTGTTTTTACAACTGATTTAATCAAATGAGGGTAACCCTTTTTGAAGAAATACGAAAAGATAGCCAGAGAAGAGACATAACATGCTCGTATCTTTCCCATACCAGAAACGATTCCAATAAGAATTATCGAATGGACAGGCCAAACAAACTTTATACACACACAAAATAATAACAATGTACGACAATCGAAAAACCGGCAAAATTTATTTTATTTTGACACATGTAGGTGTGTATGCAAATGTTCTGTTTTATCAATTGTTGTTTTTGTCCAAATATCCTGTACGCCAGTAAAACAAATGGAAAAGAAAATAAATACAGCATAACCAACAACACAATAGGCGCTGTCTCTTTGTTTTTGTTTGTTTTTTCTTTTGTTCGCAAAATTATCCGTTATGCGTTTTTCACTTTACTTCCTTGCAAATTCGATTTTTCACAAAACTGTTACTTGCAATTTCCCTCTTCTCTGTGTCACCTCTCGTCTTAGAGATTCGACCAGTTGTTTTTTTTTCACTTCGTATTAAATTTTTGGTTGGGTTAGCTCCATTTGAATTGAAAAAGTTTCAATTAAAATTGAAATGCTTACACTTCGCTCCATTCGCTTTACGCGAACCACACGTCAATGTTGAGGCTCGTGTTGGTTTTGCACATGTGTTTTCTGTATTTATTTGATTATTTTGCCGAAAATAAAAACACACAACATCAAATCACGTCTACTTCGCCGATGATGAGATTGAAATGTGTGTGGAACTTGGCTTATGGAATTCAATTTCGATAGTACTCACCCTTCCAAAGTGCACTTCCCTAAAATGTTATCGATAGACAATGCGAATGCACGATATTGGAATCTATGTGACGATGTAAAATTGTGATATATAGATGTCGCTATAAAGTAAACAATTTAAGCTTCAAAATTAGATGGCAGTTAACATTACTTTCTTGCGTTTTCAATGGTTGACTAATGCATATTACTGAGGATACCGCATAGTTTTTTCATAGATTCAGAAGCAGGTTCTACCTGTTTACATATAGGATATGCGAACCAGAGGGCTGCAATGAGTATGATCGAGTAGGCTTGATCACACACACTGGAAATACAATCAAACTCAATCAGTCGGTCAAATGTAACATGTTCATTCGAGTTGCTCAAGCCAAACGAAAAAGTTGTGATCGAACATGTATTGATCGAAGTTTTGTGTTCGCAATCAAAAAGCTCAAATGAATGTTTTGTTTACGAACTAATGTTGAACAATACATACCGAAACGATCATCTCGGATGAGTATGATCGGTTTGATTTTTTTGAAGGGTGAGTGATTTGATTCGATTAAATACGAAAGATCGAATCTGAGCGTAATCATGTATTGTAGTTTTGGTATGGTTATCAATACTAGAAGCAGTACCCATTAAATAAATCGAAACAAATGGTATTTATTAAATAACGATTTTTATTTCATTTGGGCTTATAGTATACCAGACTTCAGTGGCTTATTTCTAAAAAAGAACACATTATTTCTAAAAAAAAAAATAAAATGGTCGGCAGTCTTGTGTCACCCTATTTGTACATTTTTCTAAAGCGATTACTTTGTCGTTCACTGATACGGATTTTAAGGGTTGCGATTCCTTCAACATTTTGTAGCACCAATGTCGCGTTAAATATGATGTTTGGCTATTGCTGTTCCGCAAGGTTTTATTACAAGTGCGGCAGAAAACAAAGCCAGGTAAAACCGTGTCATCTGATTTTAAAACATGAGATATGATGTTCCACACAAAACTTCTACCTCTTCGTTTTGTAGATAGCGTGTGGTTTCCATTTGCAACATTTTCGGTTACACTCTCACAATTTTCTTCCATTTCAAATATAGTTCGTCAAAATTACCTGCGCAGGCTTATTTGGATGGATAAACAATGACGCTGAGCGAACCCGATTCAATGAAAACAATCACGGTTGTGATTGCTCATTTACATTCATGTGTTCGATCAACTATACTCATGCTTGATTGGGAGTGATGTGATTCAAACTGAGCGTTCGATTAGATCCGGTCAATTCGAACGGTCAATTCATTCAGATCAAACCAAACGACTGCATCAACAAAAATCATGTAAGAAACCGAGTGTGGTTGAATTTTTGCATACTCGTTGCAGCCCTCTGATGCGAACCAGTTATTTGATGTTCGAATAAAGAAAACAAGTAAGCAAATGCTACAGTCGAGCGGGGCCGACCGTTGAATACCCTACAACACTATAATAAACGATACAGTTTATATAGGCGAGATACTCGAAAGAATTCCACAAGATATTGTGACAAATAATAAAATAATACCATCAGGTTTCGTTCTCTAATTTTCGAATATTAGCAACTTAAACCAATTTGCTCATTTCCAATTTATTGGTAGATGTTGAACTTAAATGGTCTTCCTAGATCTGGAACCAATATTTCCCAAAGACCTATAATATCTCAAAAGTGGCAAGAGATTAACATTTATTATTGGTTTTTGACTGAAATGCATCTATCTGAGATGCAGACATTCAATGAAATCAGAGTAAACGAAACAGTCAGAAGTGCGTCTTTCCTGTATTTGTGAATTCTCCAAAAAATCACTGGAATGGACATTTTCTTATTTTTTCTACAAAAGTTGGCAAACTATTTCACACATTGAATATTTTTGGATGGCCTTCCAAAAATTGCTTGGCTTTTGCAATGTCCTGTAACCCCATTAAAATGTGCGTGAGGATCGGGCGATAATTACGACCTGCTGACAATTTTGCAGTTTTTTGGTTCATTTCAACCCCTAAATATATGGCAATCATCTCCAAAAAGAGTAGGCTTCTATTCTGACCCTCATCTTATCCCCATGCAAAATTTCGTAAGGATCGGCCCATAAATGCGATCTGTATATGATATCCTGATATCCTAACTACTTAGTTTTGTTAGCTGTAGAAATATTACCAAATGTTTAATTCAAAATGAAAATATGCCAAAAATATGACAAAATTGAAAAAATATGAGAAAATGTTACAAAATCAATATTTTCATCTTTAGAGAGATATTTTTATGCGATTTTTTTAGACGTTTTTTGTTTCCTGCCAAGAGGCCATTCTGAATTAACGAGAACTGTCGAAATCAGTTCAGCCGTTCTCGACATATAAGAGATCTTTCAAGCATATCTTCTTTGATAGACATATATATCGCACATATTTTGCTATATATCCGATTTGTTGGATGTTAACATTAATGTAAAGATCAGGAGTAACCTTTTCATGTCTTTGTGATTTCGCGGGGATTTAAAATATTCCCGGTTTAATGAAACATTTTGAATGTTTTCAACACAAAAGATATGGTCTATTTTAACCGCTAAATATTATCCGATGACCACCCAAATTAGTAAGCTTCTTCCCCGCCCTAAACTCTAGCTACATGCGAAATTCCGCGTCGATTGGTCTATAATTGCGACCTGTATAGCTACTGCAAAATCCAACATTTTTTCAGTATTTGGTCCATTTCAACCCCTAAACATTTGGCGATCATCTCCAAAAGAAATAGGCTTCTATTCTGACCCTAACCTCACCTTCGGTCAAAATTTCGTTAGGATCGGACCATAATTGCGACCTGTAGCGTGATTACAAATTAACATGGACAGACGGACGGACGGACATACATAGCTAGATCGACTCAGCTCGGCGAGCTAGGAAGATCCATATATACTTTCCTATATGGGAAACCAATATTTCGAGGTGTTACATAAATTCTGGCCCAATCAAACTTATAATACCCCCAACACATAGTGTTGTAGGGTATAAATACTACCCATATTTACATACAGTGAGTCACAGTGAAAATGGTACACCTGTCACAAACCACTTAAAACAAATACAAATATAAAAGAAGTAAGTTCGGCCGGGCCGAACTTTGAATACCCTCCACCATTTGGAACAAATTAGAAAATTTTCAAAAAAATAAAATCCATTAAAAATTTTTTTAAAATCTTTAAATAAAGTACCCACAAGGAACTCCTTGTGTGGATTTTTCAGACAATTCTGATGAAAAATGTGGGTAAAATTATCAAAATACCGAATATCGGGGGGGTACCGTTATATGGGGGATATACGATATCGTGGACCTATATAGACAATTCTCTCTCAGGGGGTGAAGTACTCACAAGGAACTACTTGTGTGGATTTTAAGACAATTCCATTGAAAAGTGTGGCTAACATAATCAAAATACCGAATATCGGGGGGTACAGTTATAGGGGGGATATACGATATCGTGGACCTATATAGACAATTCTTTTTGAGGGGGTAAAATGCCCACAAGGGACTCCTTTTGTGGAATTTCAGACAATTCCATTGAAAAATGTGGCTAAAATCATCAAAATAACAAATATCGGGGGTACCGTTATATGGGGGCTATACGATATTGTGGACCTATATAGATAATTCTCTGCCGAGGTATAAAGTACCCACAAGGAACTACTTGTGTGGATTTTCAGACAATTCTATTAAAAAATGTGGCTAACATCATCAAAATACCGAATATCGGGGGTACCGTTACATGGGGGCTATACGATATCGTGGACCGATATAGCCCATCTTCGAACTTGACCTGCCTGCAGACAAAAGAGAGATCTGTGCAAAATTTTAGCTTCCTATCTTAATTCGTTTAGACTTACAACAGACGGACGGACGGACAGGGCTAAATCGTCTTAGAATTTTACGCTGATCTAGAATATATATACTTTGTTGGGTCTAAAATGATTATTTCGATGAGTTACAAACGGAATGACGAACTTAATATACCCTCCATACTTTTTTTGGTGGAGGGTATAAAAAGCCTTCGAAGTCAATAAAAATATTAAACAAGAGTCGTAAATAGTTAGTTTATTTTCTTTAAGAAATGAATATGAAATTTAAGTTCAATATTTCCACATCAATTTTCGAAAATTTTACATTAACAAAAAAAATTCATGTCAAAGTGAAAATGCTCCACTTAAAATTAAACTAAATAAAGTGTAATAAAACTAATTTTTAATATTTTGTTGGTCATCCTTTTTGGCAAATAACTGATTTAAGGCGATTGGGAATAGAATAGATTCCCACTCCTCCAAAAGAACCATTTTCAAATCATATTTGCTTTAAATATCGTGTTTTCGAATTTCTGTTTTCATTTTCTGCCACAAATTTTCAATTATATTTAAATCTGGAGACGAGGGGGGAGGTGGGGGGCTAGTTTTGATTACTCTGGGACAATTATGCAACAGCCATTCTTTTACAATAAGAGCCGTATGTTTTTGATCATTGTACTGATATAAATTAAAGGAGTCTTCTATGCCGAGTTTTTCAGCACTTTGTTTAAGGTTGGTTTTCAAAATGTTTAAATGTTGTATTTTGTCCATATTTCATTCAAAAAAGTGCAATTTACCAACACCAGCAACGGAACAAGCACCCAAAACCCTTCCCATGACGCCCACCGTGTTTAACCGTCGGACGCAAATGCTTCGGGTTCATCTCCTGATTGGGGTTTCTCCAAACGTTAACTCTGCCATCAAACCCAAATAAGTTATATTTGCTCTCATCCGTAAATAAAACGTTTTTTCATACTGTGAGCAAACTGCAATCGAATTTTGTGTTCTTTGAACTTACAAACGGCTTGTTACGTGCAAATCTGCCATTTAGACCATTATTCCGAAGAACTCTCCGCACTGTTATATTGAAATTTTGTTACAGCTTATATTGAAATGTTTCTCAACCATATCGCGTAGCTTCGGTGCACTCTTGGATTAATCTTGCTTTAGTTGACAATCCACCTTTCCTGACGTACGTGGAAAAGCTTTTTTTGGCTAATTTTTTGGCTTATTTATAACACGCCATTCATTTTTAAACCGTTTAATGATGTTTGCAACTGTTGTCCGAGGTTTATTAACGATTTCTCTTTGGCTTTTTCCCTTTTTATAGTGGTCAATAATTAAATTTCGAAGCTCGACCGTAGTGAAAATGAAATAAAAAGAACCAGTAGATCGATCTAAACTAATTTCGTGTCAAAGCATAAGTGTAAGCAAAGGCGAGAAATACAAAACAAAACAAGAATATGGAAAACAACCGTTATTTATCATTGATCTACACTATGGACCATTTTCACTGTGACATGCATTTTTTTCTCTTTTTGCTTAATATTGCCCAAAATTATGTAGAATTATTAATGTTTATTTTCCTATTATTTTTCTATTATTACAAGAACATAATCTAACTAATTACTCCTCTTTTGTTTTATATTTTTATTGATTTCGAAGACTTTTTAATGTTTAAAATGTTTTGTCACAGGTGGACCATGTTCACTGTTACCCACTGTATATATTTATAACATATTTTCCAGTTCGATACCTATAATTTTGCAATGTAAGCTGTCATTTAGAACAAAATCTCTTCTCGGAAAGTTATTATTGTTGGGCTAAACTTTTTCCCGAATTCCGGAAAAATAATATAAGTTTGCAACTTATATTGTATGCGTCGTGTTACATTATGAAATTTTATCATCAAAAAGTATTGTCTTGCCGCAAAGAAAAAATACTTCAGTTTAACAGAAACCATTGTTTGTTTTGTGCGCCATCTACATATCAAACCAAAATTTTTAACAGTATACGACAATAGTAGATTTCCAAACCCCACATATTTCATTCCAAGACAGACATAAAATTATAACATAACATCGTAACATAACATATTTTTCCACTACCATTGCCATCTATTGAAGAAAAGTAACAATGTAATGTCCCATCTGATTTTATTATATGTCTTTGTTTATTGCTTTATTCTCAGTATTGACATTCAGGTGGCGGTACGGCAGTTTAGAAACTGTGACGCAAATGTAGTATAAGAAAATTCAAACAAGTTCAGCTCGTCCATGAGAAAAAGGAAACAATTTGTCCGAACCAGGGTTTTAAAAGCCAGCACCTATTGAACTTAGCCTTACAGTGCAGCTGCTATTAAATATTAACAGCCATGGCTAAAATAGCACATGATCATCTATTTTGCTCAACGCATGGTTATTTAGCTTTTTATTAATAAGCTATTTTTGTTTAACCCTAACCAACAATGAAGCTAAAAATTCTGATTTCGGCTGCTGTTATTTCCTTTTTAGCCGAAAACATATTTTATGGTTGTGTGTTGTTAACGTACATATTAATAAAACACATACATATTAATTTGAGCTCGTCAGCTATTTTAGTTTATTTTTGGTCTGTAACTACAATATTTTTTCTAAATTTTTTGAATAATTTTCCCAACTCTTAATACCGAACTTTAAGCTTTTCCGCTAGAAACAAAGGCCAAAAATCATAAAAATACTGCATAACGAGAGGTACAATTAAATGTGGTCAATACGAAAACGTGAACCTATGTAGGCGATGATCTTCCACAGTACGTAGAATCCAATATGACATTTATTGTCCGATCCTGATGAAAATTTGCACAAATCATTTGTTTGATCCAAGGACGAATCCTATTGAAATTGGAGATAATCGGCCAATCTTTTGCTATAGGTCCCATATATTGCTTCGTCTGATTTGCCTTTTATTGTGCACCAAACATGTAAAATCAGCCCAAATGTGATTGAAATTGCTGCAGATATAGCTATAGCTCCCCGCGCTTCGCTATTCCTTTCGCTTTTATTTGCATTCAAAATTCATAAAATCGGCCCCGCCCTGGTTAAGATTGCGATCCCAGTCGCCATTTTAGTAAAAGCAGAGACAAACTGTTTCTAAAACCATAATGAGTTTCTTTCGAGTTATAAACGAAGGGAGTCTTCGATTGTCTTTGAAAAACAGGCCATAATTTATTTATAATTTAAAAAACAAGTAAGCAAAGACCATGTGATACCCTACAACACGTTAGAAGCCCTCTTATGTCCTAATCCATTTTGGAAGATTTCGCGTTTAAAACTATGTCACGGAGCACTGCGCAGATATTACCCTTAGCATTTTGAACAGGGACATTTGCCCAATATTTACGAACTATGTCGTGTTGTTAGTTGTTGTGCAAAAATGCTAGAATTCTTCCCTGTCATTATCGCTCTTCCCAGGCATGTGGAATGGCTCCAATTGTGTATCAGGCTTTTTTTCTGTTATTGGTTCATTTGAACCATCTCCAAAAGCAAGAGACCCTTCTGAATCTCCAAATTTAGACTCATCTATATGATTTTCTTGCCAACGATATTTGGCTATCGTCGGATATCGCATGTAAGTAATGCTGGTATTTTTTTACACAAATAGTGTTCCATTCTACCCAGAGTCCTAAACTCTAACTTCATGCGAGATTTTGTTTTTTTTTTCATTTTTGGCATAGCCACATTTATTTGTTCTACACTTACATACGTACATGAGATTGTGACTTATCTCTACAATTTTATAAATCATATGATTTCTGCCATTATATAGTTAAAAAGCTTACAAATTCAATTTTAATATAAGCTGAGCATTAGCTTCAACAGAAAACTTCTTTTTAAATTCATTCTAGATTACATTCTTTACAAAAACTCCCCTAAAAATTGAACAATTAAAAATAGGGAACCATTTTATATTAACTTAAAAATACAACTAAAACTACTATTTACAACTTAAAACTACAACTTATAAACTATACATATACATAATTGGGTCGTGGTTTTACCGAAATAATCCAAAGTAAATTAAGTTATTGTGTTGTAATATATATAGTATCTTCTAAATTAAATGAATTATACCTCCTATGGTAAAATAGTACTTTATCATTTCTAAAAAGCATGTTCTCTTCTTCGAGTCTTCTGAGGACTGCAGGTGGCAAATGTTTCCAGGTAGTAATTGTTTCAATATTTTCGTTACAAATCAACATTTCTTTAATTATAGTATTATTAATTTCTTCACTAGTTTCTACGAATTTAAGGCCTCCTTTGACTAAAAACTGATCAACTCTACTGAAGTGACAATCGTCATACAATCTTCTGTAAAATGGATACTTATATGTGCCATCGTCCAATTTAGTTATATTGAGTGCCAGACATGATTTTAGAACCCTTCTCTCCCACATTATAATTCTATTCATTTGGCTAGATGATATTCCAACCCATGCTGGAAAAGCATATGCAAATTTAACTTCTTTGGAGAGACCCTTTTTTGATCTTAGTAAATACTGATAGCCAAAGAAAATACCCTTTGCTTTCCTCAAAATATAATCCAGGTGCCTACAATAATCAAACCTACTGTGGAAAATCACACCTAAATATTTAATTCTATCAGAATAAGAGTATCTCCAATTTTAATAGTTGGCACATAAGATTTAAAATTGGGATATGTAACCTTTGGTTTACCTTTAAATAGTATGGCAGTACATTTGTCAGTATTTAGCCTAAGTCCCCATTTTTTAAAATACATGCAGAGTTCAGCAAGGTATTGATTGATTTTGATATTGAGAAGGCTGGCTTTAGGACCCCGTAGCGCAATCAACACATCATCAGCATATGATAGCAATAATCCTCCTTGAGGTGGTTCAGGAATATCACTCACGAAAATATTGTAAAGCATAGGTCCTAACAAAGAGCCCTGAGGGACACCTGCTTTAACTGCTCTTGGAGTAGAAAGTTGATCGCCAACCTTAACTCGAAAAGAGCGATCTTTTAAAAAACTGTAAGCAAGTCTGTATGTTTGCCTACTAAAATCAGGTAGTTACATTTTGTGCAGTATGCCACCGTGCCAGACCGTGTCAAATGCTTTAGAGAAATCCAATGCAACAGCAATGGTACCTTTTCTTTTATTCAATCCATCACTCACGTAATCTGCGAATGCAGATAAAGCATGGGAGGTTGAATGTTGGGGCTTGAAGCCAAATTGGCTGTCTTTTAGAATCTCTTTCATTCTAACATGCTTTTTGATTCTGCTAAGAATAAAGAATTCCAGAAGTTTACTAAAAGGTGATAACATCGAAATAGGACGATAGCTTGCACATGAAGTAGAGTCAGATCCAGGCTTCAGTATGAGGACCATAACTGCGGCCCTCACCGATGGGGTCTCTTCTAGCTAAGCCTGTCATTTTCTTGACCTTGCTGTACATCCGACTATTAACTTTTATGCTTTGTAAAAATCTAGTTTTCCTTTCTCTTTCAAATATGAGTATTGAGTCATTAGTAATTTTGCCCAAATTTTTAATATCTGCTTTAAGTCTAGGAATGCGATCAGGATCACCAGTTCTTCTTAGAATGCGCATTATTCTACGTCTTTCCTGTATAAAGCGCTGTATGTGTCGTGGTAAGTTGCCGAGGATACCATTTCTAGCCTGATATTTGGGAACGGATGTGTCTATTGCCTTGCGAAACACTCTTGTCATTACATCAATACTTTGATCAATTTCTTCTACACTCATATTTCTGTATATTGGAAGTCTACAGTTTTCTACTCCATCCGAAATCTTCCTTTTGAAACGCCGAACATTCATGTGACTATAATCGTTAAAAAGACGTAACTCAGATCTACTAAGATTGCCGTTAAGAATTGAGATCTTGATCGCTCTATGATCAGATTCGTAACCCAATGTCTTAAGTGGTCCATCAGCTGATTCCAAATGAATTCCTGGTGTTATTAGAAAGAAATCAATATATGATTCTGTCAAAGCGTTAGGTCTCGTTGGCTGGTCTGCACGAAAAGGTTTGAAATTAGGGTAATAGAGAAGATGGTTTTCTAGTGATCTACCTCTACTGTCAGTTATATTACCACCCGACGATGGGTGTTTAGCATTAAGGTCCATGCCAATAATTACTTCATTAGTACTACCTAGATTAAAAAGAGCATCAAGGTTACTGGTCTGAAAAACTTCATGAGGACGCAGATAGAGGGATGCAAATACAATAGGTATTCCATCCTCTCTATATGCCCTAATACAGCAGCTTTCTACTATACCGGTATCAACCATAATTCTTTCACAGTTATATCCCTCTTTCACTAAAATAGCAGTGCCACCACCACCATTTGTTCTGTTTTGCTTAAAAAATTTAAATCCATCTAGATAAAAATTATGTCTATCGGCAAGTTTATGTTCAGCAATCAACAATATCTCTGGTTTATATTGTTTTATGAAATTCTGTAAAAAGTGTCTGCGAGTGATGGAAACTAGCGAGTTAATATTAATGAAAACACATTTAATGTTGTAAATCATTGTGTCTATTTAGTTCTAGCAAATTTTTGCATGCCCCATCTGAAATATTTTTGGTAAAGAAATTTCTAAGGTTTAAGAAATTTTCTCTCTCTTTTGGTGTGTGGGTATAAAAGTGATATCCCTTATTTTGTAGTAATAGTCTAACATTTTCAAAGTTATCTAGACCTACTATACGAACAGATAATAGATTTGTTCTTAACATCAGCAGAATAAACTTACCACGACCCAAATTGCGATCTAGTAATTCCTTTATCTCCTTAACACTAGCCCCATGAATTGTAATTGGAGGTAATTTAGCTTCCTTTTTCAGTGGAGTTGTCTTCGCAGGATTTAAAACTGGAGGTTTTGTAGAAGGAGTTGCTGCTTTTTTGCCATTTATCACCTTTGTGCTCTGCCACAAGCCACCCTCATCCTTATTTGGTGCTTGTTGTAGGACCTTTGCACCAACTTTCTTTTGAGTAGTACATTCTTCGGGTTTGTTGCCAGATGATGGGACATCATATATTTTCTTGTTGGATACTACTGGCTTTGCAGTATCTTCACTCATAAACGCAGTGCTGAAATTTTCGGCTACTTCAGCCGCCCAGTCATCATGACTGTTATTATTCTCTGCTTCCATAGCATCAGTAACTATTGATGGATCATTATTTTTTGATTTATGAATAATGTCAAATGAATAGAATTTTCTGCCTGCAAGGATCTTACTGTCTCTTCCAGACCAGCAATAACTTTGGTGAGCTGTTCAATTTTAGCTCCCAACTTCATAATCTCGTACGAATCGTCTTCACTGCATCGTGAGCTCTTCTTCTTTCTTTTACGAGTTTCCGATGGATGGAAATTATCAGTGGTACTAGTGTCAGATACTCAACCTACACTAGGCTCACAATTCGTAGAGCTATTTCTTTTGTTGTATTGTTGTTCTTGAATTAGGTCAGTTTTTTTTTGTTTCAATTCCACCCCCAGTGGGGTAAAAAAATTAGAATCGTTTTGGTTGTTTTGCATTTGAAAAACACCACCAGCACTGTCAGGGTTTATGTTAAGTACTTTGGGGTTGCTTAGGATGTAAAAAGCAGTGATGCTGCCTCCTATGCGGTTCTCAGATTTTTGAAGACTAACGTTCACTTTAGTAGATTTTCCACAAAATAAGAAAAAATAATAGTACACATAAATTTGTGAGTGTATTTGTGTTAACAGTGAAATATAAACCAAACAGTGAATATAAACAACTGGAAGTGAAAACAAATTACTGAAGGCAAATATTACCTTCAGGGAGATAAAATTCGTTTTCAAACAAACTGTGCTACAAGCGGACGTTATTACATATGAACGTCTTACAGGCGGCAGATAAGTCTGCTGCCGATAAGCTACTACTGGGCGAAAATAAATCATCCGCCACCGAGACTACAGCATTCATAAATGTTGACAACATGAATGCTGGCAACGCAGATACAACTAAACCGTTGCAGAGACAAACTACAGACGAGATTGGTGAATGGCAAGAGGTAAAATATGCCATGCCGCAACTAAAACGGAAATGCGACTCGCCAACCAACTACTCTGAAATGAACGCAGTCATTAGACAACTGCAAGATAAGATTATCTCGCTGGAGAATCAAAATAAAGTACTGACAGCCGAGCTGACATTTCTAAAAAATATGCAGGCTGAATCAGCTAGGCAACTTACTGCAGCTCACTCCAAGGAAATGAGCTGCAAACGAATTATCGCTAACCTCGAAAAACAAATTGCTCCAGCTAATGAAAACAAGAGCAATAGAGATAAATGCAGTAATGATGCTACCATGGAGATGGACTATGCTGACACACTGCCAGTGCAGCCTGTGGATACACCGCCGGTACCACGAATAAACATACTGAGCGCATGCCGAGCCTCAGAAAAAAAGAAGGATGTGCCTAATGCGACAAAGGCAACTACACAACCAGATATACCAGCCATATCAACCGAAAGCAGGGAAGATATTAGCTCAATAACACCAATGTCTGCAGCTCAGAAAAAGAAGAAGCCCAGGCGTAAGGTTAAAATAATATCGCAGACCAA
Organism: Musca domestica; assembly: GCF_030504385.1. NCBI lineage: Eukaryota > Metazoa > Arthropoda > Insecta > Diptera > Muscidae > Musca > Musca domestica. The sequence goes on from NW_026712346.1 coordinate 25,182,333, forward strand.
CTACATGGACACGAGCGACAACAATACTACAGCTGATAAGGGCGCTTCATCGGAGTCACCTAACATCAAACGTAAGTCGATACCTCTTATAACGGCCTATAATGTCAATATAAAAGAGTTTAGAAGTTTAATTACGACCGAAATCGGACACGAAGACTTTTCAATTAAGGTTGTCAATAAAAAAAGGCAAATTTTCAAATGGCATCCATCGAAGACCATTCGAAGATTAGAGCACTTTTTATCAGCAGGGGCATAAATTTTTTTACGTACTCCTCTAAAGATCAGACTCCTCACTCCATCATTATGGAAAGATTATCCTCGACATATGATGCCGAGGATATTAAGGATGGCCTCTTAAACCTAGACATTAACCTAGAAGTTCTAAGAGTAATTTATTTAGATTTTGAGAAGTGGCTCATCCACTTCAGTAAAGGATCAGATATAGATCGCCTGTTCAAAGTCCGCAAGTTCCTTAACTGCGGCATTTTACTCAAAAGAGATACAAAAAAGGGTCTAACCCAATGCCACAATTGCCAACGGCCAACTCACTCCTCAGGGGGCTGTGGTATGCCATACAGGTGTTGTAAGTGTGGGGGAGCACATGGCCCTAAGAAGTGTCATATCCCTCCTGGTGTCCATAGACCCACTATGATTGAGGTTAAAGATCCCATAACGGGCCAAATCTCCAAAAAACCGGATTACATTTTTAAATGCGTAAACTGCAACAAGGAGGGACACGCTGCCAACTCACGCGAATGTCCAATTCGACAATCGCGACTTGCAAAAATTAAATCCGATGCGGTTGCAAAAAATAATAAAAAAGCAACACGTCAAAATAGATTTTCGGCCAATAGTGGCAAAGTTAAATTGGGTGTCTCTTTTGCTGAAATTACGAAACAGAACGATCTGTCACAAAACACACCTACACACAATTCAGTGGCCAATACAGGGGATAGGCCTATGACTGACATAATGGACTCATTCGAAAACTTTGATCAAATTTGCAAGAAGAATTTCGGCAACGATTTCTTCTCATGCCTTGCGAAAGTCCGCAAATACGCCAAGGACTTAAATAGTGTAAATCAAGATTGCCAAGCTAAGGCTATGATTGGCATCTTAACATCACTCTGCTCTGATGACTAGATCTATCAAGTGCATGTTCGCCAACGTCAACTCATTAGTATCGAGGCACAAGAAACACTTTTTAAATCTGTTTCTTAAAGACCATCGGCCTGATGTGATGATGTTGGCGGAGCATATGGTGCCTACCCATGCGAATCTGGTCATGGAGGGCTATAAAACCTTTTTGCAGAGAAGAATATATAGAACTGGCCGCGGTACTGCTATCCTAGTTAAGCAAAACATAAAATGCGAACAAGTAGTCCTAGATTCAGGGAGCATAGAAAATTGTTGTATTAAATTATTTAGGGTAGATGGGTCGACGCTACATGTAGTAAGCATGTACTGTAGACCTGGCGATGGGTTTAGCTCCTCTGATCTTGAATGCCTCAGACCTTTGGCGAGAGACGGACACATCATCATTGGAGCTGATCTCAACGCCCGACATATCAGCTGGGGCGGTACCACCTCCTGCTCTAGAGGCAGATCCATAGCCGATTTCATTTTAGGGTGTCCGGACCTCACAGTAATTCCTACTGACGGCCCCACCCGAATAAGTAGAAGTTCTGAAACATACATCGACATATGCTTAGCCTCCCCTGGCATAGATATTGACGATAATGGAGGTAGAGGTATCAGCACCACCGATTGTAATTCCGATCACTTGGCAATTACTATCAATGTGCGTGGCATAATCCCTATAATCACCAGAAATGCAAAATTTTTTGATTACAAAAAAATTGATATACGTAGGTTTAATAGGATACTAGGGGAAGATTTGCCCAGCTGCCAACTCCCTATTAACCGAAATGTCACGGTTTCGGAAATAGATATAGGTATTGAGAAAATGGTAGATATTTTCCTAAGCGCTATGGATAAATCTATCCCAAAAGTTAAAAAAGGCAATAGAGGATTACGCCCTCTTCCCTCTAATATTCTGGACCTCATCCGGGAAAAGAAACGACTACGCCGTACGCTCTACCGCTGTAGAGACCCATTTAGGTATGACGATATCAAGAATAATATTAATAACCTTGACAGAACTATTCAGGGGGCTATTTCACAACACGACAGTGAGCACTGGATAAGCTTCCTGAATGGTATCACTATGAACGAAAGAGTGTACGGCAAAGTCAAGGCTGCCGCTGGCATTAGGCGCAGTACCATACCTGCTCTTTCTGATGATAATGGAACTGCTATATATATTGACGAGGATAAAGCCAATATCATCGCTGATTCTATTCAAGGCATGATTACTGCACCACGTCCCCAAGATGGTAGTATTAATATTATAGAACAAGAATTCAAAAGTAGGTCTCCCCTGGTAAATTTTTCTGAAAATTTACTAGCGGATGGCTCTGAACATATCCCAGAACTCAGTCTTATATCCCCTGAGGATATAGGCGCTGCAGTCAAGAGGAGACCCAACAGTAAATCCAGTGGACCCGATGGAATCCCTGAGTTTGTACTTAGAAAGACTGATAATTCAACATGGTCCACTTTGGCTATAATCTATAACCATTGCTTAAACCTGGGTTATTTCCCCAATATTTGGCAGACCGCCATAACTGTTCCCATCCCAAAGCCAGGAAAGGACCCCACAAGGCCAGATAGTTATAGACCTATTAGTCTACTATCAGCATTTGGGAAACTACTAGAATACTTCATCCTACAACAGATTTCCTTGGAAATTGAGGACCGCGGACTACTTTCTGACAGCCAGTTTGGCTTCAGGAAAGGACTGTCCACGTCACATGCCCTCACAGTCCTCGGGAATCATGTTTCTAATGCCCTAAACAATAGGCATATTACAATAGGGATTAGCCTGGATTTCTCCAGGGCATTCGACAACGTATGGCACAATGCCATTGTTTATAAAATGGCTAATTTAAACATGGATCGCAATATCTGATTGTAGCGGACTTTCTAAAATCAAGAAAGTTCAAAGTTAGAATCGGAGATTCCTTCTCCACGGACAGGAATATATACGCAGGCGTCCCACAAGGGTCCTTACTTGGACCTATATTGTTTAATATATTCCTAGCAGATATTCCTCAACCACCCGAGGGGGATCTGCTATTAATATATGCAGACGATATATTTATCGCTGCATCTGGAGCCCATGCTCATAACACAAATAGACGCCTAAACCAATATCTGACCACCCTTTCCATATATTTTGAGAAATGGAAAATGAGACTTAACATCAACAAATGTGAAGGCATCGTTTTTAAAGGTATAAAAAAACACCTTTTCCCCAGCTCCAGAGACTTTGAAGCTACGCCATATATCGGAGGACAATTGATCCGCGTGTCTGACCAGCTCAAATATCTGGGCGTGGTTTTCCACTCCAATTTTGAGTTCGTCAGACATGTGGACTACATTCTCGGTAAGGCCAAAAAATTATTCTGGGCTTACCAGCGGGTTATTTGCAGATCAGGTGGACTAACACTGCCTGTCAAACTGTTAATTTATAAGCAAATAATTCGACCGATCTTGGCATACGCCTTCCCCGTCTGGTACGGAATCTCCTCCCATCAAATGGAGAGAGTTCGTATCTGGGAGAGGAGGGTGCTAAGATCGTGTCTTGAAATAAAACCCATACTAGACAACAATGGAATATGGCGACTCCCGCACAATTCCGCTGTATACGAAAACACACCTTTCGACAGAATCGATATGTTCCTGATCAAGGGTGCTCTAAAATTCCTAGAAAAATCATCATTTTTGGAAAATTCCTTAATTATTGACAGCCTTAATAATAATAGTATTACTGACATTAACAACATATTAGAGACAAACTATCACGCACCAAAGTGTTTATTACCTTTGGACAGAGCAGGCCTTCTCTCTATTGATAATCAATTACTTTTCTATCACCGCCGTTATAAGACGTTCGACATTAATAATACCGTCTACAATATATCCCAGTAGCCGATGAAGAACACCTGTACATAGTTAATTATAAGTAGTTTTAAGCACCATAACCATAATTCCATAATACACTTTTTTCTTTTTTTTTTTTTTTTTTTTTTTGTTTATTAGCCCCTTTTTTTAATAATTATATTACATACAATGAAATTTAATTTCTGGTGTTAGCGATATGATGCATACATTATGCACATATATATGTATTAATGAGTTAAACTTAGATAAATATTAGTATGCTAAGTAGTTTTAAGTAGTCCTTAAGAGCTTTTGTTAGACATAAGTCATATATATATTGTATTAATGAATTGAATTAATAAACTTGAAACTTGTAGATTTTCCACACAGGCGGCAGATAAGTCTGCTGCCGATAAGCTGCTACTGGGCGAAAATAAATCATCCGCCACCGAGACTAATGTTGACAACATGAATGGTGGCAACGCAGATACAACTAAACCGTTGCAGAGACAAACTACAGACGAGATTGGTGAATGGCAAGAGGTAAAATATGCCAGGCCGCAACTAAAACGGAAATGCGACTCGCCAACCAACTACTCTGAAATGAACGCAGTCATTAGACAACTGCAAGATAAGATTATCTCGCTGGAGAGTCAAAATAAAGTGCTGACAGCCGAGCTGACATTTCTAAAAAATATGCAGGCTGAATCAGCTAGGCAACTTACTGCAGCTCACTCCAAGGAAATGAGCTGCAAACGAATTATCGCTAACCTCGAAAAACAAATTGCTCCAGCTAATGAAAACAAGAGCAATAGAGATAAATGCAGTAATGATGCTACCATGGAGATGGACTATGCTGACACACTGCCAGTGCAGCCTGTGGATACACCGCCGGTACCACGAATAAACATACTGAGCGCATGCCGAGCCTCAGAAAAAAAGAAGGATGTGCCTAATGCGACAAAGGCAACTACACAACCAGATATACCAGCCATATCAACCGAAAGCATGGAAGATATTAGCTCAATAACACCAATGTCTGCAGCTCAGAAAAAGAAGAAGCCCAGGCGTAAGGTTAAAGTAATATCGCAGACCCACTACATGGACACGAGCGACAACAATACTACAGCTGATAAGGGCGCTTCATCGGAGTCACCTAACATCAAACGTAAGTCGATACCTCTTATAACGGCCTATAATGTCAATATAAAAGAGTTTAGAAGTTTAATTACGACCGAAATCGGACACGAAGACTTTTCAATTAAGGTTGTCAATAAAAAAAGGCAAATTTTCAAATGGCATCCATCGAAGACCATTCGAAGATTAGAGCACTTTTTATCAGCAGGGGCATAAATTTTTTTACGTACTCCTCTAAAGATCAGACTCCTCACTCCATCATTATGGAAAGATTATCCTCGACATATGATGCCGAGGATATTAAGGATGGCCTCTTAAACCTAGACATTAACCTAGAAGTTCTAAGAGTAATTTATTTAGATTTTGAGAAGTGGCTCATCCACTTCAGTAAAGGATCAGATATAGATCGCCTGTTCAAAGTCCGCAAGTTCCTTAACTGCGGCATTTTACTCAAAAGAGATACAAAAAAGGGTCTAACCCAATGCCACAATTGCCAACGGCCAACTCACTCCTCAGGGGGCTGTGGTATGCCATACAGGTGTTGTAAGTGTGGGGGAGCACATGGCCCTAAGAAGTGTCATATCCCTCCTGGTGTCCATAGACCCACCATGATTGAGGTTAAAGATCCCATAACGGGCCAAATCTCCAAAAAACCGGATTACATTTTTAAATGCGTAAACTGCAACAAGGAGGGACACGCTGCCAACTCACGCGAATGTCCAATTCGACAATCGCGACTTGCAAAAATTAAATCCGATGCGGTTGCAAAAAATAATAAAAAAGCAACACGTCAAAATAGATTTTCGGCCAATAGTGGCAAAGTTAAATTGGGTGTCTCTTTTGCTGAAATTACGAAACAGAACGTTCTGTCACAAAACACACCTACACACAATTCAGTGGCCAATACAGGGGATAGGCCTATGACTGACATAATGACCTCATTCGAAAACTTTGATCAAATTTGCAAGAAGAATTTCGGCAACGATTTCTTCTCATGCCTTGCGAAAGTCCGCAAACACTCCAAGGACTTAAATAGTGTAAAGCAAGATTGCCAAGCTAAGGCTATGATTGGCATCTTAACATCACTCTGCTCTGATGACTAGATCTATCAAGTGCGTGTTCGCCAACGTCAACTCATTAGTATCGAGGCACAAGAAACACTTTTTAAATCTGTTTCTTAAAGACCATCGGCCTGATGTGATGATGTTGGCGGAGCATATGGTGCCTACCCATGCGAATCTGGTCATGGAGGGCAATAAAACCTTTTTGCAAAGAAGAATAGATAGAACTGGCCGCGGCACTGCTATCCTAGTTAAGCAAAACATAAAATGCGAACAAGTAGTCCTAGATTCAGGTAGCATAGAAAATTGTTGTATTAAATTATTTAGGGTAGATGGGTCGACGCTACATGTAGTGAGCATGTACTGTAGACCTGGCGATGGGTTTAACTCCTCTGATCTTGAATGCCTCAGACCTTTGGCGAGAGACGGACAGATCATCATTGGAGCCGATCTCAACGCCCGACATATCAGCTGGGGCGGTACCACCTCCTGCTCTAGAGGCAGATCCATAGCCGATTTCATTTTAGGGTGTCCGGACCTTACAGTAATTCCTACTGACGGCCCCACCCGAATAAGTAGAAGTTCTGAAACATACATCGACATATGCTTAGCCTCCCCTGGCATAGATATTGACGATAATGGAGGTAAAGGTATCAGCACCACTGATTGTAATTCCGATCACTTGGCAATTACTATCAATGTGCGTGGCAGAATCCCTGTAATCACCAGAAATGCAAAAATTTTTGATTACAAAAAAATTGATATACGGAGGTTTAATAGGATACTAGGGGAAGATTTGCCCAGCTGCCAACTCCCTATTAACCGAAATGTCACGGTTTCGGAAATAGATATAGGTATTGAGAAAATGGTGGATATTTTCCAAGAATAATATTAATAACCTTGACAGAACTATTCAGGGGACTATTTCACAACACGACAGTGAACACTGGATAAGCTTCCTGAATGGTATCACTATTAACGAAAGAGTGTACGGCAAAGTCAAGGCTGCCGCTGGCATTAGGCGCAGTACCATACCTGCTCTTTCTGATGATAATGGAACTGCTATATATATTGACGAGGATAAAGCCAATATCATCGCTGATTCTATTCAAGGCATGATTACTGCACCACGTCCCCAAGATGGTAGTATTAATATTATAGAACAAGAATTCAATATTAGGTCTCCCCTGGTAAATTTTTCTGAAAATTTACTAGCGGATGGCTCTGAACATATCCCAGAACTCAGTCTTATATCCCCTGAGGATATAGGTGCTGCAGTCAAGAGGAGACCCAACCGTAAATCCAGTGGACCCGATGGAATCCCTGAGTTTGTACTTAGAAAGACTGATAAGTCAACATGGTGCACTTTGGCTATAATTTATAACCATTGCTTAAACCTGGGTTATTTCCCCAATATTTGGAAGACCACCATAACTGTTCCCATCCCAAAGCCAGGAAAGGACCCCACAAGGCCAGATAGCTATAGACCTATTAGTCTACTATCAGCATTTGGGAAACTACTAGAATACTTCATCCTACAACAGATTTCCTTAGAAATTGAGGACCGCGGACTACTTTCTGACAGCCAGTTTGGCTTCAGGAAAGGACTGTCCACGTCACATGCCCTCACAGTCCTTGGGAATTATGTTTCTAATGCCCTAAACAATAGGCATGTTACAATAGGGATTAGCCTGGATTTCTCCAGGGCATTCGACAACGTATGGCACAATGCCATTGTTTACAAAATGGTTAATTTAAACATGGATCGCAATACCTGCAGAATTGTAGCGGACTTTCTAAAATCAAGAAAGTTCAAAGTTAGAATCCTTCTCCACGGACAGGAATATATACGCAGACGTCCCACAAGGGTCCTTACTTGGACCTATATTGTTTAATATATTCCTAGCAGATATTCCTCAACCACCCGAGGGGGATCTGCTATTAATATATGCAGACGATATATTTATCGCTGCATCTGGAGCCCATGCTCATAACACAAATAGACGCCTAAACCAATATCTGACCACCCTTTCCATATATTTTGAGAAATGGAAAATGAGCCTTAACATCAACAAATGTGAAGGCATCGTTTTTAAAGGTATAAAAAAACACCTTTTCCCCAGCTCCAGAGGCTTTGAAGCTACGCCATATATCGGAGGACAATTGATCCGCGTGTTTGACCAGCTCAAATATCTGGGCGTGGTTTTCCACTCCAATTTTGAGTTTGTCAGACATGTGGACTACATTCTCGGTAAGGCCAAAAAATTATTCTGGGCTTACCAGCGGGTTATTTGCAGATCAGGTGGATTAACACTGCCTGTCAAACTGTTAATTTATAAACAAATAATTCGACCAATCTTGGCATACGCCTTCCCAGTCTGGTACGGAATCTCCTCCCATCAAATGGAGAGAATTCGTATCTGGGAGAGGAGGGTGCTAAGATCGTGTCTTGAAATAAAACCCATACTAGACGACAATGGAATATGGCGACTCCCGCACAATTCCGCTGTATACGAGAACACACTTTTCGACAGAATCGATATGTTCCTGATCAAGGATGCTCTAAAATTCCTAGAAAAATCATCATTTTTGGAAAATTCCTTAATTATTGACAGCCTTAATAATAATAGTATTACTGACATTAACAACATATTAGAGACAAACTATCACGCACCAAAGTGTTTATTACCTTTGGACAGAGCAGGCCTTCTCTCTATTGATAATCAATTACTTTTCTATCACCGCCGTTATAAGACGTTCGACATTAATAATACCGTCTACAATATAACACAGTAGCCGATGAAGCACACCTGTACATAGTTAATTATGAGTAGTTTTAAGCACCATAGCCATAGTTCTAAAATACACTTTTTTTTTTGTTTATTAGCCCCTTTTTTAATAATTCTTTTTCTGGGGAATATAATATAAGCTAAATACAACATATATTACATATAATGAAATTTAATTTCTGGTGTTAGCGATATGATGCGTACATTATGCACATATATATGTATTAATGAGTTAAACTTAGATAAATATTTGTATGCTAAGTAGTTTTAAGTAATCCTTAAGAGCTTTTGTTAGACATAAGTATTGTATTAATGAATTGAATTAATAAACTTGAACTTGAACTTGTAGATTTTCCACAATAATCATAAACTGTTCACTTATAATTATCACTTCACAAACAACCTTTCACAACAAGAGCACAACACTGAATCCCTGCGAGATTTTGTATCCTTTAGTTTCTATTTGTATCATAACGGCTGCAAAATCAGGGACATTTTTTGTTGGTCAATTTAAACCCCTAAATATATTGCGGACATTTTTGAAAACAATATGCCTAGCAATTCTGAACCTAACCCTACCCTTTTCGTGAGGATCGGACGATAATTGCATTATATATCCAATATCTCCAACGTGTGTTGTAAGGTAAAAAAATATTACAACATATACACTTTAATATTATAAGTCAAATTGAAAAAATCGCATGCGATAAAAAATATGAAAAATGAAAATATGTCACAAAATAATAAAAAATCTATATTAACATCATTATAGGCGCCTTTTTATGCCATGAGGGCATTCTGCATTGACAAAATTTGTCAAAATCGGTCCAGCCATTCTTGAGATATAAGCATTTTAGCTAACATTCCCTTCCTTTGTATATATACATTGTATATATTTCGCTGTATATATCCGAAATATTTACTATCGGCATCTACGTAACGGTCAGGATTGACCTGTTCGTCTATTTGTGGTTTCGCCGGGATTAAATATATTCGCGGTTTCATGGAAAATTTGATTTTTTTTTAACTCAAATGTCATAGCCATTTTCACCCACTAAATATTACCCGATGACCATCAAAATTGGAAGGCTTCTGCCCAGCCCTAAGCTCTAGCTCCATGCTAACTTCCGCGTCGATTGGTCTATAATTGCGACCTGTAGAGCAACTGCAAAATCAGGAATTTTTTCAGTTTTTGGTCCATTTCAACCCCTAAATATTATGCGATCATCTCCAAAAGAAATAGGGTTCTTTTCTGACCCTATCCCCACCTTCATTCTAAATTTCGTGAAGATCGGACCATAATTGCGACATGTAGAGTGATTACAAATTAACATGGACAGACGGACAGACGGACGGACGGACATACATAGCTAGATCGACTCAGCTCGGCGAGATAGGAAGATCCATATACACTTTCCTATGTGGGAAATCAATATTTCGTGGTGTTACATAATTTTTGGCCCAATCAAACTTATAATACCCCCAACACATAGTGTTGTAGGGTATAATAATAAATATTTCCATTCCATTCCAAACTTACCTTAAACAATACAATAAACAAAAACAATATTTTCATTTAAAAATTTATTTTCAAAATATATATTTACATTAAATACTGTAACGAATATTAATTCAAACGAACTCAATTCGTGATAAATATGTTTAAAAAGAATATGCGATTTAACAATATAAGAAAAATATATTTAAGTTTTCTTGTTTACAATAAAAAAAAACTTAAGAATGTTCAAAATGCTCTCAAAAATAATACGAAAATACTTTTCATAAATTAGTTGCATACAAATGTAAGTATTGCAATGGAAATACTTTTTTCAATTAATTAATCCACTTGTTTACCCTCATCACGGGTCTTGCGGAATGACACGGAATGTATAAGTAACGGTGGCAAGGCTCCTCTTAGCATTTGCAAGCGTTTACTCTTCTCTTTTTCGGGACGTCGGACTTCTTCGCGCGAAGAAGATGCCGAGGGCGTTGTCATTGTACCCGTTCCAGATAAGACTTCACTGCTGGCCGTTATCATGGCCGACTTGCGGAAGTAACGTGGCATTGAATAATCTTCAGCGCGTGCAGCATTAGCTGTTTGAATGGAGTACAACGATTGTGAGACGCGATATTTTTCAATTGTTGGAGTGTCTTCATAATGTTTGGGCAAATTGCTAAAGGATATGGACGGAACTTCTGGTGTCATACTAATAGTGTTACCCGAACCGGTAATGGCAAAAATATCTGTTTCGCTAGCCGCTGGACGAACATTAAAGTGTGGCACACTTTTAGCGCTGCGCAGTATTTTATTACGTGGTGTACTAGAGATGCCAGATGGTGGCATCAGATGAGGATGTCTGTCGATGAGACGTGGTCTGAGAATAACTTCGTCCTCTTTTTCAGTTTGTTCATTGTCAGCACCATGCACTGTCGGAGTATCTTCTTCGGCAATTGCATCGAATTTTTTCGGTGACAATGTCATGCTGCCCTCCGGCGAAGAATCGCTACTTATGGTAAATGTTATACGTCGCTCTGGAGATGCATCTTTAGTATCGGTAACGGTCCTATCATCCTTAACAGGAGAATCCAGGGTGTCGCCTTTACCCAAATTAGCTGGAAATAGATAAAAATATTTATTAGTTATTTGCCATCATTTGTCAAATCAATGACGAATTAGAGTACAAGATAATAAAAAAAAAATAATTTACAGAAATGTAATAAAGATTTACTGAAACATCACAAATAACACAACTCCTAACGTTTTTGTAAATTGATATGTATTCAGATTAAGATGATAGATCTCTTTTCCTTGCACCACTGTTACTATGAACTAACCTATCCCGCTGTTTAAAAGGAATCTTTCTAGATATTTTAAACACAATTAATAGATCAGTATAGTTTCCAAATTGCGATTGGTGTTTTTATTAAACATTTATTGCAAAAATTATTTACTTTATTTTAATTTTTGTTACTTAAAGACAATATAACAGAGCATACTTTTAGGCATTTTATTAACTACATTATTGGTTTAATTTTTATTTTTTGTTTAAGTGTTAGGAGCCACCATTGACTCATTCAAAAATTTTGTGTGAGCCCTGAAATTTAAGACGGATTAGAACCTTCTTTAGCTACACATTACCGAAAGAACAAATACTACCTCTGTATTTTTAAAATCACTGTCCCCAAACATTTGAAAAAATCTCAAGTTTTGACAGATATTAGTTCAAAGTTAAAATAACTTAACTTGTATCTGCAAAGCTCAAAGCGATCTGACATTTTTGCAGTTCAGTTAATAAAAAAACTAATTTTGTGGGATAATTACAGGATGAGTTGAAAAAACTGCAACCAACTTCAGACTGCTGTCATTTCTAAGCCACTCGTCCGACAGCTGTTAAACTTATTCCAGTGACAGCTCATTATATTGTTTAAAAGCATTTTGATGAGAATTTTCCGGAAAAATATTCGTGATGGATTTCAAGCGTGATAGTGTCAATTCTTTATATTTGGCTGGAAAACTACAAGTGTCTATCACTGAAATTCCAAAAAGTGCAAGAACTTGCACTGCAACGGAAAGAAAAAAACTCAAACGAGCTAAAGAGTTATGAATGAAAGAGGACTTAAAAATATAGGCAAATGCAACGAAAATGGCATGGTCTCCTGACGTCGCTCAAAAATCAAGATAACACTATGTGATATTATATAAAGAATGAAATGAATCATAAATAAATATGAAATGTTCATGATCAGTGAATGAAGATAATTTTTAATTGGGAAATTTGTGATCTTTATGCTAGAGTCAATTGTGGCGATGTACCTACTTCGTCAAATACCGATGCTGCACTCAGTCATGGTTAGAAACATTGTTTCTTCTTGATAGGTTGACGACACGAAAAATCGAATTTTTATCGGACATATACACTCATTACTTGATAAGGTAAAAGTAACTTATTTCTATTATTTGTGACTTATTGGTAATGGAGAAGATATGCATTTGTCATTATTTTTGGCTTACTGATACTGTGGATGATATGTTATTGTTATTACTTGTAGTGCTGTTATTTTTTTAGATATCTGCGACCTTAGAATAATTACATATCGACATGTACGATAAAACAGATGTAGACTATAAGCACAGGTCTAGATCGTCAAAACGTGTATAGACTGGAATACCACCTCTTAGGGTTAAAAAAACTTGAGATAATATAATTTTGAAGCGTTCTCTTCATGTAGCGGTGTTGACTATTGCCTTGTTCCCGTACTTTTTATACTCCACCTAGAAATAATCCTTAAAAACCCCATCAGGAATGTTATATATTCATGATCGGATTAAAATTCTTTGTCGATTTATTCATGTCCGTCTGTTCGGCATCCTTACGGTTTCGGTCCCAATTTCCAACCAACTCATTTGTAATTAGTCACATGTCATGTTCTCAACGCGTATTTAAACTCATTTGTTTCGCTAGTTATGAAAGATATAGAATATAGACCGATATCTATTATCTTTACGCAACATCTTGTGTTAATAAAAATATTGGAATGTGTAAAATTTGAACAGAGTCGAAAGTTTATTTCGCATTATATGGGCGTTTTGGTTATTCCAAATTTTGACACCTTCGACTAGACTAGAAAAGCTGGGCCATCTTCACACCAGATGGTAGCACAAATGTTGGGATGTGTACAATTTGAAGAGAATCTTATGTTTATATCGCATTTTACTAGTAATAGAATTGTTAAAAATGTTGGCCCCTTGTGGGGGATGGTACCTCAGTGAACCGATATATCCCATCTTCATACCACACCTTGTGTTATCCCAAATGTTGGGATGTATGAAATGTAAAGAGCATCTTATGCTTATTTTTATCCATTGTGGGGGAGGTACTCGAAGGAGTGGATTGATATCTACCATCTTCACACTAGATCTAATTTTAGTCAAAAAAATTGGGATGTGAGAAATTTGTGAACCGATATTGTCCAATTTCGCATTTGACATAGCACTGATGCTGATATTGGGAATTGCTAAGTTTGCACAAAATTGGATGGCCAGTTCTTGTTTAATTCGGAAATTATTTTCTGCGAACATTTTGACCTATTGTCGGCGAGGTACCAAAAAGAGAGGTCCGATATTGCCCATCTCCAAAGTCGATCTAAGATTGACAATAATATTACGATTTACCAAATTTGGATGAAATAGGATTTTCCCTTCAAGAGTTATCGTCTTGGTCGTATCAAATAATATATACCTTCTTTAGCCATATGGCTGAAAGTATAAAAACTCACTGTTAGGTAAGGAGATTTCATACTGGGTATGTACCAATGCACCGTCGGTTTTAATTGTCTAATATTTAGATCTATTTAAACCAGGGAGATACTGTGATCGTACTTAAAAAACGCTTTCTGATGGATTCCGAGTAGATTGTTTGACTCATATCATACAAGTTTTATTTTAGTGATATGACCTAATACCATAAGTTGCCTTTCTGAAAAGTAAACCGATTTTGTCTTAAATATACTTGTAATAATAAATTATTCATATCAATTTTTTTATTGTATGAAGGATCATTGAGTTCATTATTAACGAATTTAATTTTAAGAAAAATCATTTTTTAGATAGTTTCACCATTATTGCCTTTAATCGCTGCTGGTACGTGAGTGCAAACTTGAAAGAAACAACATTTATAGTAATTGCAACTTTGCCTACACATAATCTACATTAATCAGACCATACTTGTTTGTTAGTAAGATTGTTGTTAATCGTTCTGATATGTATGTATTGTTTTAATTAAAAATTCGATTGATTATAATCGCATAAATTATTTAACCTTCAGTTGATATTTCAAGGTAATGAAAGCAATAACCGCACCAAATTAAATACCATTACATGATAAGTGTTCATCTGCATATTAATATATGTCACACTTAAATTTAAATTATTCGTGTATATAAATATACCAATGTTTTGGCGAATGCGTACTTTGTCTCTAGAAATTTTTCCACAATAATTGAAAGATTACTCACTGATAAGATTTTAAATTTACACTTGGTTTTTTATTAATATTTTAGTAGTATGTTAATGTCCAACTGAATATTTTTTGGTTTCCGAAGGAAAACATCTGGTGTTTATATACATATTACCTTTGTTTAATAACTTAATTAGATAAAATTTTTTGTTGTGTTCCCGTACTTATTTAATGCCGAAACCAAGAATGGAGCAAAATGTGAAATTCTATCTGTCTGAAATACTTTGTCCTATATAGAATGCTACTAACCCTGGAAAGGAAACAATAAGGCAACAATGGGACTCTTGGTTAGAAGACAGATATATTTTGTTCTCCACGAAATATACAGCCTGGGTTAAATTCAATCTGCCCTATTTCTCTAGTAGTTCTTAATCTGGTAAACCTTAATGCCGAAGGTCAATTTTGTTTCTTGTGGTAAAACATAATCATTATCGATTTTTTATTTTTACCATACTTATTAAATAAGTCATTAAAAATCTGATAATTAACCCATAATCTTAAGAAGGGCCAAAAGTGGACAAGTAAGTAGCTATACTTTATTGTGGCTAATGAATATCAGCGTGTGACGGTTTCATTGGCTGTTTGAATTCCATAATTCGTGCCAAAGGTGGCCAATTCGAACAAATCTAAATTTATTCTATAATTAATTATTCAAAAAAAAAAACAGTAAAGAAAGTCTTAAAGTCGGGCGGGGCCGACTTTATGATACCCTACACCACTTTGCTAATTTAGTAGAGCTCCACATAACAGTTAAAAGTTTTTATGGGAGAATTCAATCATACACGCTATGATTATAATTATAATTTAAAGTTCAAAGGACTAAACATGCCGAAGCATTTGTATCTCTTAAATACGGACTTGTATTGACAATTTGGTGCACAATTAATTTGAAATCGGATAAATATATATATGGGAGCTATATCCAAATCTGAACCGATCTCGATAAAATTTGGCAAAGATATTTCTGAGCTGTATGTGATATATTTCACTGAATATCGTTGTTACGGAGTGCATATTACGGTTGTGGGTAACAAATATAACAAATCGGATGAATAATATATATGGAGGCTATAGCTATATCTGAACCGATCTTCACCAAATTTGACATACTAGCTTCTAGACTCAATTCGGTCGTATGTGCCAAATTCCATCACATTTGGACAAATATTAGACGTTTGGTGCACAATAAAAGGTAAATCGGACGAAGTTATATATGGGAGCTATATCCAAATCTGAACCGATCTCGATAAAATTTTGCAAATGTATTTCTGAGCTGTATTTGATATATTTCCCTAAATATTGTCGTTGCAGAGTGCATATTACGGTGGCGGTGGACAAAAATAACAAATCGGATGAACAATATATATGGGAGCTATAGCTATATCTGAACCGATTTCGATCAAATTTGGCGTACATATTTTCAGGCCTAATTTGGTTGTATGTGCAAAATTCCATACAATTCGGGCTGATATTACACGCTTGGTGCACAATAAAAGGCAAATCGGACGAAGATATATATGGGAGCTATATCTAAATTTTGACCGATTATCTCCAATTTCAATAGGGTTCGTCCTTGGGCCAAACAAATGATCTGTGCAAAATTTCATCTGGATCGGGCAATAAATGCGACCTGTACTTTGTTTACAAAAATACATGGACAGACGGACAGACGGACGGACGGACGGACGGACGGACGGACAGACGGACGGACGGACATGCATAAATCGACTCAGAATGTGATTCTATGCAGATCATCAAAAGGAACTATGGGTCTATCTCGTTTCCTTTTGCCTGTTACAAACAAATGCACAAAGACATAATACCCTGACCACCTTGTGGTGTAGGGTATAATTAAAATTATGACGTTTGACTTTGTTGCAGTTTTTTATCTCACCCTGTATATGGGAGGTATATCCTAATCTGATCCGATCCCGATATGGGAGCTATATCCAAATCTGAACCGATCTTAACAAAATTTTTATTTCTGACCTGTACCTGATAACTGGTAGCAAAGATTATTGTTGTGGTGCGCATATAACGTACGTGAGGGTAGAATGTGCCAAAATTTAAATCATTTGGACTAATATTGGCCATTTGGTGCACAATTAACCCGAAATCGGTTAAGAAATATATATATCTGAGCTATATCTAAATTTGGACCGATATACAACCAGCATTTTGTTCACAAAAATACATGGGCAGACGGACTGAGAAAGTGATTCTATAAAGATCCTCAAAAGTAACTACGAGTCTATCTCGCTTCCTTCTCCAAGTTACATACAAATGCACAAAGATAGAGATAAGAGATAATATCCTTATCACTATATGGTGTAGGGTATAATAAAGCATGGTTTCAAGTATTTAAGACCTGCATAAACTCAATAAACTTTCTTCATGATTTATATTTAATTCCAGGTAAAAGCTGTAACTCCGTGAGTTCTACAGATTTCCACATGGATATTTTATAAAAAAAATAAAATAAGATTCGTAGAAAAAGTAGAAATTCTCTCTTTGCGATGCAAAAACACTAGATATACTTAATAGCGGATTGAGGTACTTTAAGAGCTACTCAATTTGTGCTATATGCCTGGGACCCAAGATCATCTCCAAAATAACGTACGTATTTAGTTTAATGTGCAGTGTTGGTAATGAGTTATTTGATTAATGAAAAAGATTACCATAATATTATTCCAGATAAAATGTCTATTTTATACACATGATTTATATAAAAAAACAATTTGTTATTCCAAGCTAATCAGTCAAACAATACAACAATACTCTACCCTTAATTGATTAATCCACTTGACGAATGGCAAATCAAAATAAGTGAGAGAGAAAGCAGTAGACAACGGCAAACAAGAAAAAAATCAATCCATAGAATTAAGGTCATAAACAAACAGTTAGTCAGTCATTTGGACAATTGTCCAGAAAAATAATAAATACCTGATCATAAATCAGTTCTCTTTTTAGCAAAGATTAAATGCCAAGTTGTTGTATTTTCGATTGAAGGTTGCTTTGATTGTGTCGTATTGTTAAAGATATATGTGTTGTTGTTTTCGCTAAATTTTTATTATGTCTAAAATTGTTTCCATTTTTTCCTTAATCGACTATAATTAGATAAGAATAAGGCTGTGCACCGTGGTGTAATCGAGTTTAGAATAATATATATGGAAATATCTAGAGTACTGGCGATTAAAGTGGCAAACTTATTTTGTTTGTAAAAAAGCAAACAAGAAATTTGTGATTGCATCGTATTTTTGGTATTAAAAATTTACCATTTAAGATTTTAGCCCCGTTGACATGGTACAATGATATCAAGGTAGGGCTATGAAACCATATGATTTTCATTTTTTTTTATTTTTCTTGGCTTAATATGTCATCTTTATTTGTTTATGTATGTGTTTTCTTTTCAATAACAAAAAAATTGTTCAGAAAATATATTTCAACGTACGCATCGACAAAATCTAGAGTTTTTGTAGCGAAATAATCCTTTAGAGATATATAGAACATGATTTTGAAAAGAAGTGTTGACCTTTCATTCAGTTATCGCGTTTTTTAATTATTTATTCAAAATAAATGCAACAAGTTGTTTGATTTTTTATTGTTTTGATATTAATTCTGACATTACAAGCCAAACAGGTAGACCTCTATACTTGCAATTTTTTCAAAGTTGACGTACCTTCTCTTTATTGTACCATGCGTTGACACCTTTATCGGTTGTGATTTAATTCTCAACTAAAAAAACTAAAATATGATAGCTTTCCCACAGTAAATTTCACAGTGGAATTTTTGCAAAAAACTTAAAGAACGACATTCAGTAAAATCCAGAGTACGAAAATAAACTATATCAAACTTTTGCAATCGTTTCGTACTTCGGAAACAAAACCGATATTAAGATAACGGGGCTTGTTTTTATACCCTCCACGTTGGAAATGAGGGTATATTAACTTTGTCATTTCGTTTGTAACATCCCTAAATATTCGTCGTAGACCCCATAATGTATATATATTCATAATCAGCATAAAATTCTAAGACGATTTAACGACGAACGTCTATCTGTCTGTTGAAATCACGATACAGCCCACATTATTTGACGTAGAGCGTCAACATTTAGCAGAATAATTTGTATTGTGTCTAGGATGGTTGGTATTATATATGGTTGGTTGAAGATATATCGGTCCACGTTTTGGTATACTCCCCATATAACGGTACATCCCGATATTCAGTATTTTGATGATTTTTGCCACATTTTTTCATGGATTTGTTTAAAAATTGGTATTTGTTAGTCATAATGGTTTCTAGCTCGGGTGGCGAAACTTTGCATGTATAGGTCCACGTTTTGGTATAGCCCCCATATAACGGTACCTCCCGATATTCGGTATTTTGATGATTTTTACCACATTTTTCACGGATTTGTCTGAAAATTGGTATTTGTAGGTCATAATGGGTCCTAGTTCGTGCGCCGAAACATTGTATGTATAAGTCCACGCTTTTGTATCCTATATAGCGGTACCTCCTATATAGCGGTACCTCCCGATATTCGATATTTTGATGATTTTTGCCAAATTTTCCCACGAATATGTCTAAAAATTGGTATTTGTGGGTCATAATTGGTTCTAGTGATTCCATTAACCTAAGGTGGAGGGTATTAAAAGTTCGGTCCGGGCAAACTTAATGTTTTTTTACTTGTTTTTATTTTGTGCTGTTTGCGTAGATGAGTGGCAACAAAAAGAAAACTGACATGTATTCCGCTGGACGACGCAACATTGGAAGCGAAACAGTACAAAACTCATTGAAAACGTTTGCAAACGTTTTTTAACTAATTTTAAGTAACATTCATGCCTTTGTATTCATTTATTACGCCCATCATACATTGGAAAAGGTGCAAAACAATACATAGAATGACAACTATAAATATAGCATTCATAATTTCGCACAGCAAACGTTTCTCGGCGATCTGTTCGCAAACGATACAGCTCGGCAACTCACAGCCGAAGTACATTAAAGCAATCGTATTGTTTGTGTATTTCTGACATTGAAATGTTTGATTTTTTTTTTGTGGAGTACAAAACGATTGTCAAAGTTTGTAACTTCGTGTGAGCAGCACGGTACTCGTTTCGTTTGTATTCGTTCTCTGGTAGATATCTCCCTAGAAATTGGGGTGGGAATACATAAGACAGAAAATAATAAAGGAGCATAGGGTCAAAATCGACCTTACTCAATCTAAAACTCCATTGTTCTTTTACGAAGAAGCTTTAACCAATCAAAAAAGCGTTTAATGTATTGCCACTTTTCTTTTCCTAAACTAATTTTTGTTTAAGATAACCATGGCAAAATTAGAATAGTTGTCTTACAACCCTCTTAAGAAAAAAATGATATAAATTCCTACTAAAGTCTCTTAAAAATTGCATAAATCACACAATTGAAATTAGCCCGATTACCCAATATTCTATCAATTTTTTACATTTTAATATTTAAACCAACATTACATCTGCTGTGAATTAGAGTCCACTCTTATTGGTACCTCCACAAGCCTCTGACCACATTTCTCTTAATTTTTCATATTTAGAAATTGTGAAAAATGAATCGTTCCTGCCACCATGCTTTTTGTCGCAAATAATCTCACTTTCATTTAATTTTTCAATGTAACTACAAATATATTATCAAAACCGTTTGACAATTGATGTGCTTCAAATTTGAAAAAATGTATTTAGCCGTTAGCACGATTCTGCCATGAAGAAAACAAATAATGAAAAATTGTAATTTGATGGTGTAATAAAATGTTGAGCCCATATTATATAAAACATAATTTAAATATTTAAAGGGTTGTTGAACATTCACAAACAATTCAGCTGATTTTCAATCAACTGTTAATACTGGATAACTCTTACTGAAATAATTTCCCATTGTTAAAACATTTGTCTTCAAAAATATTTCTGGTTTATCGAACACACCTTATGTACATCAAAGTGATCAGCAAACCACTGTGATTATAGATTTTGCACATGTCTACGAGAACACAGTCACTCTGTCTCTTGATCTGTTTTGCCTTTTGCGTTTCGGTTACTTCCACTCGCCTGATATTCATTCGAATTGTATTTGTTGCCTCAGGTCTGTCATTTTTTTTGCACGAGACTTTGAAAACGAGCTCGCCATCGCTTTACGAATATTAAACGATAAAATAAACTTGATTTCAAAAGTTAATTTTATGCCAAAACGAGGTAATTAGCATGCATAGAGTTTTTTAATGTCGTATCTTTCCTTCAATATTGACATGTTTTGAGAGTACAATAAAATTTAGACAAAAAGTACTGGAAAAAAACGTTATAAATATATTGTGGTTTTTGTTTTTAATGCTAATATTTTTTTTTAACTTCAGACGGAGCGGTAGTTTTTTCATTGTAGAGAAATACGCATTTATTTCGGTAAAATAATATTATTTTTAGGAATCTAAGGTGTAGGACAAACAATACAGTGGGAAAAAAATAAAAATGTTCACGCTATAAAACTCCAAACACTATTGAACAATGTCACCTATTACGCTACCTTGGATATTTATTTAACTCTCCATACTGCGTAAAATTGTAACTTCTATTGAGAGGTTCATAGGCCATTAACAATATATCCGGTTTTCTCGACATGTTTTTACGACTCGGAAGCCGAGTACTTGTCTACAGAAAATTCTTCAGCTAATTTTGACGTGGAACTATTTCTGAAGAACTGGATAATTATCATGTGGAAGTACGTAAATGCGAGATGGTGAGATTTGGAATATTGAGGTTAGGATGGGGGCTACACAAAATAAAATCAATAACATTCGAACTTTCTTTGTGAAAATGTGACAACTGAAATTTTCTGAAAAGAACATACAAACAAATTGAACTCCGTTGGTGGATGTGACAATGCATTGTAGAGGCAACTTTCTGAACTCTGCCGTGCATTATACCTAAGAATGATCTATAAGAAAGTTTATCAACAGTCAACGATATAAATTTTAGATTGCCACAAAAAGTTATAAAACAAAAGTAATGGTGATTAGCTTATTTTGGATGCTGTGCCTGTTATGACCTGTCCATTCGCCGTCCACCCTAACCATGTTAACCCTTTAAAGGTCACAAAAATATGACATAAACAAAAAAATATTAAGGAGTTTAAATTTTGTATCCAATTGTGGGAGATTTTTCACTCGTTAAGACATACTTAATCCTTGATCTATTTAGAAAGAAGGACAATTCTTGGAATAAAATCGATTTTGGTACAACGATTTCAAAAAGTTTTGGATTTTAATTAAATGACATGATTTGAAAGACCGAAAATTTTTCACAAATATGGAATTTGTCATGAAACATTGCAATTCCTTAGAACCATGGTTCAATTATGTTGCAAACAGAAAAGAATTTTGACTATACAGGGTGAGATGAAAAAACTGCAACCAACTTCAGACTGCTGTCATTTCTAAGCCACTCATCCAACAGCTGTTAAAATTATTCCAGTGACAGCTCATTATATTGTTTACAAGCCTACAAAAACATTTTGGTGAGAATTTTCCAGAAAAAAAGTTATTCGTGATGGAATTCAAGCGTGATAGTGTGATTTCTTCATATTTGGCTGGAAAACCAGAAGTGGCTATCGTTAGAGCACTCGATCATTTAAATGTGAATGCATCTTTTGTGTCTCGTACCATCGCTAGTTACTCTGATACTGGTAGCGTAGACCGACGTTAAGGAAGTGGACGGAAGAAACAACTACATCAGCAGAAATGGTTCGAAAAGTAAAGAAGAGACTTAATCGAAACGCGCGTAGCTGTGGCCGAAATTTTTTTTTCCAAAGTGTGTTTTTTTTCCAAAAAGTGCAAGAACTTACACCGCAACAGAAATAAAATAGACTAGAGATCTAAAGAGTTGCTTCGCTTGGCCGAAAGTGGTGAACTCCCGAATTTGGTTTTCTCCGATGAGAAAACATTCGTTGTTCAACAGTTTGTAAACAAACAAAATTATCGTGTTTACTTGCAAGAGGTCAGCTGAAAATGTGCACCTTCGGTTGGCCACCAAAACTCAAGCGCGGGCCATGTTGATAGTGTGGGCCGCCATAACAACCGATGGTCGCTCTCCACTCGTATGAATCGACCGTGGCATCAGAATAAAAGCCGAATATTATCGCAAAAATATTCTGGAGGGTGTATTAAAGCCTTGGGTCCGCAAACATTTTAGCCGCAGACCTTGGACATTCCAACAGGACTCAGCACCATCGAATTCAGCACGCGCCACCCAAGAATGGTTAAAAAATGAGGTCCCTCGCTTAATTTCCAGCGCACATTGGCCACCAAAATCTCCGGATACCAATCCGTTGGACCACTGTGTCTGGAGTATTTTAGAAAGCAAGGTTGGCACTAAAAAATATCAAAGTGTCGATCACCTCAAGCAAGCTATTCGCCGGGAATGTGTCATAATACCGCAGAACAACATTCGGGCAGCGTGTAACGGTTTCATTGGCCATTTGAAGGCCATAATTCGCGCCAAAGGTGACCAATTCGAACAAATCTAAACTTGTTCTAAAATTTGATGCTATTTCCGACATTTTTTGCTTTTATTCAGTAAAATTTAAAAAAAATAAATAAAAATTATGACATTTGACTTTGTTCCAGTCTTTTTGTCTCACCCTGTATATTATTTTAAAATAGAAAGTGATGTTTCTTTTTCCACAATTTCTTAGGGTTTCTTTGAAGCATTGCAAGGCATGTATATACAGCTGACAACTAAACAGCATTAAAATTAAACATTTTTGGAATTTTCCTTTTACATTATTTATTTGATAGTCCAACAAAATTGAATTTTTTTTCTACACATCTAAATTACTGTTTATTTTAACATACTGTAGACTGATTTAGATATTAAAAAAGTTTTGATAACATATGTCATATGTATACAATTTTTTCAAATTTATACATTTGACAACATCTCATTATCGAAATCAATATTCATTAATCCATTGTGTACAAACAAAATCAAAAATGGCAACTGTTTTTTTATACATTGAAATTTGACAAAGTAAATTACAGAAAATGCAGAGCTGGGAATGCTAATTTGAAATGAGGTTACCTTTATTTCATTGTACCATGGTACAAAGTTTCTCGTAGTGTGTCTAAAGGTAATTGCGGCGATAAAATCAGTAAATATTTATTTATTGTCGTGAATTGCAAATTATTTTGGCTTTGTTATTATATAAAGTATTTTAATTCAACAAATACTGGAAGTGTTCTTACTGCAATTCATTTGGATAATGTTTTTATGTATTTGTGTGCAGAGTATTCATTTATCAAACACTATTTCTAAATTTCGGTTTAAGAAGTCTTATTTAAAAAATGGTATTTTTCAAATATATGCTGGAAATGGTGTAGCCTATACATCAAAAATATTATTTATAAAAATCTGTCTATTTGTAATATAGACTCGAATGGCGGTGTCCATACAACGCCATTGTGGCATATACAAAGATAACTACTTTATGCCCATATCTTTTGGATTGTATGTGGAAACGAGTTTGAAAAGTCATTGACTCCTTAGTGTCTGTTTTTTATTGTTTTACAACACTTTTATTTTATTTGTGCCGATAACGACAGTAACAACAACTTTGTCAACATATTATAAAAACAATATGAAAAAGTGTTTCCATATTTTAAAGTGCGTAACTGGGGGATGGTTACACCTTAATTTTCTGGAATTCAATATATAAACAATAATAAAAAGTATGAAGAATAATTGTATTACTTTGTGAAGAGGCTTTACGATAGCCCGCAACAATATTTGATATAATTATCTTTCAAAAATGCCTATCAGTTTCTCAACTCATAAAATACTTGCATATTATATGCAGGGATATGTTTGAGAATCACCGCCGTTCAGACAACAAATTTTTAAACCTGTTAAAAATTATCATTTGGAATGAAGTCTGGGTCTATCGCAGTCTCCTGCTTAAGATTTTTGAATTCAGAATGTAGTGTGGTTAAAATACATGAGTCATCATGTTGAATTAAAATTCAAATATCTAGTGGATCCCCGTAGAAATTTATTCAAAACAATGAATGCTACGTAACAAATCGGGGATTTACTTTCGTTATTTTCAAATTAAGTTATTAAGTAATTATTAATCATATAATCATATTAAGCTTATTGCAAATGTTATACAAAAAAATAATTACAAAATAAACTATAAAGGAATCATATGATTGGCGATCGGGTCACAAGTTATGGATAGGTATTTGTGCTCTGTAAAAACTTTTTTTTTAATTTAATTAAGAGAATTAAAATAAATAACATTAAACGTTAATCATTTGAAACGATAAAAAATCAGAAATATTTCTTTAAGTAATCATTCTTGAAGTCATATAATCTCAATGACTATTGACCAATTTCTCTCAACCTTTGCTCCATTGATTGATATTTGCATGCAAATCAGAACTTTTCCAATTAGCAAAACTTGTTTTCGATTAAAACAACACGTAAACGTATAAAACATATCTTCCAGACCCCAAATGCATAAATAGTATAGCAGACGATAAATGATAAATATTCAACAGGTTAATCCAAACAATTAGTTAGTTTATAATACTTTAACCAGAAATTCATGATTTTCTAATTTGCTATTTTTAATAATAAATTTTTAATAAAAAAAAATAATAATAATAGGATGTCTTAAAATTGTGAAAGTAAATACATCATAAATGTAAAGTATATGTGAACTAGTATTTCTGTGTCGTATTTGTAATTCTCCAACTTGAAATAAAAATGTATGTACCAATAAGGTTTCACAGAGTATTTAAGTTTTAAATAGCCACTTTCCGTCGAAACTTTATATTTTCAACAGCCGTCATCAGGTCAATTCCTTTGAAAGCAGAACGTCTTATAATCTTTGATGGGTTTTCCATCGAATCGACCTCCTTACATCTGGGATCTTACTTCATGTAACTCTTAAACATTGAAAACTTTATATTTTTTTTGTGCAATCCAAGGTTCCCAATTTTTTTACAATTTATGACAACATATCTTGGTCACAATTCAGAGATTGAAACTTGTTTTCAATGTAGTTGTATTTGTCAGAATTGAAGGTAGATTACAGAAAATGCAGAGCTGGATATTATTCGAAATAAAGCTAACTTGAATTAATTGTACCATGGTTAAAACTGAATTTGAAATAGTTTCATGTTGTTTTCTTTGTAATTCAAAATAATAGACATACATAAATACATATATAACCTAAGTATGCAATGTAATGTGTTGAGACAAAAAGAAAAAAAATGGATTTAAGTAGCAGCTTTTTTCAACCTCCTTTCTTCTTTTTACATCGTAATGGAACAATTTTCTAAAAATGAAACGCCTCCTTTCCTACATTTCAGAATGTATCCTTCTATAGAATAGAACATATACTATATGTACAATGTATACAATAACTAATTTTTTGAATATATTCTCAAAAGTGTTTTTTTATTTTAAATTACAATTCTTGCGGTTATAGTTTTATTCAAATGGCGGCCTCGGTAGCCTACACCATTGGTCCAATTAAGCACAGTATCGACCGTATTTCACCAATGGTTTCAGGAATATTGTCCTTTTGAGCGTCAATTGTCTCTGGCTTGTTGGTGTAACACTTATTTTTGACGACACCCCTGGCCTCGGTTGGCCATGCAGTAGCCTACAGCATTGGTCCCATTTTTAAGCACAGTATCGACCGTATTTCACCAATGGTTTCAGGAATATTGTCCTTTTGAGCATCAATTGTCTCTGGCTTCTTGGCGTAGAACTTATTTTTGATGACTTAGCCCGGTTTTGTCAACCGATATTAGCTATGCGGGTGATAACATACACAAATGAAGTTATAGACAACGAAAAGTTATTTTTGTATTTTTATCCAGGTAGCTCTCATCATGTTTTGCATAGTCAACGAGCTGATTTACGCGTTCAACCCACTCGACTTCGAAAACACATTTTATCGTTTTTCAAGAATTTCACTGGAATATTCCCACATTTTTCGATGTCACTACGTAGTTTTCACTTATCTTTTATTATGGAGGAATTTTCAACTGACAAATAACCTACAGTTTTTGTTATTTTTAATGTTTTAGAACTGAGTGACTTCAATATTTCCACTCAAATCCCTGAAACGATATAGACGACATCTGCTGATCCGATTTTTTCGAAGATAAACGGTGAGAGCATTTCGTTGTCTATATCATAGACAAATAAAGGTATAGACTAAAAAGTTGTCTCATCTGATATCTTCGAAAAAAGTGCTTCAATAGATGTCGTTCATGCTGTGAGAGAGCATAAGTCTATTCACTCAAGTCTCCCAAAATACGAAATATTGAATATTTTTTTCAATTAATATTATTTATCAATTGAATTAACCAACTGACATAAACCAACTATGTCGTGAAATATAAAAAATAGAACTTAAATAGCAGAAAAATGAATAGATTGTTTTCGAAGTCGAGTGACTTCACTAGCCCTGAGTGAGTTTACTGGCCCCAGATCGACCATAGTGACATCTGCCCGAAGGGGTAAATTTTAGAACTTTTTAGTCTATACCTTTATTTGTCTATGGTCTATATCTTCATTTGTCTATAGTGATAATGCCATCCTCGAAAACAGAGAGCGAAATATTGAGTGCAGCTTCGGAGGCGCGGCACGTGGTGCCGTTCTTTTGAAACCAAGTGTTATCCTTCCTTTCAGTTTTTTTCAAGAAACATTCGTTCAACACGGCCCGATTATCTAACGGTCATTTCTTTCTGATTTTTGAAGAAAAATTACCCAATTATGGATACTTCGGCTTCTCAATGTATGAGTGCGGAATTTCTGTGCCCCAAAGCTTACATACGCAGCTTACGATGCTACTTTCCCTCCAAAATTCGCAAAATACGCAAATTTTGAAAAAAATGTTGCTACATTACCATGACTTCCAAAGTAATGTCGAAATATTTGCCAGCATTGTTTAAGCGTTACACAACCACATTCGTTCAGCGGAAGGATAACATTAATTGTTGCTACTATTCAAATCGATCCTGATTTATGTATAGCTTGCATTTTGCATTTGGTATGAGATATCGATTAGATACAAGTCTGTAATTACCTCTGCCAAATGTTTAATTTCGCTTTATATTTCTTTTATAGATCCAATATATAAGTTTCTTCCGAATTCGTATGGAATGTAAATATTACTTTTTTATTTTAAATGTAATAAATTAATAAATACAGTTGAACATGTCCACCCTCTAATAGATTAGATAATTTGCAATATAATCAAAATCAGTTGGTTGTCCATAATTTATTTTTTAAAAAACATTGATTTTTACTCAATAATTATTTACATAAATATGTCTGTATATATGATATCTATAACTTATAATTAATTAATTAAACACAATAAACACAATCCTTTCGATTCCATATTCCACAGAGGAGATACAAACGACGAAAGTATAATATAAAAGCGGAGTTTCTTAAAACTAATAATAACGGCACAATGAACAAAACAAAAACGCAAAACTTAATCTTTGGCATAAAAAAAAACAAAAGTTACAGCTAAGAGACTACATTTTTAAAATTTAATACAGTTGAGGTTACAGTTTCATATATCTGCACATGGAGTTTTGTTTAAAACCTATACAGCGGATAGCCGGCACTTTAAGGTTGTGTTAATGTTGTGATACTTGTTTCAGTATATCATCGATATGTTACTAAGTCTTTTTGTTTAGTTTCTGTTTTTTTTTAAGTAAACATAATCAATATTTTTATAAAAATACAAAAAATAATACTTTTTTAAGTGGGGATTTTCGCTTGTCTCAGCTCAAATAGAATTTAACCTTTAAATGTGGCGTGGCATTGCCAGGTGTGTTCTGGCCACTGCCACCATTACTTGTACAATTGCTTCTGGGCAAAAACGGTGTAGATTCATTATTACCTTCCAAGCGACGCAGCAGACGATCTTGATCGGACTCCTTGGGTGTGGTGGGCATTTCCCGTTTCGGTGAGTGTATTCCAGCCAAATTCGGTTTCGTGCTGATACGATTCAATTTGGTCGGTTGATGATCCTGGAATATCTGCGAATTGGCAAAGACAGCAAGTATCTCAGGTCCCAGCATGGGTACATTTGTCTGCGTTTCTCGTCGATAATCTTCTTCGTGAATTTTGGCATTACTGTGTAAATGATTTGGTCAAATAGGCGAAATGTTAAAAAAATGGTATAAACAAATTAATCAATATGATGCGATGGCGATGGAAAAGTAAAGAAAAACAAACTTGTCAGTTATTCATTCTTTGTGTACATAATCAAAGCCATAATTATTAAGATAACTCAGTTTTGTGTGTAAAATTTCCATTAATACCTGAATAATCCCGATGAATGCCCCCTGCGCAACGGCTGATCAATAATGATTGAGGGCACTGTTACATTGTTGTTGTCCGCTGGCTGTATACGCCCCAGTACACTGCCATTCTTTTTTGAGGCAAGATATTCTTCATCATCGTCTGGATTATAATTGGCTGAAGGTAAGACGAAAAAAAAAATAAAATAAATTAATATTTGCATTAAAAGTTATATCAAAAATGATGATTGATGAATATCATTATTTGCAATATGATTTAATGCTATTTATACGATTTTTGGTTAGTGTTGTGTAGCTTTTATTGTCATACAGGAGAAAATTCAGAGGAGTTCATAGAAGCTTAATGCAGATTTCAAAAGTTTATTATATCGCATATTGACGAAAATATGAAAAATATATATATAAATATGAGTTCCAAAAATTGGGTTTGCCCTACAATATACGACAGCAACATATGCATTACCAGAAAGCCAACAAATATTGTGCTAATCCTATAAAATTTAAAAAGCAAAATAAGTTCTATCTTACGAAGTAATGAGTTACGACAGAGTGTACATGTATGAGTGCCCCAGCAAAATATCTCATTACCAAATGAAGGGAGGGAAGAGTACATATTGATAACAGTGACTGCTTACAAAACTGCATCCTTACCCCTCCAGATATTCGGCATTTAGACGATTGTAGCCACAGTTTTCCACGGAATTGTTCCAAACTTAGTATTAGGAATTTGTAATGGGTTTTACCTCTGGTGGCAGAACATCACTCCACGTTTTACAGTGGCCCACATATAACAGTACGGCCAGATTTTGGGTATTTTGTTGCTCTTAGCTTTCACGGAATTTTTCTAAATTTAGTATTTGGAATTGGTAACGGGTACTTCATCTGGTGACATAATATTGTAAATACATGCCTGCGTTTTCCTTTAGCGGCCATCTAACAGAAAACTGTCAGCGCAGGTTCACGTCTTCGTATATCCTTTATATAACGGTACCTCCCAATATTCGGTATTTTCATAATTTTAGCGACATTATTCTCCGGAATTGCTTCAATTTGGGTATTTGAAGTCCGTAATGAATATTACAGCCCAGAACAGAATATTGTCTGTGGAGGTCCACGTCTTCGTATAGCCCTCATATAACGGTCCCTCCCGATATTCGGTATTTTGATGATTGTAGCGACATTATTTTAAGTTCGTAATGGAAACTACATTCTAAGACAGAAAATTGAAAGGTCAACGTCTTCATATAGAGCCCATGTAACGGTACCTCCCTATTTTTGGTATTTTGGTGATATAAGCGACACTTTCACCGGAATTGTTTCAAATTTGGTACTTGAAGTTCGAAATGGATACTTCACCCTATGACAGAAAATTGTCCGTGCAGGTCCACGTCTTCGTATAGCCCCAATGTAACGATACCTCCCTACATTCGGTATTTTAATGATTTTAGCGACATTATTCACCGGAATTGTTTTAAATTTGGTATTTGAAGTTCGTAATGGAAACTACAGCCTGTAACAGAAAATTGTCTGTGCAGATCCACGTTTTGTTATAGCGCCCACATAATAGTACTTCCCTATATTCGGTATTTTGATGATTTTAGCTACATTATTCACAAATCTTTTTTCAAGTTTCGCATTTGAGTATTGTAATAGCTTATGACAAAAGTTGCCTATGTAGGTCCTCGTCGTCATGTATACCCTAATATAATGCTACATTCAATATGTTTAAGATTTTAACAGAATTTTTAACGGATTTTATTTTTTTTTTTTTTTTGGAAATTGCCAAATTCGCTCCAAATGGTAGAGGGTATTGAAAGTTCCGCCCGGTCGAACTGACATCTTTTTTACTTGGTTTTTATTAAATCAAATGCCAATTGAAGATTTGAATAGGGGAAGTATTTTTGTTTCCATTTTTTCATGACGAAGAATTTAGCCCCAGGATTCCTAATTTTGTAATTGGAGTCACTGCTGTCGCTTTTGGCTAAAGAAAGGTTTGGTTTGTATCGCATTTGTGTCACATTCATGTCATGTGAAATCAAATTTTTCAATATTCATTTATGATTTACATATGTTCTCATTTTTTAGATGACAATTTTTGGTGGAGTTTGAATAGGCGATTGTTTTTTAGCATCACTTATTTCTGTTAAAAATAAAAAGTAGTACTGATTCACTAACAATATTCTATCAAATTTTTGATTTGAAGTCTAAGTAAAAATTTTAATCACGTACAATCTCTATTAATGCGATGCTCTTAAACAGTATGAGATTGGAATGTATTTAAGGTAATATATTATATTGATATTCGTTATTTTTATTGATTTTCAGTCAATCATTTTCATAGGTCAGTGTACATCCAAATGATTTTTTTTAAATCTACTGCTGTTGCATAGCAAAAAAATGGTAAACAACAAAAAGTAGAAAACAAAGAGAGTTATTGTAAAATTTCCTAGCAATGATATATCATTATTATCGGCATGTTATTACGCATTATAAATGAAGAAAGCCGTTATTACTCATTCGGTGCCGTATTTGCCTCAAGGGTGTGCATTTATATGCAAAACATGCAGATATTTTCTTTCTCTCTTACATTGTATCTTTTGATAATAAAACAGAAAAAAATATTATTTTGCCATATGAAATTTACTGTTGCAGAATAACTCTTATCAAATTAAAAAATAAACGTTTGTCGCCTAAAACTAAGGAACGAAGAAAATATTGAAAATATGACACACATTTTCCGCCTAAAACTGGATAGAGAATTTAAATATTTGATTTTTTCAATTTCTGTCTTATCTAAGCGTCAACGTGTTAGCAATAAAAAACAATGACTGGAAATGTCATTAACAAAAGTACAAAAGTTGATTGATTTGGGATATTTACTATTGAAATAGACGTCAGTTTAGAAATATTTATGACTAATGAAATGTGTTTTATCGCATTTACAGTAATTGTTATTTATTCGTAATGAAAAAATCACCATATATAATTGACATGATGGTCAAGGACGTCATCGATAGTTTTGCGTCTTTTAAGCCAGTGGGCCAGATACTGTCTTTTCAACCATACTCTAAAAGGGAGGTGAACAACAATTCGCCCAAATATGGTTTGATTAAAATAAGCGTACACTTCCATAAGCGATAATGGTGGCCAAGAAGCATCTCTTTTATAGATTACTGCTATTAAAATTCTCCTGAGGAATAAAATTGCAATTTACTACGACTTTAAGCCAAAAGGCACTAAATATCAAAATTAGGTTAGTCTAATAGCTTTTAACGTAGTAGACAAGAAATTGACACTTTTTTCATACTCGCGGCAAGTATTTTTATAATTGCACTGTGTGTCTTAATATGTCTGGGTTGTGGGAGCTCCAAGTGTATTTGAAAGTACATCGTAGATCTAAGCCCCAGAAGAGTTTCGAGCTCTTAAGTCAAGCCCTTTTGAACCCATTTTCAATACTAATGATTCTGGATGTAATCCAAAGATGTCTTTTAAATTGAAAAACTCTATCCTAAATATGTATTATATCTATATCTAAAATTCTATGGGTACCTTTGTATAAAGTCGAAACTATAGGACCTTAAGCATGTTTGACACTAGAACCCAAAACTCCTTTTAGGTTTTTATATAAAAATGAGCAAATTGGGAAAATTTTCAAAAATATACAGAAGTAAACAAAGTTTTTTATTAACAAAAATTGATGTTTTTTGGAACATATTAAGTATACAAATTTCTTTTGTTCAGAGACTCGCAGTAAAATTTGATCTAGAATGATTTTGACTTTATGATACTCTACAGAATTTACACATACCAACTATGATCGTTTTTGAATGCGTGTTATGGCTTTATAGCAAGTATAATCAAAAGCCGAAAGGAACTAATATACAGGGTGAGATAAAAAAAACTGCAACAAAGACAAACGCCATAATTTTTACATTTTTTTTCTAATTTTTTTAAATGAAAGCAAAAAATGTCGGAAATAGCATTAACTTTTAGATTTAGATTTATTCGAATTGGTCAACTTGGCACGAATTATGGCCTTCAAGCGGCCAATTAAACCGTCCCACGCTGCCCGAATGTTGCTCTGCGGTATTTGGCCCATTCCCGGCGAAGCGCTTATTTGAGGTGATCGACACTTTGGTATTTACACAATAGTCCAACAGATTGGTATCCGGAGATTTTGGTGGCTGTTGTGCGCTGCAAATGAAGCAAGTCTTGAGTCTATTTTCTTTCTGATGTGGTGTAAGTTCTTGCACTTTTTGGAATTTCGATGGCTTTACTCCGAGCTCATTTTTCAATATTTGCCGAATGGAATATTGCGATATGTTCAGCTCACGAGCCATTTTTCGGCCACTGCGACGCGGGTTTCGATCAAGTCGCTCCTATACTTTTCGAACCATTTCTGCTGATGTTGCCGTTTTCTTCCGTCTACTTCCTTCACGTCGGGCTACGCTACCAGTATCACGGTAACGAGCGATGGTATGAGACACAAAAGATTTATTCACCTTTAAATGCTGGAGTGCTCTAACGATAGCCACTTGTGGTTTTCCTGACAAATATAAAGAAATCATACAGTCACGCTTGAATTCCATCACGAATAACTTTTTTCTGGAATATTCTCACCAAAATGCCTTTGTGCGCTTGTAAACAATATAATGAGCTGTCACTGGAATAATTTTAACAGCTGTCGGACGAGCGGCTTAGAAATGACAGCAGTCTGAAGTTGGTTGCATTTTTTCATTTTACCCTGTAATTTGGTATCTAAAACCGATCAATAGATATGTGCATAAAAAACCTAAATATTTAGGAGGTACCTCCGATTCTGATGCTATATCTCAAGTTTAAAGAGGAATTTAACCAAATTATATAGTTATGCTGTAATATAATTGGAAGTTTTCAGGAAAATCTGTTTTACGGTTTAGAGGCTATAAATTACAAACAAAACATACAGTCAAATGTACAAACATTTCCGTCTTTTATAGATATAGTAGTTCAATAATATCTCTGAAGACACTATAAACCATGAATATTCCAGAGAATTTTAATTGTTATTCTGTTTAGGCCACTTTCAGACGTAAACTTTGAAAACGCCGCTACATGCCGAATATCGGGATGTTTTGTTATATGGGGCTATATAGGTCCAATGGCTGTTACCCATTTAAAATCCAAATTCTAAAATCAAATAACTATTTTGGAAAATGAACTGAACTTATGAAAATACCCAGTACCGGGTGGCATCGTTATTTCGAAGACATGACCATTTTTCTGAAAGAAGTTGGAGGTTGAAAAGATTGAAAAATATTGAATTGAGATATGTTTCGGATGGATGTTTCAAAAAAAAAACAAACCAGAAGAATAATTTTTGCTAACAAACTTTTTGGAATAAAATTGTAATTGGCCACAAGGTTGCTGATTAACAGTTCTCAGTTGATTTTCGTGAATGTTCAAGTTATAATATGTTCTTGAATCCAATTAATTTTTTTTTTCCTATGCATCTGATGTTTGTCATTGAGATAATTTATCAAGTTCAGTTTTAATATTGCTTTTTTTAATCCCCTTTACCGTTTCAAGAGCTTTATTTAAAAAAATAATAATACTCATGTTAGCATCCTTCCTCCGTTGGCATACAAATATACAATATCATCAATTTGTATTTATTTTAATCATTAGCATCATTTGCAACAATCGTATTGTAATAATATTGGTAATATAAATTTGCATTCAATAATTCCATAAGAAAACATATATGTATGAGATGTGCGTAATTACAGCACTTTTAATCTGCATCATCATTGTGGGCCATTTTAACAGATTTGTTTTAATATTCATATACACGAGTTAATCATTCTGACCAAAAATATATATTGATTGCATGTAAGTTGGTGAATTGGTAAATAACCAGATGTGATGATTTGTAATACCGCCTTACTGAAGACATGAATTGCATTAACCCTTTGATGTAGGAATTTTAATTTTGTGGATGTCAGTTTTTCCCCCTGGTTAAGACAAATTAAAATACAAACAGAACAATGCGTAAAAAATTATGGCAACCATATTTATGAAAAATAAATTGATATTGGTAATGTCAGTTGATAGCTAAATCATATTATAAAAATATTCACGTACAGTCCAAATATGTACATTGTATTCTGTAACAGTAAATTATGGTAGGACATTAATTGAAATTATATTGCACACACACCCTTCTTATCAGAAATGTAAACATACATCAACATTTACAGTAGAATCCCGTAACTTCGTATACGAAAAGGACAAGCCATGTTTTATGAACTGGCGAGATTCTCATATGTGATGTGACAGATTAAATAAAAACAAAACAATGAGAATTTGATGCGATTATTGGTGTTGCAATTATCGGATTCATACTGTTTGTATAAAAATAATTCTTCCAGATATACAAAAATATTTTTATGGGTTAAGGTACAGCTTACAAAGCGGTTGGATAAAAATATTCGTCAGTGGTTATTCAAAATAACTTGAGCTTTTATTCATCCTATCATATTATCAAATAAATGTATTTATATCCTCTACGTCGGAATGGTTTGCAACATAAAGATTGTCATACAATTTGTGAGTGTTTAAAATAAAAATTATATACTCATTAAGTATATATGTATATTCTTGATCACCTGCAAGTAGGAAAATAATTTGCACGGCTTGTGCAAGATAACGGAACCCAACAGTCGCACATTAATCTTGTGATGTATTTGCAAAATATTGCTCAAGTTGGAAATTTAACCAAAATATTTATAATTTTTAATTATATTAAATATACAAATTCATAAAAATATCTGTTTCAGAAAAATTAAAGCAGAACTATTAGGCGTAGCATTGGAAATACCAATGGTGATGGTTCTTCAAATGAAGTAATAAATGAGAATTTTCTCCTCAGGGAATGGAATTCTCTGATATTTTGATTATATAAAAAAATCAGTAAGTAAAGGTCAAAAGTCGGGCGAGGCAGACTGTATGATACTCTACACCACCATTCGTATAAATTAGACCTCTCGTAACAAAATAATTTACATTGGGATTTTATGTGAATGCGTATCACTGCTTTACAGTCACTATTTGCGAACTATATCCAACTCTGCATCGATTTTAAACAAATTTAAAACCAAATAACATTGCTTTATAGTGCATTATATGACTTCGATAAAGAGTATGTTAAAAAATATTTATTGGAGCAAGAGAAATACCAGACCGAGTTTCATTGAAAATTCGGTTGAGTTTGAAAAAATATATCCAATTTGGACAATAACCGTAAAATCGGATGAAGATGTATATCGAAGCTACATAAAAATCTAAACCGATTTCGATAAATTTTGGCAAAGGTATTTTCGAGCTGAATCTAATGAAACATATGTAACGGAACTATAGCTATATCTGAACCGATTTTCACCAAAATTTAAAATACTTGCTTCTAGGCTAAATTCCATCGGAAGTGCAAACATTAAGTACATATGAGCTGACATTAGCCATTTGGTGCACAATAAACTTGATATATGATAAAAATATATATAGGATACGATCTCGATAAAATTTAACAGAGTTATTTTTGAGCTCCATATGTTATCCGGTACCATAAATATCATTCTTGTGGAGTACATATTCCGCATCTGAGGAACTTAAACCCCCAAAATCTGAAGTACTTCTTTTTAGTTTGAATTCATTAGGAAGTGCCAAAATTCACTCTGTTTGGTACACAATGAACCTGAAATCGGAAAAGGTATATATGGGAGCTATATCCAAATCTGAACCGATTTTGATAAAATTTGGCAGAGGTATTTCTGTATCTGGTATCTGGTAACAAATATCTTGCTTGTGGAGTGCATATTACGAATGTGAGGGACTTAAACATCAAATCGGATGAAACATATAAATGGGAACTGCAGCTATATCTGAACCGATTTTCACCAAATTTGATATATTTGCTTCTAGACTGAACTCGGTCCGATTTGCCAAAATTCAGGTCATTTGGACTGATATTGGCCATTTGGTGGACAATTAACCCGAAATCGGTTGAAGATATATGTGGGAGCTATATCTAAATTTAAACCGATTCGCACCAATTCGTCCTTGCGCCAACCAAATTTGTTTGGAAAATGTCATCTCAATCGGATAATAAATTTTTGTTTACAAAAATACATGGACACACGGTCAGACGGACTGAATGCATAAATCAACTCAGAAAGTGATTCTATGGAGATCCTCAGAAGTAGCTATGAGTCTATCTCGCTCTTTCTCCATGTTAAAAACAAATGCACAAAGACCTAATACCCTTATCACTATGTGGTGTAGGGTATAGCAATCTCTGAGATCGTCGCCACCTGAAGGACAATATTATGGACCGACCAACGTAAAGAAACTTATGTTTCTACCTCTTCAATAAAGACTAAAAGTCCAGTTTTCTTCCTCAAATTCGAAACATCCATGTAACAACAGTTCCCGGAGCGTATTTCTGTCTTACGTAGTTTTTTGATTTAATTTTTTATCGCATTTCTACAGGTTTGTCAACAGCCAGTTCTAACGCATTGTATTGTATAAGTGATAAAAATATATTGAATTGTACACACCCTGTATTATTTATTTCTGAAATTTATCTTGTTTTTTTTTTTCAATGTCGTAAACACATATTTCAAATAAAATTAATGTGCAACGAGTTTTGCAATGTTTTTTTTTTTTCAAAATTAAAATGGTTTTTTGAGGCCTGTTAAAATATTGGCTTGTTCTGCATTATAAATTATAGTCAATTACTGTAATACATTTCTTACCATCATATAAATTTGCAATTAAATAAATACAACACCTCATTCTGAAATAAGCAAACCTGCAGGAATGTTTTCTACTTTTTAGGATATATAATGACAAATTGCATCAATTCGTTTAGCAAATGCGACGATTAACCGCGATTTATCCATCCTTTCTCACTTCAGACTACCATTCTCGAATTAGAGCATTTCTACTACAAACAAAACCAATGGCAGCTTCATGCTGCACTGAAATTCAAAATCAAATAGTGCCATCGATTTTGATCTAACGACTTTTGGTTTTAAAAAGTTTAAAATTCTTTTTCGATTCGATGCGATGAGGTCATTAATTATTGGACGAGTTTTCATTATTTCAATACAACCAATTTTATTCATAATTTTATAATTTACCCACAAACAAGTCAAACAATTAATCTTATCATATGTTTGAAGAGGATTGATTGTAAGGCGAAAAATTGCTCCCATACAAGTTACTGCAATTTCTCAAAATGGTTTAAATTCTTAACTGCTTCTAAATATGTTATATTCTCAAATACTTAAAAAATAACAAGTTTCAAAGCAGTAAGTTCGGTCGACCCGAACATTGAATACCCTCCACCATTTGAAAGGAATTTGCTAATTATCAAAAAATTCCTTTGAAAAATACTGATAAAATCATATAAGTACGGGAGTTGTCGTTATATTGGTGTCTATACGAAGACGTGAACCTGCATAGACAAATTTTGTCATAGGCCACTACAATATTCAAATACGAAAATTGAAACAATTCCGGTGAATAACATCGAAATTCGGAATATTGAGAGGTACCTTTTTATGGGGGCTATACGAAGACGTGGACCTGCACAGGCTATTTTCGGTCGATTAAATCATCAAAATGCCGGAGGTACCGTTCTATGAGGGCTTTACGAAGAAGTGGACATGTGGGAGACTAATCATGAAAATACCGAATATCTGGAGGTACTACACTAAAACTCAGACCTATAATAACAGTTCTATGCACGGATGTTTCTTACATATAAGGAACACATACTGCCAATTTACAGTAAACTTGGGTTGAAATTGTGACTAAAACACCCAATGAACGTGAAACTCTACACAGCCAATTTTCAATACCAAAGTACTGAAAAACAAACACACATCTGAGAAACATTTTATCAAACTACTTCATTTCGTTTGGAATCTAGAATGATTTACCCAGACGGACAGAAAGAGATGAACGGACATTGTTATATATAATTTTATGCTTATGAAGAATATGTGAGGTCTAAAATGTATATATTGAGGTGTTACAAACGAAATGACAAGCTTAATATGGTATAAAAATGCATGATTAGTGTAACATGAGAAAATCCAAGCAAAGCAAGTGCTAGTAAAATAGTTCTATTAATTCTTAATACCTTTCAAAATCATTGCGAGCGTGGGGTGCAATTAGCCCCAAACAAAACTTTTCCATGTAAAATACAAAAAATGTCACAAAATAAGAATTTCGGAGAGGGACCATATCTCAAGCCTGCGTACGTCCCTGGTAAGACAATTAATCTGAAAATTCTTTTGTAACAGATCTTAAAAAAAAGCATTTTTATAGATTACAATGTCCTTTTACGGAAAACAGGCATTTCATTCTCACGATATTTAGTTAAAATCCACTCGGGCATATCGGCAATCGATGTGTGTAAATATAGAATGCTCATATTAATTTCTCAAGTCACCCTTAATACTATTGGTGTATTACCATAATCGTAGAAGTGTGTGGACAGTAAAAGTATCAAAAAGATATACTCAAAAAAGATCACAAAAATTTATGATAAAACACAAACAAGGGTTAGAATGGAATGTCGAAAACACAACACTTCGCTACCTAAGCGCTAGGATTTGGAACATTGTGTAGATGTGCCATAGATCACGTAAACACAAAAAAGGTAAACTACCACGGCGACGGACAGACTTTATTTCAAGATTCCACAACTGCGTCACAAAATAAACAAACGATACATTCCAACATAGCACTGCGATCGTCTACACATCGCCAGTGCGCGCTTGCGCCGCTTCTCATACGCGAAACGTGTCTGGCAATTACATAAATTATACGTGCATACTATTTTACGAATCACAGACAGCGCATACTGCAAAGTATTAGCCAATAAAATTATATTGTTATATCAAAGTTATCATTATTATTATTAATAAATGCAAATAGACATAATTCACGGAAGTGTCTAAAAAATTTGCTCATTTTCTTAATAATCTATGCCAAAAAAACAATAATAAAAGCACGCAACAACACAAATGTGTTTATTTGTTACCTTAATTGGAATAATGAAGGTGATGGATGAGTGAGTGACTGACAGGCTGGATGTATGGATGGGTGCTGGTGTTTAGTCAACGACAATTCGCGTTGCTCTACGTATGTATGTGTACTTTAATTTACTGATATTAGTAAGTACTTACCAATTGTTTCATCGTAGCAAAATTTTTCCTCGAAACAATTCCAATAAAAATCTTCCCAGCAACTGAAAAAAAATTAGCAAGATATTATATTTCATAAAATTAACACTTATTTTAGTTAAAAAAACAAACAAATTACGGTAGCAATAGCGTACATCGACTCAGGCCAAAAAAGTAAAATCCTCCAAAAACCCCAAATTGATCGCCAAATTGCCTTCATCAATTCAATCAATTTATTACAATACGTTTACTGTTTACCGGTTTGAATTAGCCCAACAGATTTAAATTGTCAATCCCTTTGAATATACTTCAAATTAATCCTCATAAAATAAGTTTAACTTATAACTTATTTTCAAACTTATCAAAAGTTATGTATCATCTACGCAGAACGCAATGAAAAATATTGTGGGACAGACGAGAATTGAACGTAAATATATATAGTACTATTGTACACTAATTTTAAAGTCCTGTATTATTGTATTATTTAACCTCGATCAAGCAAATTGAAAACGTTATTAATTGTGTCAACGTATTTTCTAAAAGAAGTTTGAAATGCATCTAAGATGTTATATGTTCTATCATTATTCAAAAGCATAAAGATTTAAATGTTAAAAACAATGAGAGAAACTCTCTGTAGTTGCTAAATTAATGGTTATTCTAACTGCCTATGGGGCGAAATTAGTATAGATTTAGATGTGTAAATCATTGTATGGATATACCCTTTTTAATGAGGCGGAATCAGTATGTATTTTTCCCTAATAAAAAAATTGATTGAAAAAAATTGTAGTGTTTAAATATAGCTACATTTCATTTTTGATTTTTTCCAATACAGAATATAGCTCCCACCATTCTTTCCTAAGCGTTGTTTAATCTAGCTACTCGTTTTTCCATGTTTTACTTTCACAGGACATTTTGAGATTGTTTCTGAAAAAATAAAATAAACCTTTCTTTTATATTTAGCTCTGTTCCAGAACCTGCAAGAATCTACTAGCTTTGTATTTTTGTGCCGATATCATAAAGGGAAAATTGGTTATCGTAGTAAAAAATTGTACCTTCTTACATTTTAGGAACAGAGCAAGCGAAAATTTCTTAGAACTTCATCACGATGTAGGCTATTACATTGTCCGTATTTTCCCTATATATCTAATTATTTAGCTTTCGTTTACTTACTTTTGACAGCAGCGGCACATATTTACAGATGAATACTGGAACAATTCCAAAGGTAGTTGTTGAAAATGCCGAACCCGCTATGGGTTGTTTACATTCAAATAACTTGTTGATCTTTCAATTTTTGTTTCTTTTTTTCACTTTTTAATAAAAGCGATGCGCAAGATATTCAACTATTTTTGTGCTGAAAGAGGCACATGCACGTTTAAATTCGGCAAATTGTTATTGCATTCGTTTATTTCTTACTAACGCCCAGCTGTGGGGTTGGTATTTTCTGTTTAACTTGTTTTGTTACCCGATTGTTAATCGTGTTTTAATCAGCAGCTAATGCCGATATGAGTTAACATCTAGTTTTCATTTATGTTGTTGTTGCTTTTGGTTGCTCTTTTTCGGTTTTTGTTTTCTTTTATCTGTTTGATTTTTTTTTTCTGCGGAGTATTATTATCGTCGACTGAAGCGTTTGAGGTCTCATTTAACTCTAAATGACAGTATAAATCTCAGTATGGTTCATAGCGAAGAAGACCGACCCCGTCACAGTGATGTGCGCTCCGTTGCGAGCGTAAATGTTTACTGAGCCCAACACACACACCATAAGCAACCAAACAGACTGCCAGCCAGCCAGTCAGCCAACCAAATGATCGGCAAAAGAGTAGGTACTTAAAGAATACACCCGGTGCTCATTAAAGAGAGTAAGAAAAATTGCTGAACGCTCACTTAATGATCCTCCAATGGGGCATTACTCAAAGTAAGTGCAGCTACCCCGTCATTTAAAATTGGCCAAGATTAAGAACGTGACTATTGCTACTGTTTTCCCCTTGGCCTTTTTAACTGTCAAGAGACGAATTTTAATTTACATGAATGTGCAAAAAAAGTGTGATTCAAATAATTAACAAACTATTTACATGTCAACACCTGTTTACACATTTTCAGGGGGAAATCGGAGAGTTACGGGTGTGGAGAAATACACGAAGAATTGTCTTCAGTAAACAGAGAGGAGAACAAAAAGTTAATTGTTCAAATACTCCAGAGAGTTGAAAAATGGTAATTTCTGGAGCGATCGTTGTTCACATTTGCTGACTTGAACATATTCT
The DNA here is from genome assembly GCF_030504385.1 of Musca domestica. Taxonomy (NCBI): domain Eukaryota; kingdom Metazoa; phylum Arthropoda; class Insecta; order Diptera; family Muscidae; genus Musca; species Musca domestica. The sequence continues at coordinate 25,225,211 of NW_026712346.1, forward strand.
GCCATTGAACGTTTTTTGTATTCGGAATATTTCAAGTGAATATTATTCTTCTAAATTTACAAATAAAATAATATGACGTTGTAGCAACCGACTACACTCACATTTATCACTAAAAAACAAAAACACCGGAATTATTGGCAAAGTATCTTCACAAATTCCATTCCTTAACAGTGCCAGGCTTGCCAAATGAAAACATTTTGTAACAATGTTGGTATAGAAGTTGTAATGTGGGATTTATGGAGTAAATCTAAAGGCAAAAGAAAATTATCGGTCACAAGAAATTAGTTTAAAATTTTTATGGAGTCTCAGGGAAATAAGTTGAAAAATAGAATCTGAGATGTTGTCCGACAAATTTATGGAACAAAAAAATAACGATTTCAAGTGATTGTTATTGAAAATACGAAAATGTGTCTAATAGGTATTTGGATTTTGCAAAAATATGACCGAAACTGCGTTGCTTTTCTGATGGAAAATATTAGCGATATTTGGCGCGTCCGTTTGCTCATCAGTTTGTAACAATTGTTACTAGATTTTGTTCGTTTCGCTGAAAATTAATTGTATTCAAACAAGTGACCTGAGTTATACAAATAGGAAATTATTATGAAATTGTATTTTTAGGTAAGGTTCCACACAAGACGTAATGAAACCCTTTAAAAATTAAAGTTTTGGAATTTAATTTTCACAACAGTACTATTACCAAAACTTGGAACTATATAGAAAATTTTTGTTAGAGGAAGAAGTGTTCTTTACAAATGTTAAATATCTGATTGTAAACAATTATGTGAATCCGACCTTGAAATGTGGTTGTTCTTTTCACATTAAAAGCAAAGGTGGGGCTAGATTCTTGTTCTATGAAAATATGAAATGAAAAATATTGTCTTTATAACATTTTTCATTTGACATTTCCTTCCTTTATTAACGTTTTCATTTCACATTTTCATAGAACAAGAATTGTTTTTCGATTATATTTAAGATTTCTTCAATTTATCTTTTAACTCGATTGCTACTTTTTAAAACACAAAAACTTGGGTTCGATCTTAAAACAAACTAAGATATATTGGACTGGTGCACCTCCTAACTCAGCCATGTGAATTTTGAAAGCAATTATGTGTTCAGATTAGATTTTCAAAATCAAAAGTTACCTTCATGGTACAATTGATTCAAGGTAACCTCATTTAAATAATAATATCCAGCTAAGCTTTTTTTTGTTATTAACCTTGTCAAGGTTGACTTTATAGAAAGCAGTATCCCATACCTGATTTGTGTGACCTGATGATGCATTGCATTTCTGAGTCTAGATTTAGACTAGTTTTAGGTTCTGATACTTTTAAAGAAACATTTTTCTCTCAAAGTGATTTTGACCGCTTAAACTGCTCTATCATAGAAATACGAAATGCGTAAGAAAACATTTTTTGATCTTCTTAGTTTTACACATGGCAAGGTAACTCTTCCAAGCAGGTGACTAACGAATCTAATGCCAAAATGCATTATTGTGATTGATATCACACAACAAAATATACTCAAATTGTCAAAATAATGTAAACAAATTTTGACATTATATCTGATTTTTAAAATTTGCCAGAATACCTTGTTATAGTGCCATGGTTCTACAGTATCCTACTAAACTCTATTATATGTTTTAAATAGACAATATTACATTCCTCTTCTTCTAGTAACATTTGCGTAAATGGCAACCCTTATTATACAACTTCATTCATTATAGACTTTGTCGTGGGATATTCAACTTGTTACTCTTGTCGTCAGTTTACTTTCGTGTGAGCACCACAATCGCATGGTATTGTTGTTTGGTGTTGGACGTTGTTCAACAATCCGTCATTGGTATCAACAGTTTTCTTGTTGTTGTTGTTATTGATGATGGTCGGTTCGTCTTGTTTGTACGGTGGTGCGACGGTATGGTGTATGGGTCGTTTGGTTTCACTGCTGTCGTCTGATAAAAAGACAAAAAAATAATGCTGAGTTTGCATTTTGATAAAAATAAAGGTATTTTTTGTTATACTCAGAAATCGCACTCTCAGTTATAATGAATACATTGATAGAGTCAAAGAGAGTTTTTTTTATGGAGTTGCCAGAGAGTCAGACACTAAAAGTTTACATATAAGCGTTACTCCCAAAAAAATTATGTCATTTTTAGATCATGGTGGAAATAAACTAGGACTATTATGATACTCCGAAGTCGTATCGACCTTGAATCCAGCACTTTCCAATGCTGACGAAATTACTGATGGTGGAAGAAGTTTCTACATGTCGAGAGTTATAACTTCTAATCTGGAAAACTCCGGTTTGAGTTTCTAGTTTATAGCCTAGATCAGCGTCAATGTCCCGTAATAATGTTGTTGCAAAATGGTCAGGCTTTATCCCTTTATTGTTGTTTTTATAAAAACAACGTTTGTTTATTAGTGGAGGTAATGTTTACCAGGGGGTAAGGCAGGGAATACCTAGGTTTCGGAAAGAGCCACCAATCCTCGTCAGTTCCCTTGTTTTTTGTCTGGAATATTTTCCCCAGAAGTTAGTCATTTTAAGTTCGTAAATGGGTAATTTCGGCCCACGTTTTCTTCTAGCCGCCATATAACGGTACATCACAATATTCGGTACAATTCCTAAGAGAATTGTTTCAAATCGGCAGAATTCGTAATACCTCCCATGGTACAATAATTAGAATGTAGTGCAAATTAATGTTCAGCCTGTTCCACGATATCGAAAGAACACGTTTGCATGCCTTTTACACGACCAACAGCTAATTTCCGTTCCACTAAAATCTATCAGATCGAAAAATGGTACGAACGAACGAAAACGTAAAAATAATAAAGACAATTATAACATTTCAATAATAACATCAATATAATGCGGGCACTAGCTGATTATATGGAGGAGAATCCTGAGTTCGCTAGAGAAGTGCCTATATTTGGAAGCAGCAGACTCCTTCACATCATCCATAAAATATGGGGCAACAGAAATATTAATTTATTATTTTTTTTTTTTAACAGAAATAAATTGAGCACAATCTTCGGGAAACTCGGAATATTATTTTGTTTGTTAATTTATAATTTGTTTGTTTAAAACTGAACTGCCAGTTCAGGCAGAGCCAACTTACGTATTGTTGTATTTTTTACAGCTTTCAAATCTGTAATGTTGGCGCTATACAGGTCCACGTTTTCTCTGATATTCAGTTATCTGATGATTTTAACCACATTTTTAGCGGATTTTTTGAACATTTAGTATATAGAGTTCCGTCAATCTCTTGTGACAGTAGATTGCCTGTGTAGGTCCATATTTTCTTATCTCCCCCTATAGCGGAACCTCCAGACACAAATTTGTACAAATTCTCTACAAATTTGTTTTAAATTTGGTATTTGAATCTATAAATAAAAGCTTCTCTAGTAGGAAACTGCTTATGTAGTTTCTTGTTTTGGTGTAGCCCCATATTACGGTACCGCCAACTTTATTGATGACTTCAACAACAAATTTGCATAGAACAGCAGACTTCTTCTGTTGGAATAACAAATTTAAGAAAGTGTACATTTTTTAATTTTGGAACCATTTTGGACCAGTCTTCTATCTAGGTAGGAATCTTATTTTGACCAGCTAGTTTCAGCTATATTTTTGTGCAACAATTTTTTTTTTTTAATTTTGTCCCAAAATGTTCTAATAATAAAAAAGGACTATCATAACTATTTGGCAAATGAGACTACATATCTAATCTACCATGGGTTCACTGTTGAACTAACGAATAAACTTTTGCTTTATAAGACGATCCATCTCTGTGGAACTCCAAGCTGCAGCCGCTGGGATAAAAAATGTCTTAGGAATCAGAAAGGGTTGCATTGACTAGTTGAAATTTTATATTGGAAATAATATTGGGTTATGACATTTCATTTTTTAAAGAGTCGAGGTTTTTTTTTTTTCTTTGGTTTACTCCGATTCCGTACCAAAACCCTGATTTAAAAAGGAAATTATAACAGAAAAAAAGTTAATCGTGATGGAATTTAAGCCGTGGTACTGGTAGCGTAGCCTGACGTCAAGGAAATGGATGGAAGAAAACAGCAAGATCAGCAGAAATGGATCGAAAAGTAAGGAAGCGACTGGATCGCAACCCGCTTGGCTCGTGAGCTGAACATATCGCAATATTCCATTCGGCAAATATTGAAAAATGAACTCAAGGTAGAGCCATTGAAATTCCAAAAAGTGCAAGAACTTACACCGCAACTGAAAAAAATAGACTCAAAAGAGCTAAAGAGTTGCTTCGCTTGGCCGAAAGTGGTGAACTGCCGAATTTGGCTTTCTCCGATGAGAAAACATTCGTTCTCCAGCAGTTTGTAAACAAACAAAATGATCGTGATTACATGCCAAAGATGTTCACCTTCGGTAGGCCACCATAACTCAAGCGCCGGCTATGGTGATGGTGTGGCCGCCACAACAGCCCATGGTCGCTCTCCGCTCGAGGCATCAGAATAAATGACGAATATTATCGCGAAAATATTCTGGAGTGTGTATTAAAGCCTTGGGCATACAAATATTTTGGCCGCAGACCTTGGACTTTCCAACAGGACTCAGCACGCGAAACCCAATAATGGTAACAAAATGAGGTTCCTCGCTTCATTTCCAGCGCACAATGGCCACCAAAATCTCCGGATACCAATCCGTAGGATTATTGCGTCTGGAGTATTTTGGAAAGCAAGGTTGACACTAAAAATACCAAAGTGTCGATCACCTCGAGCAAGCGCTTCGCCGGGAATGGGACAATACTGCAGAGCAACATTCGGACGCGTGTGACAGTTTCGTTAGCCGTTTGAAGGCCATAATTTGTGCCAAGGATGACCAATTCGAACAAATCTAAATTTATTCTAAAATTTGATGCTATTTCCGACATTTTGTGCTTTCATTCAATAAAATGAAAAAAATGTACAAATTATGGCGTTTGACTTTGTTGTAGTTTTTTATATCACCCTGTATGTATATGAATGAAACTTCACAGTTGAACAAATTAAATCTTGTCAGAGCACACTTTTTTCTATGCTAAAAATAGACACAAATAACAGAGAAGATTGCATTATTTTTGTTTGGTTGGTTGAAGCTTTCAATGCGTTTAAATGCCAATCCCAATTTAAACAATAGTAATTTCGTGTGGCAACGTTACTGTTGAATAATAAAATCTTATCCATTATATGGTGAGTATCAATACTGGTTAGTATTTGTGGTCAAGAAATGTTAACTGCTCTCCGAAGTGTAACATATTTTTAGGCTTAATCAATAAAGTTGATAAGTCATCTTTGAACTGTTGTATCGTGTTCAAACAGAACTGCAGATAGTTACTCCAGTATTTCTGTTAATCAGATAAGAAACAAATTTCAAATTAAACTTTCATTGTAATTAATAAAAACGAACAAAGTACAAATATTATTTCATCTTGAATGCCATTGCAAAAATACCTATGCTTTTAGCAATAAATCGCGAACATTAAACATATTTCCTCTTTCTCTAAAAAGATGATTAATGCAAATTGTTCTGAACAATAGATCAAACAATGAAACATTTCACATTAATAGGAAGCAGCAAAACCTTCATTGTTACCTGTTTTATGGCATGACGAGCCAACGGATTGATTATCATTTTTTACAAATCTTTGTTTCAGTACGATTTAATGAATTCCAGTGAATTTCTAATGTGAATAATAAAATTTCCAACAGTCATTGGGTAATAAATTTGAATTTTAAAAATAACATGTTCGAAGTTGCAACACCATTTCCATGGTGTGCTAACAAACCATAGACGACAAGATTTGAAAATTGTTTTTATAAAACAAGTTTAAAACACAATCCATGTTTATGTTGTTTTAAACGTCATGCCATTTGCATTTAATATTTATGACATTTTGAACAAATTATGCGAATTAATATGCAAGTCATTCGACTTCTATTAAAAATATTAATTATTTATAATACGTTTTTAATTGGTTAACAGGTGATGAGCCATTGTACAATTTGCTGGGATATTTTTATATGGAGAGTATATATCGTAGTGTTGCAAGGTATAGAAAAACTTTCTATTGAAAATATACAATTAAAAATTCTATGTCAAATTTGAAAAAATCGCATGCGATACAAAATATGACAAAAATTTAAAAAATGTTAAATGTGTTCTCTTACAAGAGACCATTCTGAATTGATGAGAATTGTGAAATTCAGAGCAGAATAACTAGATCTATAAGAAGAATAACTAGATCTTTTTCTTTTACATATATATTGTACCTATTTTGCTATATATTCCATATCTTGGCATTCAGCATCACTGTAATGCTCAGCCCTGAACTCCGACTTCATGCTAAATTTCGCGTAAATTGGCTTATAATTGTGGCCTGTAGAGCAACTGCAGAATCATGATCTTTTTTTTGTTTTGGCCCATTTCAACCCCTAAATATTTTGCAATCATCTCCAAAAACAATAGGCTTCCATTCTGAGCCTAACCCAACTTTCATTTTCAATTTCGTGGATCGAACCATAATTACGACCGTAGCGTGATTACAAATTAACGTGGATATATGGACGGACGGGCATACATAACTAGATCGACTCAGCTCGGCGAATAGGAAGATTCCCATATGGCGGACATATATTTCGATGTGTTACATAATTTTTGGTCCAATCAAACTCATCTCCAACACATATTTTAGGGTATAAAAATTATACATAATTTCTTAATCATGACGATTCGACAATGCCCGTCCGTCTGTGAAAATCTCTTACGCTTTTGGACAGAGCGAGGTATTTTATGAAAATGGTATTTTTGGGTGCACTATTGGGACATATATTTCCACACTTTGTCATAGGCCCCTATGAAAATGGTATTTTTGGGTTCGCTATTGGGACATATATTTCCACACTTTGTCATAGGCCCCTATGAAACGGCGCCATCCTCTTAATGGTATTTTTGGGGTTTCAGTCATATTTTTGAATCGAATCTGTTATAAATCGACAGTATGTATTTCCAGAGGGCAGAATATATCCTGGCAAAGAAGTGTCATTGTGGGCCCAAATTGTGTATCCACATAGGTAACAGTACCTCCCGATATTGGGAATTAAGATTTAGGTAATTTTAAGTATAATGTTAAGGGAGTTCTCTAAAACATGGTATTTGGAGTTCGCATATGTTCCGTATTCTCAGACAAATAATTGTCTATGCATGTCCGCGGTTTTGTTATGACCCCAATATCCGGTATTTGGACGATTTAAACATATTCTTAATCCGAATTGTCTTGGGAGTTCGGAATAGGTACCACCTCTTTGGCAGATAAGTGCCAATTCTGGTCCACGTTTTCGTATAGCCTTATAAACCTCCTGAAACTAGATCTTTTGAGGATTTTAGCCAAAATTTTCAATTTAATAGGTTTCCATATAACCCTTACCTAACGGCATTACCCGATATTTGGCATTTTGATAATGATGATGATTGAAGCCATTTATCAACTGATTGCTCACTAAACTCACCTTCTCTGACTGATATTTACTAGATAGTAACTCGCAAAAATAGATTATTTAAGGATATAACTTTGTAAAACTTCTATCTGCTAATCTGCCTAATTATCTATCTGATGTTGAGTTTTTAACTCTTTCCGATCATCAAATGCTTTTAATGAATTCTTATGACACTATCGTGTTGATAGGTTTCACTTTCACACTCAATCAAGTTTGCGATCCAGAACGACCAGAGTTGTACTGCGTGATGAACTGTCACGTAATTGCAATGCGTAAAATTTAATAGTGTGTGATAGTGTGATTTCTTTAAACTTGGCTGGAAAACCAAAAGTGTCTATCGTTAGAGAAATCCAGCCGTCTCGGACTGGTACTGGTAGAAAACAGGACTGAAGAAAACAGCAACATCAGCAGAAATGGTTCGAAAAGTAAAGAAGCAACTTGATCGAAACCCGCATCGCAGTGGCCGAAAAATGGCTAAAGAGCTAAAGAGTTGCTTCGCTTGGCCGAAAGTGGTGAATTCGATGTCCAGCAGTTTGTAAACAAACAAAATGATCGTGTTTACTTGTCAAAGAGGTCAGCTGAAAATGTGCACCTTCGGTTGGCCACCAGAACTCGAGCGCCGACCATGGTGTGGTGTGGTGTGGGCCGCCATAACAGTCGATAGTCGCTCTCCGCTCGTATTAATCGACCGTGGCATCAGAATAAATACCGAATATTATCGCACATAATATTCTGGAGGGTGTATTAAAGCCTTGGGCACGCAAACATTTTGGCCGCAAACCTTGGACATTGCAACAGGACTCAGCACGCGCCTCCCAAGGATGGTTACAAAATGAGGTTCCCCGCTTCATTTCCAGCGTACAATGGCCACCATAAAAATACCGCAGAGCAACATTCGAGCAGGGTGTGACGGTTTCATTGGTCGTTTGAAGGTCATAATTCGTGCCAAAGGTAACCAATTCGAACAAATCTAAACTTATTCTAAAATGTTATGCTATTTCCGAAGTTTTATATATATGGTAGGATGTGACACTTCGAGCTCGCAATGGGCATTTCACTCCTTGGAAGAATGACCGTTTGTGTCCGAAATGCGTACATAGCAACGACCCATTTATGTCATGGGTAAACACCTTCGGTCCGGCCGATAATTTTTCACTTGGATTGAACGATTCGGTATCATGTAATGAGCAATCAATAACGAAACACTTCACTTAGTGAATGTAAGCTAAAGCCCGTTATAAATAAATTTGTTGCATTTTTGACATGTTATTCGTATAACATTTTATGGTCAATATTTTATTAACGCCTACGTCTTGAATTGAATGCGGTACCAAAGGTGATAATTAAAATGTCAACACGTTCTTATCTTACTGCATCTATTCGTAGAACCGAAAGTAAAGCAGAGAGGCAAATAAAATATGGGTTAATAAACTTTGTTGCTATGAGCTACAGTTAAATGTTAGTTTGCTATCGAGTGTTAAGGCCGACAAATTTTCCAATAGAAAGGGGTATTTTAATACCGCTGTACAACACAAAAAATAACTACATGAATATATCAGTAGATTATTAAAGAAGAGCTAGAAATAGAAGACACATGTATAGACGTTCTGAAAGTTTACATTCGATAAAAGATCCCTTGGAATTCTCGCATCCTCGACAGTAGTACTTTGGTTGAAAATTTTAATCCTCAAGCGAGTCACCAAAGAGGGTCTTTTTGGTCCTTTTTTTCAAAACATGCTTAAACGCCCGTTATTTTTTATAATATAAAAATTGGGGTAACAATGTATAGTAACTCATCAATTAAGAACTGCTGGGCCGATTTGACTCAAAGTTTATTGGGATATTTGTAATTTCAGTGGGAAAAGAAAGAAAATAAAATTTTGAGAAAAATCTCCTGAGAAGTCAGAAATCTAAAAAAATAAGAAAGATGTCTTGTAATACGGAATTTCATGTGGAATTTTTCCCAAATAATATCTTGAAAAATCGCGGAATTTTGCATGATTTGATTTTGATCGATGTAAGTTGGAAACTTCGTTCCGAAACTTGGCAAAATAGATTGCCGTAAATATGAACTTGAATCGCGCTGCTTTCGAATACGATTAGGCATTGTTTTTCACAAGCCATTACCATATTCAAATTCGAAACTTGATATAAACGGTGAATAATGTAGCCAAAATCATCAAAATACCGTACATAGGGAGGTACCGTTATATAGGAGCTATACGAAGACCTGGACCTGTAAAGACAATTTTTTGTCACAGGATGTAGCTTCCATTGCGAACATCAAATACGACATCTCAAACAATTTCGGTGAGTATTGTACCTAAAATCGTCAAAATACCGAATATAAGGAGGTACTGGTAATGGTAGAGGGTATAAAAAATGCGAAAGAGGAGAATTTGTCCCCTCTATTTAGGTTTATATTAGCTTCAAACTTTCAAATCGCCGATACACGGGTCTTTTATTTTAGATGGCATTTTATTTACATAAATTTGATGTTAGTAAAAGTGATCAATATATAAAAGGCTATATTCGACTCCTTTGTCGTTTAGGGAACAAAGTAAGTTTTTTAAGCATTGTCAATAAGAAAGAGCTGAATCATACTCTCCTTTATAACGGGGAAAGTAAGTATATTTTCGTCAAAAATGTTAAGCCAATTGAGTAGTAAATTGTCCATAAATTATTGTAGTAATGAGTTTGATTTGTCTTAAGAGCTTTAAATACCAATCTCCAGAAAACTTCGTTACTGTATGGGAGCAAAATCTTAACAAACTCGAACATGAGGTACTACTATCAGGGTCGGCTGCAAAATATATGAACTTATATCGCCAATTTTTGCAAGAGGTTTGGGTAATCATTAAGAATTTGAAATACCAAAAATAATTCCGTTAAAAAGTGCCCCAGAACTCCTAAAATCGGGAAATACTGTTATATGTAAGCTATATTAAATTTTCTTCTTTTCATCTGTAACTTTTAGTAAATTGGTCAGGTGTGCAATATGGGTATCGTTTTTACCATTTTTTTCTTTTGTGTATGTGTGTGTTTTGAATAAAAATACAATAATTTGAAATTATTTCAAACTAGCTGGCCCGGTCCGCGTAGTTTTTGTTTATTATGCATATTTTTAAAAGCATAATTATTCACAGATATGACTGATATAAGTGTTCGCGTACTGGTCGATTAAAAGTGTTTTAAAATATCTGTACCCATTTATAAGCCGTGGACTTCAATATTTAAACCGTGTGCTTCAAATGTGTGGATGTGCTATACAAATCTATTAAAAAGTGTATATGAATCTTATCCTCATGTAAGGGATCAAATTAATTTTTAGTATGGTAAAAATCGTAGAAAAATTTTACAGTCAAATGAGAAGCAATTTGGAATTTACTGTATTTTGTACACCTCATAATTGAGGGCTGAATGATTTAAGAATAGGGCAAAGTAAATTACTTTTTTAAACCCATTAGCACCTTAGATTGTGCATTAGAGTCCTCATAAGTCCCCCTAACCATGTCGGTCTGTTTGTCCGCCAAAAGGTGGACTTGAGGGGATACTATTGCATGGAGAAAATTCTAAAATTTGTGAATATGTTGACATTTTTGTGTAAGATTTTCACCCCCCGAATACACATTTTTAGCCAAATCCTTTGAAATATGGTAAAATCAGGAGGTACCTTTATATGGGCACTACTCCGAAACATCGACCTACTTTGAAAACTTTCTTCTACCCGTTAAAATCCAATATGACAAATAGAGGCCAAATCAAAATTATAGGTATTTCACACCCATTACCGTAAGATGGGAATTTATTTTATTTTCCATTTAAATTGTAAATTGGAGACCCCATAAAATCCATATTTTTCATCATAGCATAATTCAATGTCGATTCAACAAATATTCGGTCCCGTACTACTTTCTTATATTTGTAATTTGTTCATGTTTCCACAATTTATTTCATATAGATGTACATTCCAAATCTACGTTCCCAACCAATATTCTCTTGGGGGTTACAAATTCAATAGAATACAAAATTTTCCTTTCTGACCACACATTAGGTGTGAAAGTTGACTTGGGGATACTCCAATGTGGAGACTTTACTTAAATAATTCCTATGTGGCAATTATCTGCTACCCCAGGGTAGCATAACAAAATTTTTTAGCCAAATCAATTGATGAATGTGTTCAAGACCAATATGGGCCCTACTCTGAAAATTTCAAATTTTATGCGAAGAGGTTCTGTACCCCCGTAGACACAAAGATGCCTAATAAGGGCCAAAAAATAAATAGGGACTAAGACCCCAAACCATCATACGATGGTTATATAAATATAAAATCGGGTTGTACCCTTATCCGAGAGTTATGATCTATATCATGACCTGCAAAAGCGATTTAAGGTATCTTGAATGTTTGGGAAGAATTTCTGGGAGGATAGAAATCCTTTTCTTAATAAAAGTCCCATTCGCTCTACTATTTTGCACCTTTTATATTTGGTATTTTCCTGATTGTACTCCCAAAGAATTTTGCATTTTGAGCTCTCATTGGACGGATTATTGTCACATAAAAAAGGTATGTTCACGCTTTGAGATGAGGCCCATTAGGCTTTTCCGGTCATTTTTGATTATTTAAATGTGTTCGCATCTTCCAGCTGAATCACGATATAGGCCCTGGAGTTGAAAGGTAGATGTCAGTTTACATCCTATTTCGCACTTATTTCATTTTTTTGGTGAAAAATTGTATATAGTGAAAAATTATTCTTTATTTTGTTCACAACAAATCGACTGAATTCAATATGATAATACAAATGGAAAAAAAATTACAAAAAAAGAATAACAAATTGTAAAAATCTTCAACTTGTTACCTGATTTTTTACAGCAAATGTTTAAAGATCCTTACAAAGTTTGTCAATAGAATGTACTATTATATTAAAATTCGATTCCATTGAAATTTTTTTTTTCGATTTTTTCCCGATTTCAGAATTTGTGCAATGAGATCTCTTTTTCGTGAGTTTTTGGCGATTTTGAAAAAGTAATTATCTTTTAACTTTGGTGTGACCGCGTTTAATTATTTCGATATCCTCTATTCCGTTTCGCCACCGCATAATTCGGTACTACACTTCCATGTAACCCGCCATCAATTTCAGTTCTCAAGAAATCAAGTCAATTAAATAAATTGGTATTAATATTCGAATTCAAAAATAAAATATACAAAACACTACAAATGTACATTAGAAAAAAGTAAGTCAAAATGGAAAAAAAATCATGCAAAATAAAACATTACTATTGTACAATTCAAAAGTCGAAATGAAAATGTTAATATATCACATTTTTACGCGATTTTTTTGGATATTATCCTTTTCGGAAAAGAGGCAATTCCGAATTTGTTTGAAACGTTAAAATCTCTCCAGCGGTTCTTAAGTTATAAGCGTAGTAACTAACACAACTTCCTTTTATATATATAGATTTGTTGCAAAATAAAGAAAATGTACAATTTTGTGATAAAACTGTATTGTCCTCCTATTTCAGATTTAATCTCGTTGAATAACTCTGAAATTTCATTCTTGATTCGCGGGTTTTTCCCAATATAAGAAATTTGTTAAAATAAACAAAAAATAAACAAAGCCAACTGTTGCATGTCTAATCGACACTATAAGACTCCAGCATAGAGTTGCGTTTTTCTAGTTTTTTAGAAGTTGAGCAACCTTTCTTATTGAGCCATTTACACAACCATTTTAACAAGTGGGGTACCACAGTAAAGAAGTCAAACGTTGAAGTACTACATTTCATTATAGTATCATGGGTGTGAGGTATGACATGGTCGGCCACATTCTAATGTACAACTTTTTCGTTTATTTTAATACAATATTATAAACAATTATTTGCTAATTTACAAAAAAATGGTTGCAATCGGTTAGGGAAAATAAGTAATTTTGATTAAAATATCATTTATCGCTTAAACTAAAACCGACCGATTAATTCGAAATGCTTGTTATAAGACAATATTCAGTATAGACATAATTATCTCAATTAAAAATGTGTGGATGTTTAGCAATGAAATTCGTAGAAAACCCGACTTGGTACAACATATTAACGAAGTATTAGTACAACACCATTTGAATTGTTCAGTTTTTGTAATTCTGAAAAGAAAAGAAATATAAAGGTGCATAAATTAGTTAAGTGTTCTTATGTGTATGGAATAATCATATAGTAAATTGTAAGAATATATAAATGGTTACATATATAGGAAATATGATAGAAAAACATTTAAATGTGTTTACCAAGGGTACCGAAGGAACGAAATCTAAATTTCCATTTATAGCAAGAAAATATTTTTTTTTCAACTTTGCTAAAAAACGCAAACGTATTTCCTAATTTTTTTGAATTATTTTTTCGACCTACTTCCCGTTAGGTGTATGAAAGTAACATAAAATTTTGCTTTTGACAATAACCATATAAAATTACATTCGAAATTTATATTTTACAATTTCACGTTTTTTGTTACTATTTTAATATGTTTCCATTATAAATCAAAATCTCCCTTAACACTTAATTTCTTTTTTGGACATTGTCAAAGGAAAAAATATTTTATATTGAATATCAACGTATTTTTTTTTTGGCAAATTGAGTGCTTTTTCCGAATTCGGTGCAAATGTTCTTATGAAATTTTCTATGTCCAATAGCCAGTCTGAGTTGTGGACAATTCCAAGAGGTTTTGATAGCACTCGGTTCGTAAGCCAAACTTTTTAAGGCTTTTATATGGACTTGACCGTGTACAAGGCGACCGTAATATTTGAAGATATATTTAGCAACTTTGATATATTTCGGTTCACTTTTGTATAGGGTAAAGCCCCATTTCAAATATTGTTGATGTTTTAGTAATATATGTATTATATTTACTTATATCAAACTTTAGTATTTTCACTACTAGCAAAAAATTACCGATATGGGTTCGCGTTTTGGTAAAGCCATTATAAAAAGGTAACCCCTCGTTTAAGTTATTGATTAAAAACATCTTTGTTCATTTCACACTTATCAAAAAAAAAACAGGAACATGCCAAATGTAGTCCGCATACACGAAGTGTTTGTCCTTCAGTGCAGGAAACTACAATCTTATGCAGCTGATTGGCATTTCTTTTGCAATTAGTGAATTCGGGGTAGCAACATACTTCCTCGTAATAATCGTATCCTCAATTAAACTTCGTAAGGACCATAGGGATCATATTGAATTCAACCGTTTTCTTGGGAACAAAATAAAGAATTATTTTCACATTTTAAAATATAGTTATGTTAGTTACTACGCTTATAACTCAAGAACGGGTTGACGAAATTTGACAATTCATACAATTTCGGAATGATATATCGGTAACAAAAAATTGCGTGAAAATACGCCAATAAAAATGTGATTAAAAAAAATTCATTGGGACAACAATCAGGGAAATACCGAATATAAAGGGTGCAAAAATAGTAGAGCGAATTGGTTATTTAGTAAGAAATTTTATTTATATCCTTCTATAAATTCTTCCTAAGCTTTCAAGATACCTTAAATAGTTCTTGCAGGTCATGATATGGGTCATAACCTCGATTTCAAGTATATTTTACATTTTAACCATATTTTTGATACTAATCATTCTACTACTAATTATGAGGTGGACAAAACTAAATACCACGCAACACGGTATTCTAAATGTCGGAAATACAAATTCCAAATTACAGCTACTTTCAAAATGTTTGTAAGCTCTTTACTATACCAAAAATTGAGGTCAGTTTTCACATGGGGCTGTTATAGATGTTCTATATCATATCACTCAAATTAAAGTCTTTGGCTGAAAATACGATCAGGCTATTCAAAATATCTAAACCCGACCGTAAACATCTATTATAATTTTTGCCATGAATATTTATTTCTATTTAGAAATTACTATGGTAGTAAAAACTGTGCCGCTTACATAAGTCAAATGTGTGATTTATTATGCTTTAAAAAATATCCGTTAAATACTATAAATACTCGTATTGTTATCTGTCATATTGCCGAAGACACTGATTTCTTAAAATTAACGGTTTCCAAGGAATCTTAATCCGAATATTAAAAAAATCCGATCTAATATACTAAAATGACAAATTACGACCACTTGCGTTGGAAAATGTGGTGGATGGAACTTGATTTAATGTGCTAATGCAAAATTAGCACTATCACTGAAAAATGTCTCACCCGCCAATAATCTACGCCAACAAAGAGCAGCGCATTACAATTTGATCTAATTTTATTTTAATAAAAAACAGAAACGCGACTTATATTTCTTTTTCATCAAAATGGTACAAACTTCATGGAGTTTCAGAACAGTATTGCGAGGTGTTGCAAACGGAATAACAAAATTTATAAACCGTCTATTTTTAAGAACCGCAATGAAATTTTCGAAAAATAAATTAAACGTTCATTGGTAAGTGTACCAAATTTTAATAAATTTATTATGTGTAAATAAATACTTATAACAACACTCAGATCGAGATAATTCGATTTTTGTTTTTAAAAAGGTAGATGTAAGATCGATCTTCAAAAACCGGTTATATCTATATATATAAATGAAAGTTGTGTTAGTTACTACGCTTATAACTTAAGAACCGCTGAACTGATTTTAATGATTCATACAAATTCGGAATTGTCTCTTATCCGAAAAGGATAATATCCAAAAAAATCGCGTAAAAATGTGATATGTTAACATTTTCATTTTGACTTTTGAAATGTACAATAGTAATGTTTTATTTTGCATTATTTTTTTCCATTTTGACTTACTTTTTCTAATGTACATTTGTAGTGTTTTTTATATTTTATTTTTGAATTCGAATATTAATACCAATTTATTTAATTGACTTGATTTCTTGAGAACTGAAATTGATGGCGGGTTACATGGAAGTGTAGTACCGAATTATGTGGTGGCGAAACGGAATAGATGATACCGAAATAATTTAATGCGGTCACACCAAAGTTAAAAGATAATTACTTTTTTAAAATCGTTAAAAAATCACGAAAAAAGAGATCTCAAAATGGGAAAATATCGAAAAAAATTGCCAATGGAATTGAATTTTAAAATAAAAGTACATTCTATTGACAAACTTTGTAAGGATCTTTAAACAGTTGCTGTAAAAAATCAGCGAACAAGTTGAAGATTTTTTCAATTTGTTATTCTTCTTTTGTAAATTTTTTTCAATTTGTAATATCATATTGAATTCAGTGGATTTTTTGTGAACAAAATAAAGAATAATTTTTCTCTATATACAATTTTTCACCAAAAAAAATGAAATAAGTGCGAAATACAATGGTAACTGACATCTGACCTTTCAACTCCAGGGCCTACATCGTGCTTCAGCTGGAAAATTCTCAGACATTTAAACAAACAAAAATGACCGAAAAAGACTAATGGGGCTTATTTCAAAGCGTGGCCCTACTTCCTTCATGTGACGATAATCCGTCCAATGAGAGCTCAAAATGCAAAATTTTTTGGGAGTACAATCAGTAAAATTCCAAATATAAAGGTTGCAAAATAGTAGAGCGAATTTGACTTTTAGTAAGAAAAGGATTTCTATCCTTCAAAAAATTCTTCCTGAACATTTAAGATACCTTAAATCGCATTTGCAGGTCATGACATCGATCATAAATAACCATCGTATGATTTAAGCCATTTTTGGAGTCTTCGCCACTTTCTTCTATTTTTGGCCCTTATTTGGCATCTTTGTTTCTAAGGGGGTAGAGAACCGGTTCGCGGAGTAGGGCCCATATTCTTGACCACTAAAAAATTGTATTTATGCTACCCTGGGGTAAGGAACCATCGTACAGATAATTGTCACATAGAAATTTATTCATGTAAAGTCCCCACATTGGAGTATCCCCAAGTCCACTTTCACATCTAATGTGTGGTCTGAAAAGAAAAATTTGTATTCTATTGAATTTGTAACCCCCAAGAGAATATTGGTTGGGAACGTAGATTTGGGATATACATCTATATGAAATAAATTGTGAAAACATGAACAAATTACAAATATAAAAAAATAGCACGGAACCGAATATTTGTTGAATCGTCATTGAATTATACTATGATGAAAAATATGGACTTTATGGGGTCTCCAATTTTGGGTGTAAAATAGTAATTATATTTGACTATTCTGAAATCAGTCTGACCTCAATTATGAGGTGGATAAAAGTATTTTTACTTATTTAAATCACGTGATTTTTTTTTTTCAGTTTGACATGCTATGTTGTTCTGCTACATTTTCGATTTGGCCTCTATTTGTCATCTTGGTTTATAAGGGGTGAAGAAAGTTTTCAATGTAGGTCGATGTTTCGCATTTTACCATATTTCAAAGGATTTGGCTAAAAATGTGTATTTGGGGGTGAAAATCTTACACAAAAATTTCAACATATCTACAAATTTTAGAATTTTCTCCATGTAATAGTACCCTCTCAAGTCCATCTTTTGGCGGACTAACAGACCGACATGGTAAGAGGGACTTATGAGGACTCTAATGCATAATCTGAGGTGCTAATGGGTTTAAAAAAGTAATTAACTTTGGCTATTATTAAATCAATTAGCCCTCAATTATGAGGTGTACAAAGTACAGTAAATTCCAAATTACTGCTCATTTGACTAAAAATTAAAAACTAATCGACCTGTACGTGAACATTTATAACATTCATATCTTTGAATAATTATGTTTTGACAAATATGCATAACAGACAAAAACTACGGGCCTGCAACGCGGACCGGGCCAGCTAGTATAAACATAAAACAATCATCAATATAAACAAAAATTAATAAATTTCCACTCTTGTCTTTCCTCAGTCAATTGTTAATATTCCATTTACTAATTAGATAACAAGTCATAATAAATGTTCCCCTAGCAAACTCTAACGCCCATTTTCGAATAAATTGAAAATAAAAATCGTGATATCTTTCCAATCACAACATTTTTTCGATGAATCACCACAATTGATCGTTAATATAGATAAATTTTGCTAATTACAATCACATGCACTGATCCGTTGACAGTGAGAAAGATGGAACAAAACAAACGACATCAATGGAATATTTACGATGTAAAATGTTGAATATTTGACATTTTAACAAAAAAAAAAAAAAATAATAATAATAATCACGCCCCTCCCGATTGAATGACTCGTGAGCGGAAGACAAAAACAAACTTGTTTATGGTTAACACGAACAAAAGATGGAGAAATATCTTCAGTATCTAAAGGTCATGCAGGAGAGATACATCTCAGGTATAGAGACTTGTAATAATTAATTGAAAAATAAAACATGACAAACATGAAAGTTATAATTTAATGTTATTACCGAAATCATGTAGAAATAATTGCACAGTGGGAGAATAGTATACATTTAATGCATGTATTGCTATTGATGCCTTGTAGATCCGGCCAATAGTTTTATTAATAAAGTAGTTATGAGGAGTAGAACACATTAAAAACATGAAATATGTAGGATATTCTCAACAAGATATTCCGAATGTTTCGTTATTTTCATTTATAATTCTTTCTATATTGTCAATAGATATTACTCATTATAAGCTTATAGCGTAAGAACTCGGAATTTTACCGAACTTCCTATATTTTCGACAGTTAAAAAGATAGGAGAAGCATATACATTTTTACTCGTTAATTTCTGTTAATTCAAAAAGCGTTGAACCGTCGGAACTGGAGGGTACAAAAGTGCATCTTGGATGAAAGCGGACACTCTCAGACCTCTTTCTGCTAATACGAAACATGGTTGCATATTCTTCCCTTAAAGCTAAAGTCCACTAAATTTGGAATAATAATAAAATAGTTCGTTTCCTGTAAACACTACTAACTTATATACACTGACTTGAGTCGTTCCGAGTTGCAACGCTTTTTAGAAACTTATAAAAACCGACATGGGTCTCTGAATTTCATGTTGTGTCGCTTTCTTAAAACGGAATAATACGATTAGCGTTGTTGAACGTTGTTGTAGGTCTGTTTTTAGTAATTTTACAAGGTTTGGAAACACTGGTGGACACCTGTAGCTTAAAAAGGCGATTTTTTCTTTGTTTTTATGTACTGGTCTGATTGCAACAAGAATTTAGAATATAAGTCTCCCGCATACCTAAAAAACGTAAAAATTGAGTGAAAAAAAGAAGAGTAATAAGCTTGGACGCAAATTAGGACCCTAGTGTTTACAAAACAGTAGTGAAATAACTGACTGACCTGGAATCATCATCCAGACGAAACGGTTGAAGCTACAATCTTGAAATTGGAATCTTGATGCATAGGCGTGTGATAAGCTTTACATACATGCAATGTTTCGCCACCGGAGCTGGAACCCATTATGACCAACAAATACCAATTTTTAGACAAATCCGTGAAAAAATGTGGCAAAAATAATCAAAATACCGAATATCGGGAGGTACCTTTATATGGGGGCTATACCAAAATGTGGACCTGGATACATGTCATGTTTTGCCACACGTGCAGGGACCCGTTATGACCTACAAATACCAATTTTCAAACAAATCAAAATTGTGGCATAAAAAATGTGGCATAAATCACCAAAATACCGAATATCGGGAGGTACCGTTATATGGGGACTATACCAGAACGTGGACCGTTCAATACCAACCATCGTAGACACAATACAAATTGCTCTGCTAAATTTTGGCGGTCTACGTCAAATAATGTGGGCTGTATCGTGATTTCAACAGACGGACAGACAGACAGACGGACATCGTTAAATCGACTTAGAATTTTATGCTGATTATGAATATATATACTTTATGGGGTCTACGACGAATATTTAAGGATGTGACAACGGAATGACAAAGTTAATATATCCTCCTTTCCAAGGTGGAGGGTATAAAAATACTAAATTTTGTATTGGGTGAAGAGAGAGGGCTGGAATCCTCCAATTTAACAATTGGAATTGAGATATGCAGTTGGTTTTGAAAATGTTTACTACAATTGTACGATAAGTACTAAATTTGGTATTGGGTGAAGAAATAGAGCTGAAATCCAGAAATTTGATAAGGAAGTCGCCCTTGGTGTATGTGGTTAGAATATTGAGGTGGTTTTGGAAATGTGTGCCATAAATGTTTGAAAGGTACTAATTTGTACTGAATTTGGTGAAACCGTGAAAATGTGTATTGCGATAGCGCTAAAATTCTGAAATTTCATATTGAAATCACTGTAGATTTCTGGGGTTTGGATGTGTGAAATGGTTTTACTAATGTCCTTCTAACATGAAAGATTTTAAGAACTTTTTGGTGTAAAAGGTAAATATTTTCCTTCTATTTATTTATTTATTTAATTATTTATTTATTTAATAACTTGAATAACATTTTGTTGTTGCAAAATAGTTAGGCTTAATCCCTTTGTTGATGTTTTTATAAAAACAACGTTTGGGTGTAAGGCAGGGAATAGGTTTCGGAAAAATGCACCAATCCTCATCAGTTCCCTTGTTTTTTTGTCTTGAATAATATGTAAAACCTTGGAAGACAAGGTAGTGCATAGCAATTACCTGAATAAATTTTTTACGTATGTATTGTTTTGAATAATAAACAAAATAATTTCAAACAAGTAAGCAAAGGCTATAATCGTGCGGGCCGACCATGTGATACCCTAAAACACTACAATAGAAGCCCCCTTATCCCCAAGTTAGCCCCCTTATCTCCAAATCCATTTGGAAGATTTCGCTTTTGAAATTATGTCATGGAGCACTGCCCAGATATTACCCTTAGCATTTTGGCCAGGCACATTTACGCACTCCGTCGTGCTGTTAGTTGTGGTGGTCCATTTTACAGCTAAGTATAATCCAATGGTCATCCAAAATGCTAGAGTTTTTCCCTGTCCTTAACTCTCTTCTCAGGCGTGTCGATTGGCTTCATTTGAACCGCCAAATATTTTGCGATCATCTCCACAAGTAAGAGGCCCCACTGTATCTCCAAATTTAGACTCATCTATATGATTTGCTTGTCTACGATGTTTGTTTGGCCAGAAGTTCGCATTTTTTGTATTTCGGATATCCCCTCTAAGTAATGCTGGTACTTTTTTTCACACACAAAAGTAGTGGTCCATCCTACCCGCTGTCCTAAACTCTAAATTCATGCTAAATTTCGTATCATTTGGTTTCTATTTGTGACCTTTATAACGGCTGCAAAATCAGGAACATTTTTAGTTGTTGGTTCATTTCAACCCTTAATTACATTGCGGACATCTTTGAAAACAATAGGCTTAGCCATTCTGAGTCCAACCCTAACCTTGTAAAAATATTCGTAAGGATCGGACGATAGTTGATATCTGTATATAACCCCAACCTGTGTTGTAAGTCAAATTGAAAAAATCGCATGCGATAAAAAATATGAAAAAATAAAAAAAAATTTCACTGAATTGACAAAACTTGTCAAAATCGGTCCAGCCATTCTTGAGATATAAGTATTGAGATATCACTTCCTTTCCTTTGTATATACATATTGTTTATATTTATATATATATCCGATATATCTACTATCGGCATCTACACAAATATTATGGTCTATTTCACCCACTAAATATTACTCGATGACCATCAAAATTGGAAGGCTTCTTCCCAGCCCTAAGCTCTATCCCCATGCTGACTTCCGCTTCGATTGGTCTATAATTGCGACCTGCAGAGCAACTGCAAAATCAGCAAATTTTGTTGGTCCATTTTAACCCCTAAATATTATGCGATCATCTCCAAATGCAATAGGTTTCTATTCTGGCCCTAGCCCCAGCTCCATTTCAAATTTCGTGAAGATCGGGGCATAATTGCGACCTGTAGAGTGATTACAAATTAACATGGACAGACGTAGCTAGATCGACTCAGCTCGGCGAGATAGGAAGATCCATTTATATTTCGAGGTGTTACAGAATTTTTAGCCCAATCAAACATATAATAATTTCAAATTCTGTTGAAATGTATATTCATATTACAGCTTTTGGAAAGAACAAATGTTTCCGTATTGGTATGAAAAGAATTGTATTAGGAACTCAATGTTGTGAACTATTTATTCATTTTTTGCGATTTTCTCTTAAATTAAAACATTTTGAGAAAAGCGTGAACAAACAACTTCTTGCATTTGTTATTGGTAGATTTGAAGTTTTTGGTTTAAGAGGCACGTCACGCCCACACCTTACAATATTCTGACCATTTTTTTTGCATTTCTTTGGTTCAGTATGTCTACTATCGAATCCTGTATAATCGTATGCCGTAATAATCAGTGCCGACAAACAATTCTGTGTTTGTCAAGGGAAACCGATCTTTGAACAACCGTGCAACGCACAAACAGGTCGTTAAACAATAGGCCATTTCATAACGGTGGCAGAGATCGTAGAGTGTTGGACTACTTATCAAAAGACCGTCTGTTAAACCTCAAAGTAAACAAAATTCGACTCTAGGGTTCAAATCCTTTTTAACATATTGGCTCTTGGTGGCAGTTTACTAAGTATTTACCTCATACTTTGTTTGTTGTTTAAAAAGTACGTAATAAACCCATTGTTTGGTAATGGATTTTTTGTAGGGTTAAACAACACATCAGTTATATTTCGAAAGCAAAGTATTTACTTCAAAGCTATATTGATAAAGCACATGCGAATTACATACCAGAACAGAGAAATTAATTTGCACACGAATGTCAAATTTTTGAATAAAAATGTTAGCATTGTTAGGAAATTTTAGAAATTATAATAAAGTACGTGTGGTTGAGATGTGGACAACAGAAATTCCCTGCGACAGATTAGTTTTTGATTTATGCCTGATCAACAATTTACGTATACTTTACATTCTGGTACAAGCGAATTTTGTTAAAAGCTAATTTTTAGTTTCCTATAATTAATAATCGGTAATAATTATTAATCCGTAATTAACATTGAGTGTTTTCAACTTTCTATCGTCATGTTTGATTTGATTGACATTTATGTCATCCGGGTATAAATGGCATTATCTTAGAAAAAAATAGCGGAAAATCGAGCATTTGCTGTGTCGACTACGCCACCCCAATCTGTCAGAGGTTAATGTGGACTGCATAATATGTAAAACTTATCCGATGTAAAATGGGATGGTCTAAATGACAGAGTAAACGTGTGAAATTCGACATAAATTTCTTGAACTAAATCGCAAATTTTGACATCAATATTGTTGGATATGTCATTTCTCATAAAACTTCACTGCTAAAATTCAAATACCCTTATCCACAGCGCGTAGTATAGGGTATTTAGAAAAAGAGCTGATTTAAATGTTTTCTTTCTTCTTCATTGAGTTGTAATTATGGCAAACAAACAATTAGTTATGACTGTATTTGTCATTGTTATAGTTATTGTGCTTACTTGTAAATTATTATTTTTTTGTCATGTAAAATGACAACATAGAAAAAGTAAACAATGCTCGTGACAATAGTAAATCAAGCTCAGTGGTTTAACATAGATCAAGCGTAAACAATTGCTACAAACGCTTCATACACGCACAGCTGATTTTAGGTTTAGGCTGGCGGACCACAGACCATTTAGCCGTTAAGGTCTAATACATTCAAATAAACAAAGATGAATATGTTTTTTTTTACAAATTTGAGTGAATTTAATATTTTGCATCAGTTATAATTGGCATAACCCAGTGAGCATTTTAGCAATGTTTTATTGAAATTAGTTAAAATATTTGCAATCATTATCAACAGCTATAAGGTTATTTATTTTATTTTATTTATTTATTTATTTATTTATTTTTTTTTTTTTGGAACAGTGTTTGGCTTGCTTGTTTGGGATACCATAGTATTTTGTTGTTGCAAAATCGTCAGGCAAAATCCCATTATTGTTGTTTTTATAAAAACCAACGTTTGTTTATGAGTGGAGAACGATGGTAATGTTTACCAGGGGGTAAGGCAGGGAATACCTAGGTTTCGGAAAGAGCCACCAATCCTCATCAGTTCCCTTGTTTCTTGTCTGGGATATTCTCCCCAGAAGTTATTTTAAAAAATAACTTCTATGACAAAAAACATTTTTTTACCCAAGTGACGAGATCGTAAGCTCAATAGAAGAGGAACAAAAGAATTACATAAAACTAAAATTCTTTTGGAAAATCTTCTAAATCTTACAACCGCACTTATAAACATTTACATCTTTCTCCACTTGTTATGCTTTCGTTCAACCTGAACGAAGTAACATAACCATGTAAGTTTGTTTTGTCTGTTACAACAAAAACCCCTTCGTCGACGTGCCTGTGTCTATTAATAGAACAGTGTTTGGCTTGCTTGTTTGGGATACCATAGTATTTTGTTGTTGCAAAATCGTCAGGCAAAATCCCATTATTGTTGTTTTTATAAAAACAATGTTTGTTTATGAGTGGAGAACGATGGTAATGTTTACCAGGGGGTAAGGCAGGGAATACCTAGGTTTCGGAAAGAGCCACCAATCCTCATCAGTTCCCTTGTTTCTTGTCTGGGATATTCTCCCCAGAAGTTATTTTAAAAAATAACTTCTATGACAAAAAACATTTTTTGTGGCAAATATTTTTGAAATCTGTTGATATATGGATATAACTCCCATATATATTTCGGCTGACGATGCTGCCTTTTTAACTCATTAAAGTAGTACAATAAATACGATTTTTAAATTCTTAAATTTTTATACCCTCCACCATAGTATGGAGGGTATATTAAGTTTGTTATTCCGTTTGTAACAACTCTAAATACACATTTTAGACCCCACAAGGTATATATATTCTTGATCAGCAAAAAATTCTATGTTGATTTAGCGATGTCCGTCCATCTGTCCGTCTATCCGTCTGTGGAAATCACTCTAGCTTCCGAACGAATTGAAGTATATTGATAAAATTTTGCTCACATGTATGTTATGTGTGCAGGACTTTTGTAGGTCCACGTATTGGTATATCCCCCACATAACGGTACCTACCGATATTCGGTATTTTGATGATTTCAGCGACATTATTCACCGGAATAGTTTCAAATTTGGTATTTGAAGTCCGTAATAGATACTACAGCCTAAGACAGAAAATAGATTTTGCAGGTCCACGTCTTTACTTATTTATTTACTTACTTATTCTCCTCTTCTTTTTTTTTCATCTGTACGCAATTTTCGCAAACATTCTGCAACATTGATATGATTTTTAAAGCAGAGTTGTTGTTCCAGCGAACACAATCATATCGTTCAGCGGAAGGATAAAACTAATAACCTTTCAAAATAGATGCGAAGTGTAACCATTCACGAAATAAGCACTAGTTGAAAAAATGATAGTTGTTTTCAAGATATTTAAAGCTATAGGTAAAAATATTTTTAGATGTAGGATTTTTCGATTTTTCCGACACTTTAGTTTTGGGTATTGGGCCAGTGGCTGTGGTAAAGAAAACTGTACTTTAACAATAAAGTAGTTTCGATTATTAGATATCTTCTGATTCTTGGATCCATTTGCTAAATCGATATTTGTATGAATTGTAATTCTTTAACTTTTTAGATTTTCAAAAATATTTGGGCTTCCAGTTTACAAGATGCAGAACGATTGGTCCATTTTTATACCCTGCTCACATAGTGGTAAGGGTATTATGCCTTTGTGCATTTGTTTGTAACATGGAGAAAGAAGCGAGATAGACCCATGTACTTTTGAAGATATTCATAGAATCACTTTCTGAGTCGATCCGTCCGTGAACGAAATGCATTTATTACCCGATTGAGATGAAAATATATATATCTTCAACCGATTTCGGTTTAATTGAGCACGAAATGGCCAATATTAGTCCAAATGGCCTGCCTTTTGGCACATCCGACCGAAGAGCTATAGCTCCCATATATATGTTTTATTCCCGTAATTTCTATGGAATGCTATTCACTCAGAGGAAATGTAACAGATATTTCTTTTACCAATTATGGATTCTATTCTTTACGTGCATTTCTTTGTTTGTATGTGTATTTATTCATAAACCTAAAGCTATAGCTTTGTTCTACCTTCTGTAATTGTTCCATGGCCTCCCAAGTTCATACATATTTTGATGATATTTTGATAATATTGATAATGATAAGCTTTTTCCCAAAAATATTATTTTATTAAAAATCTTAGTTTTTAATCCCATTTATTAGTCTCCCTAAATAGTTTCTTTACAAAACGTATGTTTAAAACAGCAGTGCTCAAAACAGTGTGCTAGACGAAAAAGAGAACATTTAAGAGAAAATTAATATTTTGTTTTTCTTTGTATTCCACGACTTATTTCAATTGTTTTAAATTGTTTTTTAATTAGCAATAATGACATAAGTAATGTTTTAAAACCGCTTTATTGATTATTACTAAAAGCAAAGATAAATTGACATCACTTTTTAAAACAAAACTTGATGATTGGTGCTATTTTATTTCCCGTTACATTTTTTGCATTTCTAGACTGTTTGCATAACACAACAACATCAAGTGCAACAAAGAGACAACGAAGAAAGTGTGATATTAGCACATAGTTGTAGAAGAGTGTCATAATAATAAAAGAATTTAAAAAGGAGAATAAAGGAAATCATCAGTGCTATTATTTTTTCAGGAACTGTACCTTCCCTACGACATGACTGCTTCATTGACTGATTTTTAGATTCTTATAACAAAAATAATTATTAAGCAATGATTTATTTTTTTTTTTTCTCTTAAATACGCGCACATAAAAGAGTTTGCTGGGTTATGATCATACCGAATCACGTCAACGTACATAGCATTTCATCTTGATTGCATTCAAAGCTTTCAGTGAACAGCGGCAACAACAACAGCAACAATGCCTATGTATGCCAAAGCCATGTGTTTTTGTTTGGTGGCTGTTTGTCATTCGAAATGAGGTATTTGATCGGTAAATGGCTTTTAATGATTTCTCATGATTGTCAAACGGATTTTCAAGTTGTTTATTATCGTTTATTCCTAGTCATGTGCGTTTTTTTTTCATCATTGCTACATTTTTGTCTTGCGGTTTTCTTCGACTTTTGGTTAGAGTTACGGTTAGACTGGCCGCAGAGCAACAACATATCTTTCCAAAAATTATCATTCAATACACAATACACCACGATGATGATTGAGAGCCTTTCTTGGAATGCAGTTTTGACGTTTTTGTGCACCGCCGCAAATTGTTATTTACATAATTTGTTTTTGTGTGCACTAACAATTTAGCGCGCTGTAAAGCAATTTGAAATTTTCCACCTTGGCAAGCTTTATTGGGAGTTATTACGACAGTTTTTCATTTCATGTATGGGTGGTGTGACGACAAGATTTTTTTTTGTATTGCGTATGGTGGGTTATTTAATCGAGATTTTATGTGAAATCAATATTTTTTCTTTAATTGAATTTTCAATATTTTTTGAGATATTTCCCAATTTAATAAATTGTTTAAGTTTTTATAAGTTAAAACCCATTAAAAATATGAGCAGCTGTAGGTCTTTATAGCCACGTCCGTCTAACAATGGTTTTTAATTGGCAGAACTTTATGAAGGTTAACATTTTCCGATGTTTAGAGGTTAAAATTATTTCTTGTTTTTGTTTTATAAAGACACTTCCGAAATCTATTATATGTACATTAATATAAGAACAAGTTGATATGCAAAATATAAAGGTGAGAATACATAAAACGTTTTTTTGACTGACTTAAGTAATCGGCTGGCTTCATCTGAAAAGAACAAAGGAGCTTAGCAAAATTCGACCTAGGTCAACCTACAACTCTTTTGTTCTTCTACGAAAAAGCCAGGCCAAAAAAATGCGTTTTATGTATTCTCACCTTAATTCCAAGCTTTCTTTTCTATCAAAATTAATCAAATACTAAAACGAAAAATGTCAATATTAAGGTGCGTTACTTTATTGTAGTTTCATTTATGAATTATTTTTCGATGTCAACTACATGTGTATGTGTATGCATACATACGTAATCTTTTCCCTACATTTCAATCACACTGACAGACATTAATTATTTAATCAAACTCATGATTTTTTGTTCAAATATACTGATAACATTGACAAGTGCCTAGGCAATCATTTACACACGCTACAACAAAACTTTTAGTTGTATGACATAAATTACTTTACTCAATCAAAACAAAAAAAAACAGTTTGTGCGAGTGACCGTGAATTTTTGTGGGTGATTACAATTAAAGTTACCTTTATGGCCGGAGTATTTCCATGTGGGAATTTTTATACGTTGTGTGTATCCATACGATTTAGGGCAACATTTAATTGTTTCCAAAAGCAATGCCAGCAAATAGAAGAAATACTGATTTTTTGGCCTAGCATAATATGATTTTTGTTGAACGTTGGTATAAACTGCTATTGTTTATTTCACAGGCTACCAGCTTAAAGAGGAGCAAAATCATTCTCTATTAAAATTCGTATACTCTCGCCGTCTGTGACCATGCATGGGGTAGTACCGGATTTATTTTATATCCGGTGTGGAATCTACTTACGAACGGAATGTTTCACTGTATGCAGTACACTCCAAAGTCGGATGCGCTGTTTACAGTGCTTATAGTTCAATGCCGTAAATCGTCAAATAAATCCTAATAAAAGAGGATAGCCCGACAAATATCTATAATGTAAGCATTAACTTTAAAAAAATAATGCAACTATCTACTTAATATCATGAGCAAATATGATTTTAGGATTTTTGTCTAACAGAATATACAGCTCACCCTGTAATAAAAAACTGCAACAAAGTCAAACTCCATAATTTTTAATTTTTTTTTTAAATTTTATTGAATGAAGGCAAACAATGTCGGAAATAGCATTAAATTTTAGAATAAGTTTAGATTTGTTCGAATTGGTCGCCTTTGGCACGAATTATGGCCTTCAAACGGCCAATGAAACCGTCACACGCTGCCCGAATGTTGCTCTGCGGTATTTTGGGGCATTCCCGGCGAAGGACTTGCTTGATGTGATCGACACTTAGTGCCAACCTTGCTTTCCTAAATACTCCAGACACAATAGTCCAACGGATTGGTATCCGAAGATTTTGGTGGCCATTGTGCACTGAAATGTTCTGAGTCCTGTTGGAATGTCCAAGGTCTGCGGCCAAAATGTTTGCGTGCCCAAGGCTTTCATACACCCTCCAGAATATTTGCCCGATAATATTCGACATTTATTCTGATGTCACAGTCTATTAATACGAGCGAAGAGCTACCATCAGCTGTTATTGCGGCCCACACCATCACCATGGCCGGCGCTTGAGTTCTGGTGGCCAACCGAAGATGCACATTTTCAGCTGACCTCTTTGGCAAGTAAACACGATAATTTTTTCTGTTTACAAACTGCTGGACAACGAATGTTTTCTCATCGAAAAAGCCAAATTCGGCAATATAATGAGTTGTCACTGGAATAATTTTAACAGCTGTCGGACGAGTGGCTTAGAAATGGCAGCAGTCTGAAATTGGTTGCAATTTTTTCATCTCACCCAGTATTCTAGACCACTGTTTAAAATGGAGGTTCGAGCCAGAATAGAAGCCTATTGCTTTTAGAGATAATCGGATATTATTTTAAAAAAAATCCTGATTTTGCAGTTGCTCTACAGGTCGCAATTATAGACCAATCGACGCGGAAGTTAGCATGGAGAAAGCGCTTAGGTCTGGGCAGAATCCTTCCAATTTTGATGGTCATCGGTTCGTATTAATAGACCATAATATTTGTGTTAAATAAAATTCACATTTTCCATGTCTTTAATCCCGGCGGAATCGCATATATATACAATGTATATATACAAATGAAGGGGATGTTAGCTAGAACGCTTATATCTCAAGAATGGCTGGACCGATTTTGACAAATTTTGTCAATTCAGAATGCCTTCTTGGCACAAAAAATATAAAATCCAAAATAATCGCATAAAAAGATGCCAATAATGATGTTAATATAGATTTTGTAGTTTTTTTGTCATATGTTTTTAGTTTTTTCACATTTTTTATCGCATGCTATTTTTTCAATTTGACTTATAATATTGGAGTGTACATTTTGTAATATTTTTTCACCTTACAACACAGGTTGGGGTTATTATATACAGATTACAATTATCGTCCGATCCTCACGAAAATTTTCACAAGGGTAGGGTTAGGCTCGGAAGGGCTAGGCCTATTGTTTTCAAAGATGTCCACATTATATTAGGCGTTGAAATGGGCCAACAACTAAAAATATTCCTGATTTTGCCGTTATAAAGGTCACAAATAGAAACCAAAGGACACGAAATCTTGCATGAAGTTAGAGTTTAGGACAGCGGGTAGAATGGACCACTACTCTTGTGTGAAAAATACCAACATTACTTACAGGCGATATCCGACATACACAAAAGGCGATCTTCTGGCTTTTTTATGCTGATTTCGTTGACGAATGTAGCCAAATATCGTAGACAAGCAAATCATATAGATAAGTCTAAATTTGGAGATACAGAGGGGTTTTTGGAGATGATCGCAAAATATTTAGGGGTTCAAATCAACCAAAAACAGAAACAATTTCCTGATCACACAATTGAAGCCAATAGACACGCCTGAGAAGAAAGTTAAGGACAGGAAAGAATTCTAACATTTTGGATGGCCATTAGATTATATTTAGCTGTAAAATGGACCACAACAACTAACAGCACGACGGAGTGCGTAAATATTAGGCAAACTTCCCTAGTCAAAATGCTAAGGGTAAAATCTGGGCAGTGTCCCATGACATAATTTTAAAAGCAAAAGGGGGCTTCTAACGTATTGTAGTGTTGTAGGGTATCACATGGTCGGCCCCACACGGCTATAGCCTTTGCTTACTTGTTATTATTAAAAATACACTAAAGCATAATACATCACAGATCTAACTCCATAGTAATTTCTAAATAGAAATAAGTATTTATGGCAAAAATAGATGTTCGCCTACCGTGGTTTTTTTTATATTTTGAATAGACTGATTTTATTTTTCAACGATAGGCTTTAATTTGAGTGTTAAAAACTTTAAATCAATTTTTGGTACTGTAAAGAGCTAAGCAACATTTTCCATTTAAATAAGTTGTAATTTGGAGTTTGTAGTTCCAACCTTTAGAATACCGTGCTGCCTGGTATTTAGTTTTGTCTACCTCATAATTGTGGGCAGAATGATTTAAGAATAGTCAAAGATAATTACTATTTTACGCCTATTACCGTAAGATGGGTAATAATTTTTATCATTTAAATTGTGCGTTGGAGACCCCACAAAGTCCATATTTTTCATCTTAGTATAATACAATGACAATTAAAAAAATTTTCGGTCCCGTGCTAATATTCGTATTTTTTATGTTTCTGCCACAATTTCCGACTGGATGAGTCCTAGTTTGACATTTCGGAGTTTCTTTCATATAGACGTGCATCCCAAATCTACGTTTCCAACCAATACTCTCTTGGGTGGCACAAATTCAATAGAATACAATTTTTTTCTTTTCTGACCACACTTGGGGTACACTAATGTGGGGACTATACTTAAATAAATGCCTATGTGGATAATTATCTATAAGATGATTCTCTACCCCAAGGTAGCCGAAATAATTTTTTAGCCGAATTAATTGATAAAGTGGTCAAAACCTAGATGGGCTCTTCTCTGAAAATTGAAAATGTTATGCGAAGATGTTTTCTACCCTTTTAGAAACAAAGATGAAAAATAAGGGCCAAAAAAATAAAAAAGTGACCAAGACCCGAAAGAAGCTTAAACCATATGATGGTCATGCCATCATTTTTTGCAAGGATGGTTTCTTCTCAAATTATGTTAGTAATTTGCCGAAATTAGTATGAAAAATATGGTTAAAAAGTAAAATATACTTGAAATCGGCTTGTAGTCTTATCCGGGGGTTATGACCCATATCATGACCAGCAAAAGCAATTTAAGGTATCTTCAAAGTTTAGGAAGAATTTCTGGAAGGAAATAAATTGTTTTCTTACTAAATTCCAATTCGCTCTACTATTTTTGCACGCTTTATATTCGGTATTTCACTGATTGCAGGCCCAATGAATTTTGCATTGTGAGTTCTCATATATTTCCCACATATAAACTTGATTTGAGTTTGATATAAATATTAGAATGTTTGAATGAGTTATTAAAACTAATGTCTTCTTTTGCGTAAGGAAGAATTTCCCTCGAAACATCCCATATTGTTTTAAAAACATTCTGAAAATTCACAATAAGTCTCACAAAAACAAGGAATACAAAGAAAGGAAAACGAAAATAACTTCCAAACCTGTTATTGGAATCTTGCTGAAATTTACTGATGTTTCATAAAAATAAGAATCAGAATCAAAACAAAGGAAAACCACAGCACCGGATATAAACTCAATGATTTTATTAATTCCTTATTTTTCTGTCTTCTTCATTATTGTATTTTGTTTTGTAATAAACAAATAAATGACTGACTTCAATATCATAGTACGTCCCTATCATGTGTCAATAACTCGTTCATCGTCATTGCCTTGGTATTCTTTGGAAATGTTTCAATAAAAAAACTCCCGTCATACGTTAATTCTTTTTGCCAACTTCTGTTAATTGTTTATTTAACGTTTTTCCGTTCTTGGCCTTATCACAAAGTAAAAAGCTCTTCGTCTTGTGTGTGTGTGCTTTTTTTTTGTGACTGTGTCTTTTCGATATTTTGGCTTTTTATTGAGGCAAAAAGGCACTTGTTGGTATAAATAATGGAATTCATTATCATGACATTAATCGATTTGTTAAATCGTTCAAAATATCTTATAGACCACTTGTTACATTAGGGTGGTTAAGTTACTACAACAGGTGGTTAAATACTACAACAACCAGACAACTTGGCATTTTGTAAACCAACTAAAGTAAATGCAAATACGGAGTCTCAAAAAGTACCACAAAGAGCACAAAGTTTGGTTACCCTTGTGAAGAGGGTATTTCTCAGAAAAAAAAACAATTTTAGTTTTTTTTACAATATGTTATTTTAGGGATATATTATTTCCATAAAAAAACAATTTAAAATCAATCAAACCAAAAAATCTCGGGACACCCTAGTATACCATAAAAATTATAGTTTATCAAAAAATTGTGTTCCAGGAAAAAGTTTATTACACATGTTTAAAAATTTAGCTTTTTGTGGCTAGGACTGCCAACCAAAAAATCGCAGTCATATGTACAAAAAACTTTATACAAAAAAAAAAAACAAAAATAATAATCAATTTTCTTACATGTAGTTTATGCCCTCCGACATAGGATTTGTCTCCGTTGGCCAACGCTGTTTTAGGTAATTAAATATGGCTAGATCTTAAAACATTCTTTAAAAATATCTTATCATTCTCGTGGCGAAAAATACTGTTTGGATACATTTTCTTTAAAATGTACCAAATTTAGCAAAGAAATCTACGGATTGTAATATCTGTTGTAAAATCGAAACATTGTAATAATAAGAAAATAGTATTTTACACCACGAAAGACAATATCCGTATGAGAAATTCCAATTTACTGTGCAGCGCAATCAACCAGCAAATAGAAAAATAATTTGGCCAATCTATTTATTATCCTAATACACAAGGAGAAACGAAAGGGACCTATTACGAGAAACCCTACTGACACCTGGAACGGGTCAATTGAAGGCGTTTAGGTCGCGAAATGAAGGTGACATCACATTTTTCAAGTAGCACTCAGCCACCAAAATGTGTTTTATGAAAATAGCGTTTCTTTTCACAGACAAAATCGGTATCAGGGAGTCAATCCGGTGGTGTCTGACTGCGGGTGTAACTGACTGGCATAGTTCACGACCAAATCCAATCGATTACCTTTTTACTTCACAGACCCACACATTTTCGTCAATATCAGATCAAGTGTAAATTGAAAAATGCAGGCCTCACCTTTCTCTACCTCAAAGTTTTTAAAAATCAGACCCCACAGCAAAATTTGCATATTGTAACACCTATATCAGAAGAAAGTGAAAAATAGAAAATGTCGGTCTTCTCCTTGGTGTTTTGGTGATTTTGAATTATAATAATTTGGATAAAATCTAATTGTCCCTAGCTAATTCCGCATATTCCAATTTTCCCTTTTTATTACCCGAAAATAATGGGATTTTCCTTAAATAATTACAACGCCGATGAGATTATTTTATTTGTTATCAAATAATGAGGAACGTCAGCACTTACAGTGCGCGTCTCACATAAAAACATAGTTTGTGAGTTCGGCAAACTAAAAAGAAAAACGAATCAAAACGACGTTGAGTTGACTTGTTCCATGTCTTTCCATGGTAATTTAAAAAATTCCGAATATCAGATGACCTCTTGTGTACAATTTTAGACAATTTCATTGAAAAATGTGGCTAAAATTATCAAAACACCGAACATCGGGGGTATCATTATATGGGGGCTATACGATATCGTGGACGCTATATCCCATCTTCGAACTTGACTTGTTGGGTCTAAAATTAAAATTAAAGATACAAACCCTCCATACTATGTATGGTGGAGGGTAAAAAAATAGTCCGTTGAAATATACCGCTAACATTTTAAACATTCCCTGTATCAGATGTTACGGTTATATGGAGCTATATGAAAACGTGGACGTCTGTAGTCAATTTTCTGTTAGCGAGGGTAGTGCCCATTTACGTACTCAAAATAACAAATTTCGATTGAAAAATTTAGCTAGCATAAAAATACCGAGTAAATGGTACCGTTACATGGGGGCTATAGGAAATATTATGCATCGCGAACTCCAAATTCCGGCAAAAGAATGAAGTTAAAATCATCAAGATACCGAATATGGGGGGTGGGGTCAAGACACGTGGCCTGTATAAGCAAATTTCTGTCATTGGAAGTAGTATCCATAACGAACTCCAAACAAAAAATTGATACATTTCCGGTAAAACATGTGACACAAATCATCAAAATTCAGTTATATGGGGACCATATCAAAACCTGGATCTATATGGACAGTCCTTTGCAAGGATATTTCTTACATATAGGAAAGGCAAACACATGATTGCATGACTTTTTGAAGACAACAAGACTACCTACCGAAGACCATATATTTATCGTCTCCAAAGGGACGATCTTAATAATCTTAAATATGCCGTGTAAAAGAAACGACAAAAAAGAGATGTGATGAGGAATTTTTCCTAATATTTCCGTTAAAATCCTCTTTTCGAGCTAAAAATATTGATTGACTCATTGATTTCTACTAAATTTTCGCTCATTTTATTTTATAAAATCTCATGTAACATTTTATGACGAACAATTCGCAATACTGTTTCCACATGATGCTACATATAATTAAAAACTTTAATTACATTTCACTATAAATCAATGTTGCCCATTTCCATTTTTAGCTACCGAAATCATTGAATTGATTTTTTTTTCTTTTTCACAGAAAGTAGAATAACACTTCTGATAATTAATTGGTCATGTCTAACATTTTGAATATTGGCCCGTTGACAACTTGCCAAGATATTAACACTTGTATACGCATGTATATATTTGATTTTTGTGTTTTAATGAAAGCAAATCACGTGAATGACTGAAAGCGTTATTCTTATCTCAAGTCGTTTGAACGATAAAAAACGATTAAAAGGCCGATTGTAAGAAGTGGGTTTCTCTAGCACTTTATAAAAGGCAAAACGTAAAGAAACTAGAAAGTGACCTGGAATATTGTAAATATTAAAAAACTGCATTGAATTTCAACTAAAAGAGAATTAAACAGGAAAAATTCGAGTTTAAATATTGTCGTCCAAGTTTAAAATTTTTCTTTCTTCAAAAGCAAAAGAAGTGAAATATATTTTTGGGACATCAAAACAGTCAATTGGACACTACACTCTATGAAAGTTTGCCGCAAGAGAAGTCGATTTTTTGTGGCACAGTTTTCTTTCTTTCACTGACTATTGTCTGTTAAAACAAAAGTTCTTCAAAAGAGAGGGATTCGAGAAAGATAGTATGCCATAATCCTTCAGCAGCTTTTATGGTCAAGCAATTTGTCAAACGTTTTTATTTCGAAGGACTATTTGTTTTGTTTTTATACCCTCTACATAGTATGCAGGGTATATAAATTTTGTCATTCCGTTAGTAAGAAGATTGTCTGTACAGGTTCACGTCTTCGTATAGCCCTCATATAACGGTACCTCCAGATATTCGGTATTTTGATGATTTAAGCGATATTATTCACCGGAATTGTTTAAAATATGGTATTTGAAGTTCGTAATGGATACAACAGCCTAAGACAGAAAATTGTCTGTGGAGGTCCACGTCTTCGTATAGCCCCCATACAATGGTACCTCCCGATATTCTGTATTTTGGTGATTTTAGCTACATTATTCATCGATTTTTTTAAGTTTCACACTTGAATGTTGTAATGGCTTATGACAAAAGTTACCTATGCTCGTCCATGTCGTCGTATAGACCCTAATATAACAGCAACATTCGGTATTTTTAAGATTTGAACAGAATTTTTAACGGATTTTATTTTGCACACAATGTTTCGTAACCGGAGCTAGAACCCATTATGACCAACAAATACCAATTTTTAGAAGATACCGAATATCAGGAGGTACCGTTATATAGGGGCTATACCAACGTGGACATATACATTCAATATTTCGGTACACGAACTAGGACCCATTGCGACCTACAAATACCAATTTTCAGACAAATCCGAGAAAAAATGTGGTAAAAATCATCAAAATACCGAATATCAAGAGGTACTATACCAAAACATGGACCGATAAATCTCATTTTAAGTACTAACCATACTAGACACAATACAAATCGTTCTGCTAAATTTTGACGCTCTACATCAAATAATGTGGGCTGTAGCGTGATTTCAACAGACGGACATACGGTGGTGTTAATATACCCTCCTTTCCAACATGAACATGCTTTTGTACCTGGCATGTTCACGCGTCCGATTCGTTTTTCGTCTTTATCTTTAATATCATAATCTGCTAGTTTTTCCCCGTAATTATTGAAAAAAAAAATTAAATCTTTCACACCGTGTACTAAGGGAGGAATAACTCATCCATAAGCAAAAATCTGATCGAATCTCCAACAATAAGAAAACAAATCTTGTTTTTAATGAAATTTTCGTTGTATATAATTGTACCGGAATATGTCAATACTATAAAATGCCTAGTGTCATAAAATATGATGATAACTAGCAGTTTATTTTTTAACGATTTATCTATAAAAAAAAAGCCATAACATTTTTTATTTGCTTTGTAATTAAAACAATAACAAGTAAATCAAGTGAAAAGCAGTATGTTCGGCCGGGTCGAACTTTGAATACACTCCACCAAATGGAACAAATTTGGAAATTTCGAAAAAAAAAATCCGTTGACAATTCTCTTAAATTCTTAAGAATACAGGGAGTTACCGTTATATTGGGGTCTCTACTCATTATAGTATTTAAATACGAAACTTGAAACAATTCCTGTGAATAATGTTGCAAAAACATCAAAATACCGAATATAGAGATGTGCCATTACATGGGGGCTATGCAAAAACCTGGATGAGCATATTTTCTGTCACAGGCTGTGGTACATATTAGGAACTTCAAATACGAAATTTGAAACAATTCCGGTGAATAAGGGAGGTACAATTTAATGGGAGCTATACCTATACGTGGACCTATAAAGCCCATTTTAAATACCAAAAGTCCTACAGACCACACACATTTAAGTAAAATTTTATCAACCTACTTTAATTCGTTCGGAAGCTAAAGTGATTTCCACAGACGAACAGACGGACGGACATTGCAAAAGCGACATAAAATTTTATGCTTATCAAGAATATATACATATACTTTGTGGGGTCTACAATGTATATTTTGAGGTGTTACAAACGGAATGGCAAACTTTATATACCCTCTTTAATATGGTGGAGGGTATAAACACGTTCAATTCGGCCGAGCCGGACTTGAAATACCCTCCACCATGAGGTAACGAAAATATTAAAAATATGGATTCAAACTTTAATTTTCCAGTAAAATCGGTTCTTAGATGGGGATGACTACAGGGGATGACTACCACAGCCATCTTAGAATTTTGTGCTCATCAAAAATGGATGTATTTACAGGGTGAGATGAAAAAACTGCAACCAACTAGAGCAGACCAGCATTTAAATGTGAATAAATCTTTTGTGTCTCGTACCATCGTTTGTTACCGTGTGGACGGAAGAAAACAGCAATATTAGCAGAAATGGTTCGAAAAGTAAAGAAGCGACTTGATTGAAACCCACGTCGCAGTGGCCGAAAAATTGGTCGTGAGCTGAACATATTGCAATGGTCCAGAACTTACACCGCAACGGAAAGAAAATTTACTCTAAAGAGGTAAAGAGTTGCTTCGCTTGGCCGAAAGTGGTGAACTGCCGAATTTGGTTTTCTCCGAATAAGAAAACATTCGTTGTCCAGCAGTTTGTAAACAAAGAAAATGATCGTGTTTATTTGGCAAAGAGGTCAGCTGAAAATGTGCACCTTCGGATCGCCACCAAAACTCAAGCGCCGGCCATGGTGATGGTGTGGGCTGCTCAGAATAAATGCCGAATATAATCGAATGGAGGGTGGATTAAAGCCTTGGGTACGCAAACATTTTGGCTGCAAACCTTGGACATTCCAACCCAAGAATGGTTGCAAAATGAGGTTCCTCGCTTCATTTCCAGCGAACAATGGCCACCAAAATCTGTCTGGAGTATTTTGGAAAGCAAGGTTGGCACTAAAAAATATCAAAGTGTCTATCACCTTAAGCAAGCGCTTCTCCGGGAACGGGCCAAAATACCGCAAAGCTTCATTCGAGCAGCGTGTAACGGTTTCATTGGCGTGTGGCGGTTGCATTTGAAGGCCATAATTTGTGCCAAAGGTGACCAATTCGAACAACTCTAAACTTATTCTAAAATGCTATTTCCGAAATTTTTTGCATTTATTCAATAAAATTAAAACAACAAATTATGGCGTTTGACTTTGCTGCAGTTTTTTTTATTTCACCCTGTATTTATACTTAAATGATTGTTTCGATGAGTTATAAACGGAATGACAAACTTTAAATACTCCCCCTATGTTATGTATGGTGAAGGTTATACCCCATAGTAGAATACTTTTGGAATTACTACTTCAATAAATGAGCATTTCAGGGAACGATTAATAAGGCCAACTTTTTATTCACCTTTCCCACATTAATATAAGCAAAAACAAAATATGCCATGCAATGATGCCAACCTTCTTATGCATCATCACCATTACTGCAGAAATGTATTCTAGAGGATAATACAATGAAGATACGAATAATAAAATCTTTTCCAACATGACAGAAACATTTTCGTGAAAGTATAATTTCAATTCATAGAGGTCGTTAAGAACTTCCTCATGGTTGGCTTTGTATAATTTTACATAACCATTTGGTAATTAGCCTATATAATGGTACCTCCTGATATTTGACATAATGATGGATGGCACAAAAATTTCGACCCGAAAGAACCTCACTACTTTACTTTTTACTTGTTTGTTGTCCCGAAATCTTAACGCTTAAGGTAGGATAAGCACTTGGACATCTTTTTATGGCATATTAATGTCAAACTATAAGGGACAACGACGACGGAGTTCGAGTGCAACTCAGACATTCCTTTTAAATGTATCACTTGAAACGTTTACATTCGTATCTCCACTCACGAAAAAATACACATAACGCGTTGAGCTATGTAAGTAAAAATTATATGTAGAAAAAAATCAATAAAACTTTTCATTTAGGATAAACAACCCAGATGTTAGTGGTAAAATACAAACACTGATTTCACCAATAACACATTAAACAAACAACCTCGATTTGAACACCTGAATTTACTTTTTTATGAATGTTACAAAAATACTTTCATAAAAAATTTGAATTTTTTGTAACTGCGCAAACAATACATGACTCAGTTTGAGACATATTGGGATTTCCATTCCCCCTAATTTTTTTTTTTCAATTCGTTAATATATTTTACATTGGCCACTCAAGAAATGTCAATATAAGAATGTGACGAAATTACGCAAAATCCCCACGAAACATGTTCGTATCACATGGTTTATTTTTATACCGAACAAACGTGTTTTAATTCTAAAGAATTTGGTGGATGTAATGAAATCGTAATAAACTCCACAACGATTGACCAAAAACATGACATCAAACAAATGCAGTACAATTATCCGGAGATTTATTTTAATTAAAAAAAAAAAAAACAGATTCCATCGCTTAAGTGCACATAACCTAATTTTTTGTGTATTCACAGACAGAAAAATGTGTAAAACGTTTCAAATGTATAAAACGACAAATGACAGAAATTGAAGATTTATAAAAGAATTTCGTACAAAGAACAAAGGAGTTTATGTTAACTTAGTTTAATTCCGGCCCATAATTGAAACTATAAAGTCATTAGTTCTTTTGCTTTATATATACAGGGTAAGATAAAAAAAGCTGCAACAAAGTCAAACGCCTTATTTTTTACATTTTCTTTTTTAAATTTTATTGAATGAATTCAAGAAATTTCGAAAATCGCATCAAATTTTAGAATAGGTTTAGATTTGTTCGAATTGGCCACCTTTGGCACGAACTATGGCCTTTAAACGGACAATGAAACCGTCACACGCTGCCCGAATGCTGCTCCATTCCCGGCGAAGCGCTTGCTTGAGCAAAATACTCTAGACACTATAGTCAAACGGATTGGTATCCGGAGATTTTGGTGGCCATTGTGTGCTGGAAATGAAGCGAGGAACCTCATTTTGTGACCATTCTTAGGTGGCGCTTGCTGAGTGCGATGGTGCTGAGTCCTGTTGGAGTGTCCAAGGTCAAATTTTTTCCGTGCCCAAGGCTTTAATATGCCCTTCAGAATATTTTCGCGATAATAATCGGTATTTATTCTGATGCCACGGTCGATTAATATGAGCGAAGAGCGACCATCGGCTGTTATGGCGGCCCATACCATCACCATGGCCGGCGCTTGAGTTCTGGTGGCCAACTGACCACTTTGGCAAGTAAACACGATCATTTTGTTTGTTTACAAACTGCTGGACAACGAATGTTTTCTCATCGGAAAAAACCAAATTTGGCAGTTCATCACTTTCGGCCAAGCGAAGCAACTCTTTAGCTCTTTTGAATCTATTTTTTTTTTTTTCTGTTGCGGTGCAAGTTCTTGAACTTTTCCGACACTCCGCTCTCAGAATAATATACACATATAACGGTACCTTCGGATATTCGGTATTTTGACGATTTAAGCCACATTTTCAGGTCGGTATTTGATATTTTGATATTCCCAATCACATTTAACCACGAAATTATGTCAAATTTGGTATTTAAGACTCGCAATAGATTATAATCTTTGTAGTATAAAATTGTCTATATAGGCTCCCGTTTTGGCATGGCACCCAACGGCTCCAACCATTATATTGTTTATTTTTCAAAACTCTAATTTCATTCTTCTACCTATCTTACTAGAAGTTGTAGTTTAAAGTGGAACACGTCTGAATCCGCATACTTGGAGGAGGTGGAAATTGGAAGTTAAGCCTAGCCGAACCTTACGTCTTTTTGCTTTTTTTTTTCTTCCCATTTATGAATTCTGATGTTTAAATTTGCATCCTGACGAAATAACCCATTTTGGTTAGTCCATTTAAATTGACTCGATTTATAAATCCAACTTTCAAATCCTACTTGTTTAGTCTAACTTTAAATGATATAAAATGTCAGTCAGCTGATCGTAGTTTACGTATACATACGAGCTTTTTATTTATGTTATAAAAAAGAACATATAATCACTCAAAGTCTGCAAAAGTCTGATG
The DNA here is from genome assembly GCF_030504385.1 of Musca domestica. Taxonomy (NCBI): domain Eukaryota; kingdom Metazoa; phylum Arthropoda; class Insecta; order Diptera; family Muscidae; genus Musca; species Musca domestica. Next base: position 25,267,455 of record NW_026712346.1, read on the forward strand.
AAATTTGGAAATTTTGTACATTGTTTTTATCAGGATATTATATACTCACATATACGTGCGAATTCTTTCTCACTCCCCGAGTCTGACAAGCGTTTACGAGTTTGTTTCAAATATCAAATTATAGTTTCCAATTTATATTTAATTAAAGGCGTAATTTTTCTTCACCCATATTATATATTTTTCAAAATAATTGTAAAATTGAGAAGGCAAAGTCATTTAAAATAACCATCTCTGATCTTTAAACATTTTTCAAAATTATTCATTTGACATCTCACAGTTAAAATGTTTATTCATAAAACCATAATATGTGTGCCGATCAGAGATGCTAACCTGTTTCATATACTGTGACATTTGACAAGCTAAATTAGATTTGCATTAGGATTGCAATGATTTTACCTTAAATTAATTATGCTATGCTTGCTTCTCTGAGGGGACATCATCTTTGGAATAAAACTTTTTGTTGACCATGTTTGTAATTCTAAACGGAGATTATGGATATATGCTACTAATATGACTAAAAATGAAAAACTTATTTTTGGGGCATAACAAGGAGCATTCGCTTCGAGTTTTTTCGTGACATGCTGTTAACGATTAAAAGTTAAAATCTTCGTTCTGTTCCAGGACCTGCAGGAGGTACAATAATGGGTTAAAAAGATTCGTAAAACTACTGAGGCTATAAGCCCATTTATACTATACCCATATATGATGATTAAGGGCATTATTTTTATTTACGATGATTTACTATACATAATTAAAAAAACTAAAAACTAGGATTTATTTTTAATCCAATTTTAAATCGAAATATTTTGTATAACAACAATCCAACTAATATAGTCTAACAATCCAACTAATATAGTCTGTCCAAAATTGCCAACAGTTTTCGTGTATCGTTTACTTGAATGTATGCTAGAAAAATACAGGTAGTCACATCGACACAGCTGCTGGGACAATGAACTATCAATCAAAATTCGAAATTAAAAATTTTGAATGAAAAATTATTAAAATTTGTAAAAATTGTTGAAAAATACATATCAAAACAACCTCCGATTGGTGTCGTATTAGAAAACCTTTAAAAATCTAGTTATTTTTAAAAACATTTAAGAATTTTTGACATATTAATGTTCTCAAGCGTTAATTCTGGATTCTTCTACCATGCCTAAATATTAAAATAGCTGTAAAGAAAATGCAAGACTTTGGAATAAATAGGAAACATATTACAAAAATAAATTATATGGATGTAGAGAATATAATTTGCAATCTATATATTTTATAATAAATTGAATAAAAACGCAATCCCAAACTCTGTCAGACATTCGCAGACTCTGATTGATCATATTTCGTTTTTTAATAAAATCAAAATTTTTTATCAATATATTCGTTTGATTCTTGTATATATTGCTCAGCATCATTTGTTCACTTTTCTGTCGACAGTTACATCAAATTAAATATCAATTCAGAAAATTTCTAGATAATCCAAAAAGTGCGAGTTCATACGTAAACAAAAGATCAGTTGACTTACATTTTATATAATATAAGTGATATAAGACAGTTAAGAAATTTCATAAAGACAACTGAATTTCATATATAAAAGACTGTAAACTGACCGCCTTCTTCAAAATAAACCCTTAGTCTAGAGCGCACAACAAGCCTATACTGGAATAAGTGGATGACCAACAGGGCATTGCTTCGCCCCTCTTTTCATCCTAACCTAACCTACATTTTATAGGTAGACGCATCGAGACAGCTGCTGGGAAAATGAGCTGTCAGACCAATTTTGGAATTGAAAATTTTGAATGAAAGATTATTTAAATTTGCAAAAATTATTATAATAACCTCCGAATGAAGTCGTATAGGAAAACATATAAAAATCTTCTTATATTTGAATAGACATTTAAAATTTTTGACATATATATATTTAAACTGTTTTGATGTCAAGTTAAACTCACTTTATTAATCAAATTTAATTATATTCCTTTAGGTGCGGAAATCTTAAACTTTTTACTATAAACGTGTTATTTACAAAAAAAAAGACAGCAAAATTCAAAGGGGGCCTGTGTTTACACTTAAACATTTTCAAATGTAAAGGAACAAATAATGGTACAATAAGGAGGTAAAACAGGTTTGAAAATCTACTGAAATTCATCCCTGAGGGTTTACCCACTTACTGTCGGAATTATTAAAAATTAAATGCAACAAGTTCTGAAATGTATTTTTCATACAATCTTTCATTTAGATTTTTTTAAACAATAAATATAAAGAAAAAATTATGATCAGCTGATCGCTCTTTCGTAACTCGAAACACATCATGTATATTAACCCTTTTAAAATAATTGCCAGAGTTCCTATGTTGGTTTTGCATAACACAGTGTCATATAATGCAATATACATAAATTGAGCAGTTGTGCATTAACTAAACTTTACAAATGGGTTTTTTGAATTTAGGATTATGCTAAATATTGCAATTAATCAACATAGTCACAAACGATTACGAACGTTTTTGTGCCACATTATTGGGATTTCTCTTGAGATAAGCTAACTTAAAATTCTACGCATGTGCAACATTTTCAATACCTTTAAAAACGTGATTTTTAGTTGGCATTCAATTTGTGTAAGTTTTGTTAGACAGACTTTTTTGTATTTTGTTTTGATCACTTTTTTATTTTGCATCACTCCACAACTTTCAATGTAAACAACCATAGCTCCTTTCGCATATTCACATCTACACAGTTGTTGTTATGTGTGTGTATGTATTTGCGTTGTATATGATGTTTTGATTGGAGAGCTTCTACTTTTAAACACACAAAAACAACACACTTTAACGCAAATAACGCATGATCACCTTGATAATTAAACCGCTTTTTATTTTTGTTATTCTCATGCGAGTTTCAACTAGAACCGTTTACTGTAGAACCAAAACTCAATCAACCGTAAATCCGACAATTTTTGGTACTTTGATTCATTTATTTTTTCGCACTTTCATGATATTCATAACAACAATAATAATATTTAATTTTAGGTCTTTCAAGAAAACAACTTTTTTTAGATTTCTTCAGAGATCACTTCAAAGCGAATCGATTGATCCCTTCGTATTTTTGACAACTTAAATAGCAATACATCTTCCCAAAAACGAAGTCGAAGAAAACACAAACACTAACCGTGATGATCTTCGATGTTTGTTTTGATTTGTACCTATTTGAAAACACAAAGAGAGCGAGAGAGTACACTAAGGCGAACGTATCCGAGATTGATTGCCGATCGCGTGTTATAGCTTCAACAGACGTCGTTGTACTGACAATGTGAATGTTATAACAACGATACAACCAACAGTGCTCGGAAGTTGGTTGAATTTAATCACAAACAAAAAGCCAAACGATATTAGCGCAAACGGCAGCGACACGTCGTGGGCAGCAGCATTGTAGCAGAGAGGTACAATTTTCTGCATGTCATAAGGTGACCAGATTCTCTGGCATCGTACATACTATAGGAATGTTAATTCGCCCAATTAAAGACTGTAGCGGTTGGTGGCATCATTGGACAGTACTTTTTCAAAGATGGTGCGAATTTTAACGTAATAGTTCGGTTAGGCTAGTCATTTAAAATCGACTCAATTTCTTAATCAAACTTTCAAATCGTACTTGTTTACTTGGAAATCGAACAATGCTGTTCTCTCTCAAAATTATGTATACGAACTAACCCGTTCACACAGCATCATTTATAGTAAAATGAATCCATGGTAGAAGTATACAGGTAGTAGCATCAACACAGCTACTAGGACAATGAACTGTCAAACCAATATTGAATATTGAAAATTTTAAATGAAAAATTATTGAAATTTGTAAAAGTTGTTGAAAAATGCATATCATAACAACTGCCGATTTGTGCCGTATAAAAAACATATAAAAATCTACCTACTTCTTCTCAAAAGATTTTAAAATTTTTGACATATCAATTTTTCTAAGTGCTGATGCATCTACCTGTATTCTTCTACCATGAATGATACTTAATTTTGTTTCCATGTTTTTATGGCGATTTGAACTAAATGACACGAAATATAAATAAAAATGAAAAGAATTAATAAATCCTTTCTTTCAAATTTGACTTTTCTTTAAAAATTAAATGCATTTAACCCATGTTTTCCACTTTTTTTTTTAGAAAATATTGACATTTTCTAAATATTTTAATATTTTTGCAATTTTCAACTCTACAAAAGAGCGACATGTCAAAAAACTTGACAAGATGCGTACCATGGATTACGGAGAGGAAATGGTAAAATTATGGATATAAAGTCATTTCAAATAAAACTATCCATATCTTCATTTTCTGTAATTTATCTCGTCAAATTTTACTGAATAAAAAACAGGTTTCCGTCTCTTATTTCTGTGTATACAATGGATTTATACATATAAATTTTGACAATGAGATATTCAAAATGAATACATTTGAAAAAAATGTAAACATATGATTTCATGACTTTACTTCCTTCATTCTACCATGGTAGAGAACATTTTCTTTATTTTTGAGTTTTGCCTTGTTATGGCGGAGATCATATATTTAGAAAGAGACGTGAATAAACATAAATATTTTCCTTCGTCTAAATGTATATATGTGAATAAACATTTTTTCACACATCATACAAACATCTGCTGAGCGCATTTATATCCTCCTAAGGGTGTATATAAACACAGAGGGTTAACCCACTGGATCTATTAAACCCAGTGCGTTAATCCTCCACGAACAGAGTTGACAATTTTGCAACAGACTGCAGAACAAAAAGCAGTGTTGTATGCCAAAATACTTACATTTAACTTTGGATTTAAAAAATTCAAGTTTTGAATTGATTTAATCTTGTTTAATCAATCATCGCAAATTAGCATATCAAATTTCAAACAATTTTGCAAAAAGTTGGCTACTATCAACTTTATTTAACACATTTTATATCATTGCAAACTAGTCGTAACAAGTAAGATTTGAATGTTCGATTTGGAAATCGACTCGATTTTAATCGATGAGTTTATTCGAGCAATTAGACTCTGTTCCAGAGTTGAATTTTCCCAATGTCCTTGGAAGTTAATCTACTTTTCTGGACGTGTCACTGTTTTTTTCGCAATAATAAAGGAAACGACGGCAGGATAGGAGTGCGGATCTGATATTATATGTATAATATGTCACTATATATGCCATGATACCCTTTAAAATTGGAATTTATATGTAGCTTGGTATCGTTGCGTGCCATATTAATGCAACGACGACTTTGATAATGTGTCACCTAATAACGCAGACGACGAAGCAACACATCTTCTTCTCCTTCCGGAGATTTATATTTGGGCAAGCAATTTGGCATTAATATGCCTAGCCAGCATGTCAAGTTGCTTATGTATCTACACCAATGGTAGATGAATACAGGTAGATGCATAAACGCTTGGGAACATTGATATGTCATAAATTCTAAAACGTTTTGACATAAACAAGTAGATTTTTATAATTTTTCTTACACGACACAAATGGGGATTGTTATGATATGCATTTTTCATTTTTCAATATTGTCAATTCCAAAATTAGTTTGACAATTCATTGTCCTAACAGTTGTGCCGATGCGTCTACCTGTATCATTCCACCATGCCTACACCTTAACTTTGCGCCAACGTAAAAGAGTCTTGTCTTTGGTATTGGCATGGCAAAATTAAAAAGGCAAACTAATTTGCAAATCGGTAATGGTAACCCCTTTTTATTTGTCATCTGTAATTTTTAACATGGTAGAAGAATACAAGTAGTTGCGTCGACACAGCTGCTGGGACAATGAACTGTCAAACCAATTTTGGAACTGAAATTTTTGAATGAAAAATCATTCAAATTTTTAAAAAATTTTAAAAAATGCGCCGTATACGAAAACGTATCCATTACTACTTAAGCAAGACAAGTGACATATTTTTACTATAATTAAAGAAATAAAAATAAAGCCGTTTGACGTTTCCGCGTTGATTGAAAGGAACAATGCCTCGTTTTTTACATTTATTTTTTACTCATGTGTCAACCGACATAAAATAATTAAAAAATCGGATTAGCTCACTTTTTCAATAAAAAAATGTTTTTGATTGAATTTTCTTTAATTTACGAACCACATTGTTGTCGCGATCTTTTACTCTCACAAAACACACTCGTACATTTTGAAGGAAGAAATTTTCATTAGTAAATTTTGATCGATGGATTTTGGTAATGAAATATGAAAAATATCGCATAAAATTGGAAAAATAGTAGATTCGTGTTGGTTCTGGAACAGAGCACATATGTTAACATGAGACTTCCTTGAATGAACATGAAGTATAATTAATATTTTTTAAAGTTTATTTAATATAATATATATTTTTAATAAAGTAATTTTCATAACGAATGTCAGATAACTTTTCCCGTAAATATTACACGGTATACTGTACTGAGAAAATTTTCTCTCTTATGTACAAAAATATTGCAAACAATCTTTTTGTAAAACCCTGCAAAAAATCTGTATTTTAACAAACTAACTATCTATTTATCTAAAAATGATATAATACATTATTTCTCGATATCATAAAGGTAAAATCGGTTAAGCAAGACAAGTGACATATTTTTACTATAATTAAAGAAATAAAAATAAAGCCGTTTGACGTTTCCGCGTTGATTGAAAGGAACAATGCCTCGTTTTTTACATTTATTTTTTACTCATGTGTCAACCGACATAAAATAATTAAAAAATCGGATTAGCTCACTTTTTCAATAAAAAAATGTTTTTGATTGAATTTTCTTTAATTTACGAACCACATTGTTGTCGCGATCTTTTACTCTCACAAAACACACTCGTACATTTTGAAGGAAGAAATTTTCATTAGTAAATTTTGATCGATGGATTTTGGTAATGAAATATGAAAAATATCGCATAAAATTGGAAAAATAGTAGATTCGTGTTGGTTCTGGAACAGAGCACATATGTTAACATGAGACTTCCTTGAATGAACATGAAGTATAATTAATATTTTTTAAAGTTTATTTAATATAATATATATTTTTAATAAAGTAATTTTCATAACGAATGTCAGATAACTTTTCCCGTAAATATTACACGGTATACTGTACTGAGAAAATTTTCTCTCTTATGTACAAAAATATTGCAAACAATCTTTTTGTAAAACCCTGCAAAAAATCTGTATTTTAACAAACTAACTATCTATTTATCTAAAAATGATATAATACATTATTTCTCGATATCATAAAGGTAAAATCGGTTAAAATGCACATTCATATAATTCCCGAAAAGACCAATTGTTGAATGCTTATTTTCTGAAGATTTTTTTTATTTTTGGCCTGAAATTTATTACATTTTCATATCGGCTGTAAAACATCTGAGTTTCAATCTGCTGATGACACAACAAGAATTTGCAAATTATTGGTTACTGTCAGCGTTAGAGTAGTTCTCTTCATTGGTTCTCATTTACTGGGCATATGTTGATAAATTTGTACAAATTATTGGGTACACGCCTGTTGTGAGTTTTGTGTTAGTACATGGTCAAGTTGTAATTAATAAGGTGTAATTGACAATCATATGGTTTTTAACTTTTCTATTTTTGTCTGTAAAATAAATTGTCAATCTCAATTTCAGAATTTGAATTTCATAATTAGCTTGAAGCAGTTTTTTTATCTAAATGCACTACCCTGCCAAAACATTCCTTTAGGAATCAATTTAGGCGGAATTTATGAAACATTTCATTTTGGATTTCTTTTCTATTGACTCGTGCACCTAACAAAAGGATGGGACATTAAGGATGGAAATACACAAAGCGCATATTTGGCCGGCTTAAGTCATCGACTGGCTTCTTCGGCTGTACTTGCACCCTAAGAGTCTTTTCATTTAGCTTTAGTACTTTCCTTGGTAGAAGAATATAGGTAGTCGCGTCGACACAGCTTCTGGGACAATGAACTGTCAAACCGATTTTGGAATTGAAAATGTTGAATGAAAAATTATTTAAATTTGTGAAAATTGTTGAAAACGCGAATTATAATAGCCTCCGAATGACGTAGTATAAGAAAACATATAAAAATCAACTTATATTTGAAAAAACATTTAAATTTTTTTGACATATCAATGCTCCCAAGCGTTGATGCATCTGCCTGTATTCTTCTGCCATGGTACTTTCATAGCAATAACCATTGTGAGCTATCTTAGTGATGGACACATAAATCGGATTGTTACGATTGCTATGGCCTTGGTTGATCTCATAAGTCTAATCCGTATAGTTTCGGCAGCTGGTACGTGTGTGCTTAAACTGCTGCTAGACATGGCATGTCACAATACTTTGATTACTGTTTGTTTCTGATTTTTGAGCTTTTGACTCTAGCAAACAGGACAATGGGTTTATCGTACCCTATATGTACAATTTGTTATCTATTTACGTCGAAAATTTGCATTTATTTTGCAATAAATAATGAAATAATTTCAAATTATGTTTTGACAGAATAAGGGCACCAAAAGCAAAAAAATAGTATTTGGGGGGTAGGTTTGTTCTACCTTCTGTAATTGTGACATGTGTATATTCTTTTATGTTATTATTTTCACATCCCAACCAATTGTCGGAATGACTTTACAGTTTCTATAAACATAATGTTGTTATTGTAAAATGTTAGTTGTTGTAGTTCATGCATACACCTTATAAATACACTTTGCACATGGTCATGTAAAAACGTCCTATCATTTTATCAAACAAATCGATTACTACTATCGATTGCGCATTTTTAAAGCCCTATACAGTACTTTCGGAGGAGACGACCGCTATCTTGAAGCCGTTGAATTATTTTGGAGCAGCTTAGTTTTCTATTGCCGAATGCATCATATTCAGGACATTGTTGTTTGTATATAGATTTAGGGCGCATACGAAGAGCGTATTCGTTGATATCAAATTGCAAATTCCAGTTCTTTGTGAGATTGGCATAATTTGTTCACTTTATGCTGATAAATTTTGTGCCCTAGTTTGGATAATTGAAGTACACATCGTTGATCTAAATAAACGAAGGAAACAAGGGGATTTCTATGCCGCATCTTTGCCCTTTGACAGAAGTTTTTCATATTATTTTGTGTGAAATAAAGCTCATCTAAATGTGCCCAAAATGAAAGTAACAATTAAATCATGGATGGGAGTTGCATCATGGCGTTGGATAGCAAATGATGAAAATTGTGGCATTTGTCGTATGTCGTTTGAGAGTACGTGTCCAGAATGTGCGCTTCCCGGCGATAATTGTCCATTGGTATGGGGCGTCTGTACACATTGCTTCCACATGCATTGTATTGTCAAGTGGTTGAATTTGCAAACTATGAATAAGCAGTGTCCAATGTGCCGACAAGCTTGGAAGTTTAACTTTCACTGAAGTCCGGACATCCATGATTGGACACATTACTATAAGATCAAAAGAAACAAATAGGTATAACAATCTTAAAATTAAATACAAATAGTAATCAAAACGAAACAAGAAAAGTCAAAATTTTGCAAAGACAGCACTTTAGTATTTGCTGTTTGAAATAAGTTAAGGGAGGGAAATTCAACGTAGCGAGAGCAGTATATTACAAATAAAAACCATCTGTCATACCGCGCCACCTTTTAAGAGTAGTAACGGTACGGTTACTCGGCCAAAAGAACAAGAAACAACGCAATCTCAAAAGAGAGGAAAATTGGACTGGGGACTAAAGTGCCGTGAGTGAGAGAGAAAAGTCGAAGAGTAGGCAACAACAACTAAGACAAGTAAGTTAGCAAGGGTGCTTACGTTTTTCAAAAAATAGAATAATACACATCTTTGTTTTCTGTTACAACTTTCTTTCTAGCAACAACGCCGCAATTCGAGAAGACCAAGCATAGTTTTGGTGTAAAGAAAAAAAATACATTTACAACTGTCATTGCGCAAATTGGCAAAACCGGTAAATTGGAAAAACATGGAGGAGGACCATAAACTTACACTGCCCGGTTTACCGCCTTTACCGAAAAGCCTTAGTGCTGCTATCGGGCAACCTAATTCGTCATCACCTCTAAGTCATGCACATCACTTTTTGGATCCCGATTTGTATCTAGGTGCTTCGACCTCGGCAGCGGCATCGCATCGTGGTAGTCAGCGTGTTGGAGGCGGAGGTGGGAGTAGCAGTAACTCATACCGTCACGGAAGTCTGTCATCAACGCAGGAATCCCTCAGTGATCGTGAAAGTATACATAGTCGAGCCTCATCGACTCACAGTGCCGGTGGCCATTTATCGCACTATCGCCAACAACAGCAGTCGTCGTTGTTACACACACCAACCAACAATAATCACTCAAGCCACAGCAGCAATAACAATTCGCACAACCATCATTCCCGTACCGACAGTGATAGTGCATCTGGATCTAGTACAACTACAAAATTGGATACCCAGTTGGCCATACTAAGGCGGGAAATGTATGGCTTGAGGCAATTGGACTTATCATTACTATCGCAGCTATGGGCTTTAAATGAATCAATACAAGGGTTCCGTGCTTATATACAAGAACAAGAGGCTCTGTCTCCTCCTTCACCTTCTCCCACGCCATCTGAAACAAATTCTCTTACATCAGAACCAGATGAGGAGTCGTACTCTGGACAACATGCTCTTCCGGGCAAAGTGGCACAACAGCAACCACCCATTACTATGGTACAGAGTTTGCTGCCAAAACGGGGTTCAACTACTTCAACCTCAACATCGAATACATCAGGATCTTCGTCGAATAATTCATCTATAAGTAAGCATCAGCATCATGGCGGGGGTGGAGGATTTTCGGCAAACAACGGCAGTGGTATCATGCCTCCACAGGCGCCTTTGCCGCAGAAATCACATCCCCAGTTACCACGTATACTGCAGCAACGAATGCGTCGAGCTCCACCGCCACCACCTCCCAACCGACCTAAGTCATCGACATCAATTACTTCCAGTTCCTCACATGGCGGTGGGGGCAACACTGGTAGTGGTGGTCATCACCATTCTACTGCTACTAGCAAATCTTCATCGCCTTCACCATCTCCAGCACAGACTGGAAATATTGCAAATCAGTCGTCGTCGATGGCTCCAAGGCATGTATGACAAAATCCCTTCTTAGACTAGAACGCGGTTTTAGAATTGCCAGTCTAGTCTAAGAGCAAGGGGATAACAAACCTAAAGTGCTGAACGAAAACATTTAGAACAATAAACCAACGTCAAATGAAAGAAAACTTTAACACAACGCAACCAAACCAAACAAATCTAAAAGATTGTCAATTTTCTTCTTTTAAAGAGAAATATTACGTATTGCCACTGGAACTAAGGTGAGAATGTTTCTTATATTTAGTTGTAGGAGCAATAGTTTTGGTTTCGTAATATTTGAAAAAAATATACCATGGGGTCATTCAGACATTCCATAATAATTATTAAATCGATGTTATGTTTTCAGTTCCTTAGAATGTGCGTTAAATAATTGTATGTATATTGATGAACGTATTTAATGTATTTAATGCTTATTCATAATAATACAAAACTGGTAGTAGTTGTTCTTGTTGTACAAGCTCATACAGCTGTGTTCGTTCTGTTTCCATTTTCTGACTCAATCTGGGGCCAAATCACCGCAGTCGAAATCGAGTACTTCAGCATCATAATGAAGTTTACGCGGATCACCGCAGTCGCTATCGAATTGTTTTTACTCGAAGTTGTTGTACACGATAGGTGGTATGCTGTCGAAAACAAAGAAGTTGGTGAATGTGTAAGTTTTATTCTATTTTAAATAGAATCACGAACACCACTTCAGGCAATGTTAAAGAACTGCATTTGTCACCAATATTTTTCTTTATTAATACCACTTTGTACTCATGTTCTGAGTCCGAAGACGAGGAAAAAAAACACTTGCATTCATAGTATACTACCTAGCCCGGTCCGCGTTGCCGGCCCCTTACTTTTAGTCTATAATGCAAATTTTTAAAGCATAATAAATCACTGATTTTATTATAAGATATTTTTATATAATTATAATTATATAATTATTATAATAGACCTATTTTTGAATGATTTCTGAATAGTCAAAGATAATTACTCTTTTACGCCCATTACCGTAAGATGGGGATTAATGGTTTTGTCATTTAAAATGTGCGTCTGAGACCTCATAAAGTCAATATTTTTCATCATAGTGTAATTCAATGACAATTTAACAAATTTTCAGTCCCGTGCTCCTTTGTAATAAATGTTTTTTTCATATTTCTGCCACTATTTCCGACCGAATGAGTTCCAGTTTGACATTTTGGAGTTCATTTCATATAGACGTGCATCCCAAATCTACGTTCCCAACCAATATTCTCTTAAGTGTTACAAATTCAATAGAATACAAAATTGTCTTTTCTGACCACACTTGGGTGTACACTATTTTGAGGACTATACATAAATAAATGAATGTGTGGACAATTATCTATAAGTTGGTTCCTTACCCAGGGTGGCCCAAATACAATTTTTTAGCCAAATCAATTGATGGATGTGGTCAAGACCAAGATAGGCCCTACTCCGAAAATTTAAATTTTTATGCGAAGAGGTTCTCTACACCCTTAGAAACAAAGATGCCAAAATGAAAAAAGTGGCCAAGATCATATGATGATTATACGAAAAAGTGATCATTTTTTGCAAGGATGGTTTGTTCTCAAATTTCCAATATTTGCGAAATTAGTATGAAAAATATGGTTAAAATGTAAAATATACTTGAAATCGGGTTGCACCCTTATACAGACCTGCAAAATCGATTTAAGGTATCTTGAAAATTTAGGTAGAATTTCTGAAAGTATATAAATGCTTTTCTAACCAAATGTCCATTTCGCCCTGCTATTTTTGCATCTTTTATATTCGGTATTTCACTGATTGCGGTCCTAATTAATTTTGCATTTTAAGTTCTCAGTGAACGGATTTTTGTCACATGAAAGAAGTAGGTCTACATTTTTAAATTAAAAAAAAAAAATCAAATTGAAATAAAATTCACGCCAAAAATATTTTTTGGTTAACATTTTAATTGGCATATTTTCACGCGATTTTTTTGTTGAAAAACCATTCCGAAATTGTATGAATTGTCAAAACCCGTCAAGGCGTTCGTTAGTTATAAGGGTACTAACTAAAATAACTTACTTTTATATGGTGAAAATAATTATTTATTTTGTATCCTCTTCTAAAAAGATATTATTCATGTAGTTCCGCTTACCCAATAAATACATAAAATCTATAAATAACTGTTTTGTCGTTGTCGTTTTGTACTAACTTTAAAAGACTACAAATCATATTTGAATTCAAAAAAAAAAAAAAAAAACTACAAACGTACATTTGAAAATAGTAAGTCAATATGGAAAAAAATCATGCAAAATAAAATATTACGATTGTATATTTAAAAAGTCAAAATTCAAATTTCAAATTTCACATTTTTACGCGATTTTTTTTTTGGATTTTATCCTTTTCCGGCAAGAGACAATTTTGAGACAGTTCAGCGGTTCTTAAGTTATAAGCGTAGTAACTAACACAACTTTCTTTTATATATTTATAGATTTGTACACATGTATTTATACACAGAAACAATATAAATTTCTCAGAAATAACATATTTTGATCGCAAAATCTTATTTTGAAATTCTCTTTCGCTTCCAATTTCTTATTACCATATGTTTACAGCAATGCAAAAAAAGTAGCAGACAAAATAAATTGCGATCGAATACGGTGATCAAAAAATTTACAGCGATCGAAATGTTTCTCTATATGAAAGATAACTCGATGACAAATGCCGTGATTTGGCCCCTCTAAGTCCAGTCTCAAAAAGGATGCAATCTGTATGGGTTTTGTCCATAACGAGACTGGAGTTAGGTGAGTTAATGTTAATCCGGGCCCAGTATGAATTTAGACGGCTGCACCATTCAGATCGTAATTGAGCCAAAACTATTTGGGTTTGTCGGGGCAGCTCTCGTTCTTCAGCTGCGACGGGTGGGGTAAGGTCTCCTAGTACAGTATTCACTCTATATCCTTCAATAATTTCTGATACCGCATTAGAATACTATTCAGTCCCGCTTGATAGGCCTGTTGATCTCTGCACCTCTCTCTCTAGATCATGAAGGTCTTTTCTTACGTGCCTGGGCGGATGTTGCCTATCCACAAGATGGTGATGCGGATGGCTTTGTAACACCCAATCAGGTATTGCATTGACAGCATTTTATTATGCTGTCGCACTGGTAAGACCTTCGCCTCCTCATGTAGGTGGTTGACAGGTGTAATTAGGAGGCTCCCTGTTGCGGTTCTAAGGGCGGTATTCTGGCAGGACTGAATATGAACATTGTAAGAGGACAACAAAGCATCCTTATCAGCTCCCCATGTACTGCCTGCCAGAGGCTTGAGAACCTTCTTCCTTCTTCTAATCTAATTGCAGATAGCTGTGGTATGCTCGAACGACTTGAAGAGGCCATCAAATGTTAGAACTTGGGGTAGTTGGTGGTCGGAATTACTACACCATCGACCTGCACATATTCAAAGATAGAAAGATCTCCGCAGTCCATGTGGTGAAAGTGTGGCCGTCGAGTTAATGGCTGATATATTATGTTCCTCGCAGTGAACAAGGCGGTTAGATCAACTATGTAAGCATTTAACCGATAGCATATGTCACCTATGATGGGTCTGGACGCCATGAGCGTACAATCATCTGCGTACGTTGTTATCTTTATGCCGTCTGGAGATCGTACACGGCGTAGGATTCTTCTCTTAGCCCTGTTGCCCGCAATTTACTTGATCCGGTACTGATGTTGCAATGTTTCAGATGTTCTAGACACTTTTTCCGCCCACCGACTAACCTGTTTACCTCCAGAGTAAGTTCTCTGACCCTGGGGTTATTAGGGTTAGTCCTCTCTCTCTCTCTCTTTCTCTGCTAATTACCTGGGACGGAATGCCATAGTTCATAATGGGCATTGAAATTGTTGTCTACCAGAAGTGAACTGATATTGGGCATATAACGTGGGGCACAGCTATTTAACGGCGGAATGTACACGTTAAGCACCTCTACCTCGCCGGTTCCACACTTGACCGCTACCCCCATAAATTCCATGTACGAATCACGAAGTCTGTCCAGGACAGAATGGTGCAATAGCAACGCTAATCCTCCAACCTCCACCTCTGGTATGATTCTTCCTCAATACGTTGTATCCATCACAACTTTGAGGCCTGCAGGTGGTACCCAGCTTCGTTTCGTGGATCGCTGCGACCTTGACATTCTTCCGACTCATGAAACTTACGATTTCGTTGATCACCTCGGAGACCATCACAGTTGAATTGGAGAAACGATGCATTGTCCGGAATTTGAACAGCAATGTGTGGCATTAACTGCTGCGCGACTTGCTGTTGTGGAGATTGCGGGGGAGTTTCACACTCCGACGACGTTGTGGAGTGATTCACTGGGGTCAACATCGCTATACTCCTGTATCCGGTTTAAGCGGGAGCAACACCGGAAATGCATCCACCCCATGCATCCGTTGCATCTCACCGAGGCCAATCCGTGCTGGATGCGATTACGACAAACGGAGCAGAACCCGGCATGAACCAAGAGAATACGGAGCAAAGATTGTGATTGTTGGTTATGTTAAATAATTAATTTTTTCCCTGATTTGAAACGAGTAGCTTTTAATAAAGACCTTCCGGTAAAATGTGATGTTCTTAAAAAATTAATATAAAGAAAAGAAGCAGAAATTGACAGTAGTGTTATTTTATCTCTCCTTCTTCTTCTCTATATATATAAAAATCAATTGTTGTTTGTTGGTAACGGAATCAGATGAAAACGGCTGAACCGATTTGCATATTTTTTTTTGTACAAACGTTCGTCATACCCTGAGTTAGGTTTTTAGAGAAAAAAATATTGACCACGCATACTTTTACGCCCACTATCTTGATTTATCTAAAATCCTTATATTTGCCAGATAATGAAGATATCGGTTTGAAAATTATTACACGAGATACTGTTGACTTTCCCTCCAACCCTAGGGATTTATTTGGGGTCTGACAACGCATACTTCTAATCTATCTATATATATAAAATAAGATTGTGTTAGTTGCTACGCTTATAACTCAAGAACCGCTGATCTGATTTTAACGATTCACACATATTCGAAATTGTCTCTTGGCAGAAAAGGATAAAATAAAAAAAAAAATCGCGTAAAATTGTGAATTTTTTAAATTTTCATTTTGACTTTTGAAGTGTACATTAGTAATGTTTTATTTTGCATGATTTTTTTCCATTTTGACTTACTATTTTGGAATGTACATTTTTTTTTTTTGGAATTCTAATATGATGTGTAGTCTTTTTGGGTAGTATAAAGCGACGACAATTATGGAGTGGCGGACCTGAATAGATGATGTCAAAATAATTTAACGTGGTCAAACCAAAGTTAAAAGATAATTAATTTTTCCAAGCTGCTAAAAAATCATAAAAATCAAAAAGCCTACTGCATTTCAAAATTTCTAAAATCGGGGAAAAATTGAGAACATTTTTTTCAGTGGAATCAAATTTCAAAATAATAGTAAAGACCAAACTTCGTAAGGACCTTTAAACATTCGCTGTAAAAAACCAGCGAACAAGTTGAAGATTTTTTTTTCAATTTGTTTATTAGTTACTATGCTTATAACTCAAGAACGTTTTGAAGGATTTTCACAATTCATACAATTTTGGAATGGAATCTTGGCAAAAAAGTGTAAAATATGCCAATAAAAATAAAAAAGAAAAAATCTTTTTGGGGTGAAATTTTTTCAATTTAAAAACTATACAGAAGTGTACATTTTTATTGTTTTGAATTCTGAATAAATAATATCAAAAAGAAATAGTACGCAATACGATGTTAAATGGCGATCTTTCATGTCTGAAATTGGCATTTAGCTTTCAACTCCAGGATCTACATCGTGCTTCAGCTGGAAGATGCGAACACATTTAAACATACAAAAATAAACGACAAAACGTTATGGGGCTCATTTCAAAACGTGCACCTACCTACTTCTTTCACATGACAATAATCCGTGAAATGCCGAGTATAAAAGCGCTAAAAAGGAGAGGGAAAGGGATTTCTACTCTTTCAGAAATTCTTCCTAAACTTTCACGATACCTTAAATAGCTTTTGCAGTTTAAAATATGGGTCATATTATTTAAGGAACCGGGCCTTTGTTTAATCGTCTTTGAATTATACTATGATAAAAGACGCGCAATGTCAATGACAAATATTACATATTACTTTAAAAACAAGTAAAAAAAATAAGTTCGGCCGGGCAGAACTATTATTATCATCCGCCTTAGGGTAAAGAAAATATTTTTATATAAAAGTATCTGAATTCAAGCGTGTTTCACTTTAAACTTCATATACCAGTAAGACTGTTTGGATAATGCAGTTAACTTATCAAAAAACCATAAAGTGAATGAGGCCGTTATATGGGCCATACGAAAACGGGAACCTCTGTGGACAATTTTATACTTAAAGGATTGTAATCTATCAAACCTTCTAAAATACCAAATTTAAAACAATTATGTGCGTAAATGTGACTAGGATTATCAATATACCCAATATTGGTAGGTATCGTTATATGTGTTAGACAAATCCGAGAAGAAATGTGGCAAAAATCATCAAAATACCGAATTTCGAATTTCTCCGTTATATGGGGACTATACCAAAACGTGGACCGATAGATCTCATTTTCAATACCAACCATCCTATACACAATACAAATTGTTCTGCTAAATTTTGATGGTATACGTCAAATAATGTGGGCTGTATCGTAATTTAAACAAACAGATATACAGACGGACAAATCGACTTCGAATTTTATGCTGATTATGAAAATATATATATGTATGTATGTATATATATATATATATATATATATATATATATATATATATATATATATATACATATATATATATATATATATACATACATATATATATATTATATATATATATATATATATATATATATATATATATATATATATTATATATATATATATATATATATATATATATATATATATATATATATATATATATATATATATATATATATATATATATATATATATATTATATGTATATAATAGTATAATAATAGTCAATAATGTGACTCAATATACGCGTTTGTCATTATTTTATAGATTAAACACGCATTGTTTATTTTTAAAGTATAGTTTTAGGCGACATCTAAATATTCGAAACTCCAAATAAGAAAAGAAATTATATCATCATTGTATTATATCTCATTTACTGATGGAAGTTTTTAATAATAGTCTCTGGTATTTATTGTATTATATTGTTGGTCTAAAAAATAATTACTCTAACATATATATTTCTTTTTCATCTCTTGCAGGAACAGAGTTGCTTTTTCTACAATTATGCAAAAGCTGTTAAAGATCACTCAACTAGTTAGTCAACGAATATATGGAAAGTTGTTACGATAAGACGACTTTGCTACAATAAGACGACTTTGCTTATAATGCGGTTTATAGAATTTCACATATTCAACAGCATTTATTGTTTCTGTTCGCCGAAAAAACATAGATATAGCGGAATTTTGATTGGGACAAAACGTTGCAGTAATAAATATGATCCTGTTATAATACATGCAAAATAATCTGTGTCTAAACTTACGTATGCCGACTTAAGGAACTATGCATGTTAAATGCATACATGTAAGTTTGGCTTTACATTTATATTAGGTTATTGTTTTCAAGTGCATAAATCAAATTTAAATGATGGAACCATTCTTAGACCTTTATTGCGGATAGTTTAAAAAAACGACATATGTATTGTATTATTTTCACTGTTAAATATTTATAATAAACATAACGGTTTCTCTTCCTATTTATTCTGTTTTATATAGTTATAATACTGAAACATAAGAATCTGATATTTATTATTTGATTTTAAGTTAGGTAGAGTATAACCTCGTAAGTTTAATAATTTTATGATTTTGAAATTGACTTATACTTCATTATTTCCGCATTAAATCAATAATTTGATGTGGGCTTACCACGTATCTGTCCCCAATGAAAAATACCCTCTTCATGACATCAGTTTAATTAACGACAAAAAGATTATCGCGATAAGGGCTTCGAATATCCACCATCAATACTGGAAACTTTCTAAACTATTATATCTTTCTTCGTTGCCAAGTCTGGTGTTGTTCTGCTGTTCTTTTAAGCAGTGGATTTCACGCTGGGAAAGATTGCCTTTTTGAGAACTTATTTTTTTAAGGGAAGTAGTTAAAAATACCAACTAAACAGTTCACAACTATCTCCAAGTTTAAAAGTAATATATGAAAATATAAATGAAAGCTATTAAGCCAGATTTGCATTCAATTGTTCCTATCGTATGGTCACCTCTTTCATTAGGTGTGTCTTGTCTAAGAATATCTACCATTATGGGAGTAACCCCTCCTTTCTTTCTCCGCTAGAAATAGTATTATGCTCTTTGCATATTTCCTGCCACTTGGCATATTTCCTTTCAATTTTACACTTATTCAAAATTAAGGAGGTCTGCGAATACAAGTGCAACGCAGTGGAAAAGTATTCAGACCTGCCAGAATGCCGCATTGAAAACTGCAACAGGGTGCCTCCTCATGACTCCTGTGGACCATTTACACGAAGAGATGAAGGTTCTTTCCTTGCATGAGCATAATCGATGTTATCGTGGGAGTCATCCTAACCACCACATGGAGGACAGAACTCCCCCACCCAGGCGTGTCAGGAAGGACCTGCATGATCTAGAGAGAGAGGTTCAGCGATTTAAGAGAGAGCCCCTAGATCATGAAGCCTATCAAACCAGGGTAGTTTTGGTCCAACTACGTTCAGGATGGTGCAGCCGTCTCGATTCATATTGGACACGAATTGACGAAGATGTGCGGAACGCCTGCCCAGCGTAAAATAAATAATTGTACAATACCGGAACGTTTTTAAAAAAGGGAAAGAACAGAACAGAATTCAAGCAGTGCCAAAATGAGACTGATATGTAGGCTCTATTTAGTTTAAAAAATCAATTGTTGCTTACTTGTCTAAAATTATATTTATGCTAGAGTAAGTGGGAAAATACCATGAGCCGATTAAAATTAGTTGGAAGTGAAGAATATTGAGTGGCTTGTGCCGGAAATCATATTCGAGTTTTCTTTCTATCTTTATTAATTTCTTTTAAAAATTCCTCGAATTTATTAGCTTGGTATAATGTAACTCGTGCGATACGGACTCGCACAATGCGCTGAATCTGTTCAATTGTCCAGCCAAGGTTACCCAACTCTGTCCAGAGGAACTGTGGCTACAGCCTATAAAGGTAGCCGAATTCTTAAACCTGTACATCGAAGAATAACCGGATTAATCAGTCTATAAACAACAAAGCACATTATCACTGCAACAACAACAACAAGAAATTTAGCAATTTGCTAGATGTCTCTATAGCTTGTTTTGAAAATGGTTTCTGAAACAATTATATCGTTCTCTTCAGTGTGTTCGAATCCATTATCTCGACCTGGTTCATTAGAGTTTCGTTTTTCTTTATTTTCAGCATCGTTACTTGTATTGGGTATAGTGCGAATTTCATCCTAATTGTTAGCATTGGTACATTAAGTTTTCAACAGCCATTCTTTTTTCTTTAAACGACTAAATTATTTTTTAGAGCTCGAGGTTGTTTTTCTAATTGCGAAGGCATCTTTTCTAGCCTCGCATTTCTTTGAAGTAGAAGGGCTCCTTGTAGACTAATTCTTTGTCGTGCAAAGCAAGTGCTACAATTTTCTACATTTTTATACCCTCCACCATACTATGGAGGGTATATTAATTATGTCATTCCGTTTGTAACTCCTCGAAATATTCATGTCAGACCCAACAAAGTATATATATTCTTGATCAGCGTAAAATTCTAAGACGATTTAGCCATGTCCGTCTGTCTGTCTGTGTGTCTGTCTGTCTGTCTGTCTGTCCGTCTGTCCGTCTGTCTGTCTGTTGTAATCACGCTATCTTTCGAACAAATTGAGATAGAAGGCTAAAATTTTGCACACATGTATTTTTCCCAGTAGGCAGGTTAAGTTCGTAAATGGGCCATGTAGGTCCAAGTTATCATATAGCCCCCATATAACGGTACCTCCCGATATTCGGTATTTTGATGATTTTAGCGACATTATTCACCGGAATTATTTCAAATTTGGCATTTGAAGTTTGCAATGGATGCTACAGCCTAAGACAGAAAATTATCTGTGCAGGTCCACGTCTTCCTGTAGCCCCCATATAACGGTACCCCCCGATATTCGGTTTTTTGATGATTTTAGCGACATTGGTTACCGGAATCGTTTCAAATTTGGTATTTGAAGTTCGTAATGGATACTACATCCTAAATCAAAAAATGAGCCATGTACGTCCACGTCTTCATATAGCCCCCATATAACGGTACCCCCCGATATTCGGTATTTTGATGATTTTAGCGACATTGTTTACCGGAATTGTTTCAAATTTGGTATTTGAAGTTCGTAATGGATACTTCATCCAAAGTCAAAGAATGAGCCATGTAGGTCCACGTCTTCATATAGCCCCCATATAACGGTACCCCCCGATATTCGGTATTTTAATGATTTTAGCGACGTTATTTACAGGGATTGTTTCAAATTTCGTATGTGAAGTTCGTAATGGATACTTCAGCCCATGCCAGAAAATTGTCTGTGCAGGTCCACGTCTTCGCATAGCCCCCATATAACGGTACCCCCATATTCGGTATTTTGACGATTTTAGCTACATTATAAACAGATTTTTCTTCAAGTTTCGCATTTAAATATTGTAATAATTTATGACAAAAGTTGCCTATGCAACGTCGTCGTATAAGCATTCGGTATTTTTAAGATTTTAACAGAATTTTTAACGGGTTTTATTTTTTGGAAATTGCCAAATTTGTACCAAATGGTGGAGGGTATTAAAAGTTCGGCCCGGCCGAACTTACAGCTTTTTTACTTGTTCTTGAAATATTTAGTAAAATGATTCGATACGAGACTCATGCAACATAAATATCTCGCTTGGTGTAATCGAATAGAACGATGAATAATAATAATGTCGCCAACAAATAATTCGATGTTAAGATTTCCAATCGACAGATTTCAAAAAATATATTATATACGGTGCTAAGTTAAATTAATAAAACACTTCAGATTCTCACAATTTTATTTATTGAACTTTTGAGTTTACAATTAAATGATATTGTTTGAACAGTGAAACTATATTACATGACAGCGTCACTAAGACTGACCGTTCATCCTCATTCACATCACCATCATAACTCCCCATCGATCATATTGCAATCATTTGAAGTCGTGGGTAATGCATTATCAGAGAAAGGCGAAATTAGACCGGATGCGTGTACAGTGCTTGGCCAGTGGTATGATTTGGGGGCGTGCAGACGTTAAACGCTGACTCTTCCAATTATAGTTGGCCGGCATGGTCGAGAACGTTCTTAACTTCGAATCAATTACTATTGTTAAAAATTTATTTTACATTTCCTTGAAAGGTAAAATTCTTTAATAGTACTAGATTTCTTATATGTAACATCTCTTAGAGTGTTATTTTTAGAGATATATTGTCGATATTTACCAACATTTCTAGTTTTTCTTCTATTTCTTTTGTATGGGAACAATTGTTATTTATAACATGTATCCTTTATGTGTATTTTTTATTGAAAATATAAAACAGCCACTGGTGTATAACTTATAAAACTCTATATAGTATTTATCTATATCCTCGCATGTTAGTATAGAGGGATGAGAAATACTGTGTTTTGCTGAATATATGTTTTGATCGACGATGTTCTCTAAAACTTTTAATTGAATTAGTTTTGGCTTCATATCTCTGAGTGTTTGGCTGGCATTGAGTGCATTTTTAGGTTTTATTCTATATCTCATTTAACTTAAGTTTTCATTGAAATTATTATTAATAATAACTAATTGTTTCTTAAATGTTATGATTGTTACAGTAAGTAAGGTATAATTTTCGTATTTTCATTTCGTAAGGTCGAAAAGCCAGTTATGAGCTGTGCCTACGACATTCAACAGGCCACGTTTATATAAATTATAATTTTGTTCTAAGGGTGTTTATTTGGATCTCTATTATGTTTTTATAGCTGCTATCTAAATTTATTAGATTTTGTTATAAGGCAACGATAGTGGCAAAAATCTTGTATTGGTTGTATTTTTTACAATTTTGATTTTGTTTGCGGTGATAGCTTCAAATGTATTAAGAATGGTATACCCGCTGTCGTTGTCAATTGGAATTATTTATTATTGAGATTGTCTTTTTGAGGGAATACCTCCCTATTTAAAAAAGAGACCTTGAATATTTGAAAGGAGCCTTCTTTATGTTGCTTCTTTTTGGGAATTGAAGTTATCACAATTTAAAGTTTTAGAAAATTCATTTGTTCTATTGATTCTAAAGTAGATATACTTTCAATTTAATTCGGGAAGTTGTATTCTTTACAAAAAGATAAGGAAAAAGTTCTGGGTCAAAGTAAATCATTTTATCTCAATGTCCAGAGCTTTTTAAGAACTGTGTCCGGTTATGTCGGAAAATTTTTCATATGAAAGGTCTATAAGCTTTTATTGAAGTTTTCCTGTTGATATTATGTCCAGTTTACTAGTCAATTTCAACCCTTTGCTCAAACCATTGATTAAACTTCGTCTAATTCTAAAAATTGGCGATAAGTTACCTAATTTCATTTTCAAAAGATTTAAATTATTTATAGTTGTATCAAGAAACGGCGTTAACTCAAAAATAGAGCCATGTAGTGAATTAATATTATTAACTATTATTTTGATAGTATTATAGTAATTCGTTATATTAATAAGGTGATATATTCTTCGGTAATGGTCGATGGTCCTTATGTTGCCGTCTTTTATTGGGATGTATCATTCGTTAATTGTTAGGTCTTGTATTTCCATAGTTGGCATTGGATAATATTCACAATTGAAGTGAGTAGCAAAATATTTATTTGTAATTTCATAAAAAAAACAATAATAATAATATTAGTAATTAAATTATGTTGATGTCTATTGCTCGTTGATATTTTGAAATTTCTTTTTTATTTTTATGTGAGACTTGTAGTATTTCAGATTCCGATCTGTTACTGCATGGTCGGCGTCTAATACGGTCACAGTTACTTTTCGAAATGTTTAATGACATTTTTCACCACGTTTATCATTTAAATTAGTTAGATGAATCGTACCATTGTAATACTTAATTATTCCCCATCGATCATATTGCAATTATTTGAAGTCGTGGGAAATGCATC